>NC_051197.1:6976255-7276921 GCF_015220075.1 Falco rusticolus | reverse complement strand
TTAGAATTCTTCTCCCCTTTCAAGAAATTCACCCATCTGGAAAGACTCTGAACTACACTTTAGAGAACTGACTTCGCCTCCCCCTCATTCAGATGCCTGATGAACCCAACTTACCTTAAGGCCTCTTTCGTATCGGCGTATTTTGGCACTCTCACCTGACTCCTTTGCGTTAGAAATTGCTGTCCTATAGTTAGCAATTCTCTTCTCTATTGTCTGTTGTAGCTCACTGGTAACAGCAGGAAGTGAGGTGGTCTCAGAAAAAATAATAAAACAAATCAAGAAAACTTATTTCATCCAACTATATGAGTTTTCCCACAGCACTGAAAAACAAGTACTCCACTTCCACACACACTAGGGCAAGGATGAAACAGTCGCTAAAACAGAGGAGCACTTGTACTACGCTACCAGCCCCTGGATCCACCTCTGCTGGGCTTTTTCTCAAAGGCCTAATAGAGAAGAATGGGTGGAGACATTTAGAAAACTCACAGTCACAGGGTAATTGGAGCCATGTGGTTAGGGAGTTGGTGAAGAGAACAGTACAGTCTCTCAAACACCACACAACAGAGGGTGTGAAGAGGTATTTTGGCACAAATATTGACTTTTTCTTTTCTTATTTTTAAAACGTGCTAGTTTACTCCCTTCCAGGCTTCTTCAAGCTGGTTTTACTACAAGAGCTCTTTCTCTTCCTCCTACAGCCTGGAATTAGGTTCAGTGACAAAAGCAGCCTAAGTAAAGTTATGAGCAGCTACTTATAAACACTGCATAGCTACAGAGACTTTTCAGATGGCTACTGATGTAATTATTGCCCTTATCTCTACAGAAATGCTCTCAGACCCATTTATTAAAGGGCCTGGTGCCCTTTGTGCACCGGACTCTGCAGCACACAACAGAAACAGGGCATTAACTGAATAAAGGATTTGACTGCATGACAACTGACAAATTAAACTGAGAAAGCTAATGCTACAGTGTAAAATTCCACAAAGTTGTCAAAGATGCCGAGTTATAGGTCACACAATTTCAGCACACCACCCAATACTCTGAGGGGGAAGATACAAACTCTGGAAGCCTGAACGGCAGTCTCCACGCTCAAATGTATAACGAGGGACAAGATATGCTTGATTCCAACTGTTTGCCTCCTCAATTCTTTGTTAACATTAAAAATCAACCTTTGAACAAGGAAAAAAATCACTTATATCAATACAGCATTGCTTTACACAGAGAAGACTGCGATAGTGTTGGTTTTACTTCCTTAGAGGACCAGACAAACTCTAGATCCTTATTTGTGACCCTCATATAAGCTGCATGACAACAGTGGTTCAGCAAAAGTGTCAGGAACACGAAGCTCCTTCCTACCTGTGGTTGCAGTTCAGGTTGCTCATTTTCTGGTTCAGCTGTGGATGGCTCCATTGCTATCGTTTCATCCTCACAGCTTCCTGTCTCACTTTCCACCCCCAGAACTTCTTGCAATTCTGCCTGAAGTAAAAGTAAAAGCCAACAAAAGGCTTTTCCTCAAAATTTTCAATTTCCTCAAAAGACAAAATAAAATCAAGTCTCAAGCTCCAAAACCTTTGGATGGACCTTGAACCCAGAGAGTCTAAATATCTTATATTCCTGTATTTTTTTTTAATTTTTTTTTTATTTTTAAATGAAACTGGTTCCACTTGTATTCACAACAGAAAGCCAGATACTACTCAAAAGTCACACTGCAGCTCCAGGATCACCACACAAACTAGTGGTTAGAGATCTGAAGCTGAGGAATTTCGGAGAATTACTTCCACAAAGATCGCTCAAATCCAAATGTAAACGTTCCAAAAAACGAGCTATTAACAACAGTAGTCAAAAACATTGCTTGATACTCCTTCCCTAAACCCTGCCAGCTAGCTTGCTCACTGAATGACAAAGAATTCCTTGTGAGATATTCTTTCACATCAAGCGCCACTCAAAGCAGTAGCAAAATAGTGACAGGCATCACTTTAAGCAGAATGCCCCGGCTGCATTTCACCAGCTGACACAGAAAGGGATTCCCACTGTTCTCCCCACTTCTCTAAGGCCCTCACACAGATGAACATTAGATAGCAAACTCTCTTACTCTGGTGTGCAGGGGGTTGGATCCTGCAAAGCCTCAGATCTAAAGGAATGTTTTTGCAGTATTTCAGCTTGTCACCACAAAATTAACAGACACTGTTGTTAAATGCAGTTCTGTTAAAAAAAAAACAACACAAAGACATACTAAAACTTCCTGCTAACAAAGTTACGCATACCAACAGGTCTGTATCTTTCTCCAAGTCTTCGTCATCTGCTTCGTCCTCCTCATCTTCATTCAGGTCCTTCATACACTCTGCAGCCATCTTTTCAATATGATCCATGGGCAGAGGAGCTGTAAAAAGAAAACACAAGGAGCCATAAACCCTAAGTAACAGTTATGCGGTCACGGAATATAAAAAGAGAGCAGTGACTTTTCCTCTTGCTTCCCCTTTATCAGATAGCGTTGTAGGTAAGTGAGAGTATACTCATGGATAAAGGGCAAAAACTGGGGAAGTGAACATCCAGGCAAAAGCAATACTAGTGTTCCTGAGAGTGACAGTCGAGGCAGGCAGTAAGACAAGGAAAATTACTGCATCCAACCACCTAGCTCAGAAATTTGATCTCAGGGAGAAATAATGTCTGTTTACTAATACAAGGAGCTTGAAGAGCAAAACCATAAGCACCATCACACTTACTAAATCACTGGACTTTTGTATAGGGTCTACACTACAATTGAGACTCCAACAGTTGATCCATTTTCTCAATGTACAATCTTATGCACAAGAATGTCTCTCTCTGTCCGTCTCATGTTGAACTAGATACATATGTATCCTTTGAATCTGATGATGCACATAAACATCAACTGTAGAGACGTACTGAACCACACAAGTCTTAAGCCAAACTACTGGCTGTTAACATGACAAGCAAGGAGGCATAGCACACTATCCATACATTTGAAGACAGCAAGAAAGGAAGACAAGAAAATCCATCTTGAGAAACTACTTGTTTTATACATCAAACACCACTGCAAAGTCACACTTGGCGTACAAAAATAGAATGCTCCAAATCAAGGCATCATGCTTGTCCAGAGTGCAAAAGCAGCAGCAGAACACTGGCACGGAGAACTGCCAAGGAAATCAGAAGAAGTGTTATTTCTTCTGTCTCTCTGACTTCTGCATTTTCTCCATTGCTGTCTCATGCCCATCAGATTTTCCCTTTTCAAAGTCTTTCTTGGCTACTTAGTCTTGCAATTTCTCTTCAAGCTTCTGGTCTTCACCCTGAAAACTCTACTTAACTCCTCCTTGCTGAACTCTCATCTCTACTGCATGCTGTGCCAACCACATCTTCCTTAACTATCAGCTTCCTCCATACACTCTCAAAGGTGAAGTTATTTGCACACAAATGCCAACCGTCCACATAAATGTTTCCGATACTTCCCCATGCAGACATATGACTGTGACTCACCAGTGTCAGTCAATGTTGCATAAAATATACAACTTCAGGGACAGAGCTTTACAGTCAATTTAAACAGATCTAGAATAGATCCCATCAGTCCCTGCATTTTCTGAATCAACTGAAAATTAACCCAGGTACAAAGCCGTTTCTGTTCAAATAACCTAATTTACCATGTCAGTGCTTCAGTACCTGTATCAAACATGTTGCTCATGTATTTGAACATCAGCAAAACTCTGCAACTACGATAGCAGGCCATATGCAAAGGCAACTGGCTGTACTTCAAGGGTCAGAGCATTCCTTACATGAAACCACACTAGAGGCAAAAAAGCCAACTGAGCATCCTCGGATGGTTGGTTCAATGCTAATCCAGTATGGCAAGTTGAGGCTACCATTTCAAACATCCCAGTGGCTGACCAACTGCCATTTATCAGTCACAGACAGCAGAGATCTCTGTACTTAAGATGTTGCAACAGTACAGCTTTTGCTGCTTGCATCTTCAAGCTAGAGGGAGAGATGACTTCCCCTACCTCCCCCCACCCCCATCAGAGCTCTAGAACATAAATCCAGGAGTAAATTATTGTACCTTGTGCTCAGCCAAGAACCAAGCACTAGTAGCTGTTGTTACTGGGTCTCTTTTATTCTGTTCTTCTCCAGACAGGATCTGTCTCTCCCCTGTCCTTACGGTACCCTCCTCCTTTCCAGGCGCCAGCCTGCATCCTGCCCCCACCACACACCATGTCCCCACCACTACACTGTACCAGGTCTCATGAGTCCCAGTGCCAGCTGTCCAGTTGCTCATCTTCCACGAGCTTCTAATCTACATACTCCTAATTCTACCAGGAAACAGAAGAGCTGTAAATGATTTTAGAAAAATAGTTTTCTGAGCCCTAACACGTTTGCCTTTAGAAGGCATAGTAAATGTTAATTTTGCAGTATCTGAAGTTTCATTTCTTTCTTATTAATGAAGGGACTGAAAAAACACATGAGATGACATAATCAGGTCAAGAAGGAAGTCAGCACTTGAAAAGCTGACAATTCAGGAGCTACTGACACACAGATTCATCCTCAAAACACTATCCTGCATGTTTTGACAAGTAACCTATGTCCAATGGCAGAAGTTCTGCTATTGTGTTTACTAGCTTCTATTAGGGGTTTACTACAATCTTGAAATAGAGAGTGGAAATTATTTAGAAGTTAGTTCAGATACAAACACTTCCTCTGTCTCTCATCAAATACACTGTTTGGAGACAGTAACTTTTTCTAAATATTTTAAAATTCTTCATTTCCCTGCAGCTGTGTGTGAAGTCCCTTCAAATATTACAGGCAAATTACTGCAGAGCTGCAAATGAGGCTGCAGTAGCACTACCCCTTCTTTCCAGCATCTGCTCACACACCTGTACAAGGGAAGGTCCCATTCTCCTTGTCCCATCTCAACCACTTGCTGCCACCCCTCCCTTGCAGCCACAGGAGGATTCAAATAGGCAGGCAGCAAACGAGATCAAGGAACTGATTCAGCTGAAAACCTAGCCCAACAACGGATGTTTATTTTTATAGATGTGTTTCCTGATCCAGCTCACCCTGCAGCTCCAAAAATATGGATACCAGCTTAAAGGTAGAGCATGCTCACTGGAGACTGCCCCTCACAACAGCAGCCTTGATTTATAGTAGATCACAGCAATCCTGTAAAACACTGCATAGCTATACACAAATGCTATCAGACAAAACTAACAGATGCTTTAAATATTAAAACCAGTAATGATCCATTCCAAGAGACATGGATAACATCCTGCATAACACAAGCTACAGGATTCTCCCAGTAATTCCATCAGTTCCATGATCTGCCTGTTAAAAGGGTATTCAATTTTGGGTACAGACTCAAAGTAACTAATAATATAATGCTCATTCAGTAAATTCAGTCCTTAAACAAAAACAGAAGAACAGCCCAACAACAACCCAGCCTCCACAAGAAACAAATTTCCATTTTTAATTCAACTAGCGCCCACTACACCTTTTTATACTACTTATGCTAAACAAGCATGTCTTAATTTAGTCATTAAATTAGCTAGCCATCATGTATCTTTTTGCTACATCTACAAAAGCAGACAAAAAAAAGCTCTTGCCCTTTTTGTGAAGTAACAACTTAAACCTTTCAAAGGGGAGAGTAGCTACAATTTCAGCTTCTATCTATCAGTGATGAAAAAACATTTTAGATAAATCAGTTATTTATAAATAGGTATCTTCAATAAATTAATCAGATCGTCAATAAATAAAATCCAGATAATTTAACTTACTTTTTCCTTTTGGCTTTGATTTCCCTTCTTTCACCTTTGCTCCTGTGATAGCAGCCAGCTCTGCTTCTAGGTCCCCATCATCCCCACCTTCCTCTGCACCCAGCAGCATCTCTTCAGGGTCAAAATCTACGAACAGCCCCAGCTGGAGCCAAGGGAAAATAGAAATTAAAAAACAAACAAACACCACCACCAAACTGCAGTTAGAACAGAGATGACACTCAAAAACATCATACTGCATGGATTATTAAAACATTTTAATGCATTCCGAACTCTGTTTAGTTTTTCTAAAGCCCACTATCATACCACTTCTATTACCAAAACGATGGATAACAGGTACCCATGACTGACGTAAGGTTCATAAATCTTAGCAAGTCACAAATATTCCCGCTAAAACTCTATACAATCAACAATTTCTTAAAATCAAGCCTATCTAATAATATGACATAACAAAGCAAAATAAAATTGTATCTGTTATACTGAGCCTCATGAAGGAGATATCATCAGGGAAGTTCAGGGCTGTTCCTCTAACAGCTAAGCTAAAAAAAAAAAATATTCAATCGTTGTTCACACAATACAAGTCTGACATGCATACACTGCAGTGATTTCACCCTTATCTCTTGGAAGAAACTACATATACAGAACTGTTCTGTAGTTCTCGTTACCTCAGTTTGTAAATCATAAACACGTAAAGCGCATGCACAAAGAGAGAGAGAGACATAGGCATTACAAACCCAGCAACGCCTACGCTACACTGGAGAAAACAATCATCTGGAACAGATCATCAGCTAAGCAACAGCATCTCAGGTAAAGTTATTAATAACAGTAATCAGAATTTGACAAAGTAGTGCAGATATCACTCAACTGTAAAACATGCCAAAGCACATAATTATTAGAGAAACCTCCGAGGTCTTAGTCTAAAAGGTATTAAGATGCCATTTTATCAGGAGTTTTGTATTGCTGGTTGACACTGACTGACCCAGAAATAAAAGCATTTTTATTCAAAGTATGCTAAGGTTTTTTGTAAACATGAATTAACTGAATTAGATTCATGCTATGAGGTAGGTGGAGCCTTCCTCAGACTTTTTCAAAGCATAAGCCCCTGTTGACTTAATGATCTTCACATGGCCAAGTAGGCAGCAGTTCAATTTCTCTCAAGCAAAGGAATAAAAATCAGTTGTCATTATTACAAGGGTTACCAATCCCCTCCTGCCTCAGAGGATGTGAAGCACTGCCAGAAGCTGAAGCTGCCTATCAGTTTATAAACTAGTGTGAACAAGTAACAACAACTTCTTTTTAACCCTGTAGGAATTGAGGCGCTGGTGGCTACTGCCTTGAAATATTTTGTGTCTCTCTGAACCCTTTTATAATCCCAAAGGAGAATGTGAAACATAGCTGAAAAACACCAATTCCAAGGACGCAGAACAGGATTCAAAATCAACAGCTATTTGTTTACTAGCCCAGCTCCTGCCCTCGACACCCTGTAAGGCACCAGGCAGATCAGTTAGCCACCCTCTGCCTTGTCCACCTCCCTTCCGCAAAACAAAACTAAAACATTTGCAGTCTTGAACAGAACGGAAAGAAGGTCAGGGCAAGATTTAATCAGGTGATCTAAAGATTCGAGTTCTATGGAATATACATACAGCTTTGAACATACATACATACACACACACCCCCTTTATTAATGTGCAAAATGGACCAGGAGCACGTGATCTGTTCATTACTATACTGCAAGTGTAGGAAGCCAAACAAGTGTAAGTAATGAAGTTAAGAACAGAATCCAGCAGTTGTAGCTCTAAGTCTCTCAATCTGTTCAGTAAGGCACCTTTCCAATTAAATTAATAGCATTAAAGACATGTTTAATAAAACAGGAAAAAAAAGCGGTTATAAAAAATTTGCAGTTGATACACTACATAGCACAAAACCAGTTTAAATTCAGTAAATCTGCAAGTGAACAAGCCATTAGTGTATCTGTTTCAAGAAACAATCCTCCATGCTGTAAGACAGGCTGAATAAATAACTGTACTGAACTAGAAATTAGTAAAATATGTTAATCAGATCCTTTATTTACTCTTTACCTTTTTAGGGTGTGGTTTCTTTTTTCACCTTAGATCTTCTCCCTTGTTTAAACAAACTAAATTATATACTACCTCTCCAACTGAGAAATGCAAGCTTTCATACTAGAACAATGGTGACATCACAGATCTCTAAACCATTCTGCCTCCAGTATGAAAATACTGGTTTCTAAGAAATCACCAAAAGAGAACATCCTAGCTATTTTCTCTAATATCCTAAAACCATTCTCTTTTCATATTTCCCTATATTCTTACCAGTTATTCCTCCTCTGTATATTACTTGCTCCTATTCTACTTTCGAAGATTAGTTCTAAAGTTCCACTCTGGTTCTAACATATTCTTTACCTGTATTCTGTTTTTCTTCCAACTGTTCTACCCCGAATTTTGCCTTTGCTGTATTTCTATGACACTGTTGCCTGACTTCCTACAGCTGCCAACAGTGACTAACGTACAATTTTCTTCTCAAGGCTTCTGAAACTACATGCAAAGCTAAAGAGTCTGAAGAAAATCCAAACACATAGACACATCTAAGCTCATTTTTAGCTACAGGAGAGGGACACAGGCTCATCAGCCTATTTGTTGCAAGAAAAAGAAAACCGTACAAAGCAAAATTAAAATCAACTGTCTCAGGTATAGCACCTCAATGTTCTCCTATACGTGCCCCTGAATTTGTTATTTGATACTCTGGTCTCCTTATTTCAGTTTTCCTAAGAGATGCAAGACAAACCTCTATAGAGTTACTGAAGCTATTATTAAATATCAATATAGCTGAGGTAGGAAACTACTACCAGCGTGAGTCATGAGGTCTCCTGCAAAGATTTTAGCGTTAACACTGGGGCTTCCCGGCAAGACCTCCTCCACTGCTGCATATCAGATGTTTACTTTAAGAACGCGCTAAAGGAGGAAGCAGGAAAAAAGGCACCACACAATTTAAATTTTTTCACGGTCCTGCAATATCTTATTAACGCCTGGGAGATTCTAACAGAAAAACAGCAGCAAGAGCCCTGAGCGAAGCCACCCCGACGAGCAGCAGGATTAGGAGGTTTCCCTGCTTGCTTTGCAACCACATCTCCCTGGCCCTTTGCCTTCCTTACCTGCTTTGCAACTGCAGCTCCCTGGCCCTTTGCCTGAGGGCTTTTTTTAGGTCTCCTGCCAAGCATGCTGGTTCATGAATTCGAGAAGATCGTGTCTCTGAGGGACGGAGAGCACACGAAATTGACCGTCAGTGCCCGGCCCGGCAGCCCGGAGGAAGCAGGCTGCGCACACCCCCCAGGCCGTTACCGGCACCCACCCGCGGCACGGGGCACCCCCCACCCAAGGCGCTCCCCGGGGCCCAGGCCTGCCCCGCCGGGCGCCCGGCCCGGCCGCGCCCTCCCTCCGCCTGAGGGGACTCGCACCCGCCGCTACCGCGCTCCCCCCCGGCGCGGGCGGGCGGCAACGGCGGGACCCCCCGCCGGCCCCAGCGCCGCGGGAGGGCAGGGCAGCCCGGCCCGCCCCGTGCCCTGTGGAGCGCTCCCGGTCCCGCCGCAGGCGGCAGGCTGAGCGCCGGTCAGACAGCGGCCGCCGCCGCTCGCCTCAGCCCCCCGCCGCCGCTCGCCTCAGCCCGCCGCCGCCCGCGCAAAAGCGCCCGGCGACGCAGCGCCCGCCCGGCCCGGAGACGCCTCGGCCGCGGCTCCAAGGCGGCACGCGCCTGCGCGGGGCGGGCCGGGGGCGGGCGCGGGGCGGGGCAGCAGCCCGCGCCACGAGCCATCTCGGGAGCGCGCTCACAGCGACAGCTTTGAAAAAACAGCATTTTCGAACGGCCCGTGGCCAAATGACTAACGCCCTTTGGCGAGCAGTCTGACTGCGGCAGGGCTGCGCTACCCCAGAGCGATTCTTTCAGGCAAAAAAGCGGCAAAAAAGCGGCAAAAAAGCGGCAAAAAAGCGGCAAAAAAGCGGCAAAAAAGCGGCAAAAAAGCGGCAAAAAAGCGGCAAAAAAGCGGCAAAAAAGCGGCAAAAAAGCGGCAAAAAAGCGGCAAAAAAGCGGCAAAAAAGCGGCAAAAAAGCGGCAAAAAAGCGGCAAAAAAGCGGCAAAAAAGCGGCAAAAAAGCGGCAAAAAAGCGGCAAAAAAGCGGCAAAAAAGCGGCAAAAAAGCGGCAAAAAAGCGGCAAAAAAGCGGCAAAAAAGCGGCAAAAGTTGGTTATTTGAATGATAAATTTCTTCTGGTATTTTTACTTCCCTGGTAGCAGTCTCTCCAGCTCAAATAGTCAGCTCTTGATTGCTTAACTGAAAGATCCTTCACATTATCAGTAATGTAAATTTAAGCACATCGCTTTATGTCTTTAATACTCAACAAACGTCAATGGAGAAAAGCTGCACAAACTCCAATGCCACAAAGACACTACTAGTCTTAACAAAAAACAAAAAAAACCAACAAAACAAAACACAAAGCTCCTTAGCATGAGGAGTGATGCAAATAATCAATTTCAAGTCCATACACCTCAGCTGAAAGGAAACTAGTTACCAGCTCATAAAAATATCTCTTTATAAGTTTGCTTTAAAGTATTTTAGGTATATGAAATAAAATGCTTTATTATAACAACTGCTTTATACACCAAACATTTAAACTTAGTCTTAAAAAACCCACCAACATTCTGCTATTATCATTTCATTGACAATTAAAAAGTTGGCAACACTTAAAATATTTATACATATTAAAAATAATTAAAATCTCTATTCATCCTTGAGTGCATACATGATGTCGTCCTGGCTGATATTCAGTCGCACCCGCATATGAAGATACTTTTTACTCGACTCCAGCAGCAGCAGCCTGCAGGCTCCAAGTCTTGAACAAATTGCCATCACTCCTGACAGCGTGGGGCTTTGCCTGCCTTCCATTCTACACAGCGCTATGTGTTGACGATAGATCTGGGTTGTTTTTTTTTTTAAAAAAAAAAAAACAACACACAAAGAGAGGGTGGAGAGAGAAAGAGAGAAAAGGACTCTGGTCATGTTTATCTCCGGCTGCAATTGAGTATGATTGAGTATGCCAAGGTGAGAAAGCAAGCTTCCTTCTCTCGCAGTCTGTGGGAAGGGAGGAAAAACTAGCCCCACTCTATCCAGCTGAAATGCACACACACTGCTGGTTTAGCACAAACTGTTAGGACTTTCTCAAGGAAGCAACAATTCAAAGCTATAGCTTCCTTTTTTATATAGCCAAAAAGCAAAACAATGAGCAACCTACCTTGCCTGCAATTTCTTAACTAGATCGTTTTATTTGTTAATACACCTCTTCTCCCCTGGACTATGTGGACTAAACCTTACCCAGCTGATTAGGGCTGACACACAATTAATTATTGAGTGATTAGCAGTTCACTCAGATGTGATCTTCAGGCCCAGGAAACACGTCACACCAACTACACATATGAAAGATCGCGACTTAGAAAGGCATGCTACACCTTTAAGCACAGGAGAATGCACTTGTTACAAATCATGAATGTAACAAGAATCAGTTGAGGTCTTCTGCTTTTCTATTTAGAAAAAGCAGAAGAAAACCCTTTTGGTGTTAAGAGGAAAACTAAGGGAAAAGTGTAACAAAGCAGCCTAAAATATCCTTTGAAGTTCAAGAACCCCTGGCCCAGTGTATCTGTGCAGTCAACTGATACAGATGCTCAGGAGCCAGAAACGGATTATGCAATTAAAATGCTTGTTTACAAACCTGTAGAACCAGATGAACCTAGCAGGTTATCTTATATATAAATAATACATCATTATAAATGTTTTTATAACATTTAGCTTCCATACTATGAATCATGAAAGGGACTATGCGCACTCTTCACAGCTCTGGTGGTGCCAAGTGTTTTATGGGTCTACTAAAAAAATGCAGCTACTAGTGATACACCCGCCTCTGTGGAAACAGGCAGCGCTACAGAAGATGGAATCAGCTTTCAGTTTTCCTCCTTGAACTATGCTGCCTGATATTTTCAGGTTCTCTTTCATTTTTCCTGTTACAAAGCATGTTTACTGGAGGCATGTAATTTTTTCAGATGCATGCCAAAAAAAAAAAAGTTAACCACTCTGTGATCCAGATCACTTGTAACATTAATACAACAGCCAGTGTTTTCAATTGTATGTATTTGGTTCCATTGAAAAACTGGTGGTTGCATTCAATTAAGAATTTACACCTGGCCTGGACAGCCATGCCCCTGCCATCATATTGTCTTCCATCAAATTTTCAGAATAAAAATCCCAAGTATTTAAATACATACACTTTTGCCTGAATCTTGACAATGCCTCCCTCTATTTTAAGGAGGAAAAAACCAAAAAGTGCTCCAAAACATGAACATACCTCTTGAACTGTTGCCTCCTCAACTCCTGCCCTGCGAAACTCTGCCAAAACTGCTTTCAGAAATATTTGTTCATGCAACGAGGCATTCCTGAATATCAAAACAAAGCAGATAAAAATTAATCAGTGAGGTTCAGAAGTTACAAAACATGAGGATGAAGTCTGGAAGGGAAATTTCTTGGTAACCACATACTTAAATGCAGGTTATTTTTTACAGGGGCAGTTTATGTCAGCTAGCCCTTATATTACAGCCTGCAACTCTGGCACCACACTGCATTTCACCTCACCCCTCTGTCAACACATCCAAACACAACATCTCATTCCATACATCATACACGTTCTGGTTGTTATGGTCAACCTACATTTATGAATTAACAAATGAACATTGAAGTTTTCAGGCACAAGTAGCACAGCAAAAGCAGTACTTACATATCCAGCAAAATATCATTACTTGCACCCCTTAGTCTCCCCCCGCAACCCTTGATGAAACATTCTTTTTCCTTTGACCAGAAATCGGTGAAGCGCTTCACCAGTTACAGCCTGTGCAGACCACAGAAGGGTAACAGAATTCCTCACAGGCATTCCTTCAGGAAACCTTTTGGAAGTCCTAACAATCTATTGATGTTAAAGAAACCAAACAGGAAAGCCTTGCATTCTGCTCAGACACCTGTGGCTGCACATAAGCGAGGAAAGACAGTGAGTGGCGTAACACAAGCACGTATGGAGAGGGGAGGAGTTGACTCTTGAGGACCCAATGCCTAAACTACACGTATCAGACGGGTTTTTCCTTCAGCCCAGCTCCAGTATGCTGAATAACCAGTACTGTTTGTAGTTGCGGACTCCTGAGTGTACCCTCCAGATTTAGTTCCAGTGGAAGGAATTCAAATATATGTACGTGGAAACTGCTGTACAGCAAAATAAATGACAATCAGGAAATTTCAGCAGCGCCCCCTCCTCTTCTAGCTGTGCTGCAAGGTTTGTTTTGTATGATGCTTCAACAAAGCATGATGCATCAGAGATTCCCAAAGAGTGGCGAGGACAGATCCAATGTTTTTGAAAAAGTAGCCCAGTGGAAAAGAAAAGACACAAAAGCCAAGAAATTCCTCTGAGAAATGTTTTTACCTGATTACATTTATATATGGTGATGAAAACATTTCATCTATGGCTTCAGTAATGTGGGCCATCCTGACTATTTCCTGGGTTCTCTTTCGGCTAGCAAACTCACATATCTCAGTGGCCCTTCTGCAGATATCAAGGCAACGCCTTGCATCACCAGACAGTGCTGCAACCTGAAAGTAAACATTGACAGGTTTGTAGCAATATTTCCTGTAAGTTGAGGGGAAAAAAAACAAAACAAAATTAAAAGAGTTCAGCAAGAACCAACAGACAAAGAAAACCCCAAAACCCACCTGACCACAAAACAGGACAGCAATGCTACTGTGAATGATGCTACCAGAACCCCTGATTTTAAATAGCGATCTTATTGACCAAAACCAACACAAGCAACCATCCTATACTCCCATTCCAATGTTGTCATCACAAATTCAAGACTGAGCTTTTTTCTAGAACCACAGAAGTCAGAGGCTAAAAAAAAAAAACCCACCAAATTCAGGAAATCCAATGTGAGCACTTCAACTCCAAAAGTTTTCAGAAATAAAATACCCTATCACAATTCAGGTTCAGGTGGGGGGGAAGGGGGCAAAAAACTCTTCAGTTTTTCCGTAACTCAATAGAATGCTGACATTAAGAGCACACTAATATTTTTTACTAAGTCTCAAAGAAACGTCTGGGATTGTGAATTTACATTCACAAGTGCCCAAACATTTTTAGGTGTCTGAAATTTCTGTAACCAAGTATTTCTTGAAACCCCACTTGTGGTTCACAATTTTAATAAAGCTGTGAGCATTCACTAGATACAGTACTGGCCTAGTTTTCCCAGTAGGTGCTGGTAACACATGAAAACATTAGAACCCAGCTGGAGCCAAGAATGAGAAACTCTTTAGATAAATCTAATTGCAAGTTATTTTTCTATATTTTCTGAAGGAAAATACTGCAGATTATTCAGTCTGCAAAATTATCACTACTACTCTTACAAAAAGGTGGTTCCTTCATAACAAAACAAATGCTTATTTTTACACCTCTGACATTTAGGAGTACTCTTTTCTTTAATGCTACACTGATGCTTAGAAGAAGTTGTTTAAGCATATAGTGGTTGACAAATGTTCTAACAATTTAAATAGATTATTTTCATGTAGAATTGCTAACATAGGATACTAAGCAATGCATACATCTCAATTTGAGAAGCTACTGATTCCTAATGCATTATTTATTTTTTTCTGCAAGTGAGTATTAAGACTGGCATCAGAGTAAGTACTGTCTGTTATACCAAGGCTTTAAACACCTTGAGAAAGAAAATAGGGGTATTTCCACTGCCACTGGCATACCAGGGTTTTTTTCAAGATCATCCAACGACTCACATTGTGCCAAACACTGAGACATCTTATCATTATGCCTTATCATGACTCTTGTTGTCGTGCCTCCAGCTCCTGGAATATACTCCTGCCTTCTCGAAGTAGGTGGAAAAAGCAAAGACGCTGCTTTAGCAATGTTTCCTGAAAAAATACCCCGCTTACTTTAGAGAGAGCATAGTGTATGATCTCCTACTTGTGCCCCACTTGTCTCCAATACAGAACACAACCACAGAACCCGGTCTGACTACTGTTACAAAGCTTTCCCAACAGTGGTACACACCTCGCCCCCAGCCCCGGCCCCTTTACCTAGCACAACACAAATGACACACAGCTGTACTGTGCTTACCTTTCTGGAAACCAGCTGAATTGCATCCTCTTCAAATGCCTTCAAGTTGTTCAGCCTGGATGAAATAATTTGCTGTAACTGTTTGTAGGTGTAAGGCTGAAAGGACATTCTGGTGAGGCCCTATAGTAAATAATACAATACAGTTAAAAGCATCTGTAGTGCTTGAAAACTCTCAACTGCTCAAGCATAGCTGGTATTGTTGGTTTAATTTTCTCTGGTGGGAGCAATTCCTTCTCTCACATTCTTCCCCTCCAAGTGGTATGCTTTAATCTATTCTTCCACTTTGTATTTGTGAAATAAACATGCAAATCCACAAAACTGTGACTAAGTGAGGACCACTGATTGGACCTCCCCACTGAAAGGACTGAGGAGCAAGTGTGGCTACTATTAGAATTCAAATTCCTCTCACAAAATTTGTAAGCAAATTTAGAACCACCTGATATGAAAATCTTCTGGTTACAAGAGATTTTTTTCTGATTGTAATACAGTAACAGCAGAAGTTATGACAAAATATCCACCTGTCCTTCAGCAAATCTGTATACATGGATAAGAATCATACTACTGACTTCACATTAGCAATTAGCCAACAATTACAAATCCTCTTCTGCCTCAAGCTAACAGAAACTGCTTTAAGATGAGAAGAACGATCTACATTGTAGATGGTGCACAGCCTTTCATATTCCACAGGAGGCCCGAGTTTTGCATTTCTTATGCAAAATTCTTTTCTCTCATGACTATACAGACTCAGCTGATCTGCAGCTTTAGCAGGCGGGGGAAAGCAATTCACATGCTGTGGAACTATTTTTGAGTCAGAGGGATGGAGAGAGGCACAGAACACTTTTTGCAAATCACTTTTAGAGCAGTGATGAAGAGACGAGTTAGGAAAATGTATTCAACAGAGATGCAGAGGTGTAGAGTGCACCCAACTTTCTGTCCAATGGTATCCAACAAGGAAAATCTACCAGCTGATGATGGCAAATAGAGAGAAGTAACTAGGTGTCTGGAATGAAAGGGGAAAGAGGAAAGGAAACCAGAAGCGAATTCTTCTGAACTCTAGAGTAAGCAGCTTAACCATGAAGCATGGCATTTGATTACTCTTAATATGATTAAACTATGTTTAAAAAGACATCTGCACTCTTAATTCATTCTTACAAGAACATAGTGTACTTACACAGCATAAAATCTGATTAGCAAGCTGGCTCCACAACTTACTTTGCTAAGATTTATGTGTTCGTTATCAGCCCTCTGGAGAGGAAATTATAAAAGCATCGTTCAGCCTCTGATGTAATGACTCCTACTTTTCCCCTGGATTACTTCTGATTGCTTACAGTATTTAATCTATTATCATGTTATAGCATAGCAACAAAACTGTTAGGACATACCAGCCTGCTAGATACTCTGTTCATCATTATTCTCTCCGGCAAGTCCATGGTGTTAGCAATGGCCAAGATGATTAACTTTGAGTGCTTCCGAGTTGGCCAGTCAAATAAATTGTACATCACATTCTGCTTCCGGGTCCACAGAAGATCAAGCTGCAGAGACAGAAAGAGAATTAGACTGAAAAAGAACAGCCTTGTATTTACAAAACCTGATGGGGGTTTGAGAGAGCTACTAGCTCTGCCACAGAAGACTTCTTATGTGATTCTGCACAAACTGTCTCTGTTGTGTTTCCTTTATCCATTTACTAATAGGACTGCATTTTCTGAATTAGGGCTCTAATCTCTTTTGGAGAAGCACGGTCCTACTAGATGCTTTGAAAGTATTCATCACAGTAGAGTGATTAAACAGCTGGAGTTTTTAAACACTACTCAATACTATATCTAACAACATTCAAAGACCCTCCACGTGAAAAATTCAAGTAGCTTATAGCAAAAAAACAAGCATGCATTGGTTTATTAGTGAACATAACGCATTCAAGGAATTTCAAAACTGGACACGACTTATTTTCACTGTGTTTTCTCACTGGAAAAGCAGCAGCTTCCAGACAAAATCCAGTTGAATTATATGGTATTTAGGACTTGACAGAACAATTCATTCCATGACTTGGACCAAAACAAAACGTAAAACCAATGTGAAATCCAAGGCAGAGAACAATACGGCAACAGGACACTTACCCATTTAGATTCAGTTTTCTAATAAGGCTAAGAAGAGCTATTAGTTTGTCTTCTCTCCAAAGACTATTTCTCTTTTATATCACATATACATGGATCTATGTGTATATATATATATATATATAGTCTAAGCATGAACAATTTGTCTTTTTCCATCCTCAAAAAACTCATTTCTTACAACACTTCCAGGAAAGAAAAGGAAGAATTCTTTGTCTCACCTCATCCACTATCAGCACTGTGGTCTTCTTCTTTGGTCCGGGTGTACAGAACAGTTTTTCCAATAGTACTGCAGCATGGGTTGCTGTCACCTTCTGACCTGTCAGTAACTGGACAAAGATTAAACAACGTTGCAGGTTAATCACACCAATAGGAAGTTTAACTCTTAACTTTTCTCTACCAATCAACACCAAACATCTGAATGGTGGTGGGGTGGATGGAGTAACAAAATGAAAAAGTAGCTCATAATGCATTCAGATCTACTAGAACCTGTCCATAAAGGAGAACAGAAGCCAAAGGCACATCACTAAAAAGGAAGGCCAACACAATTTCCTGCAATTTGTCTGAAATACAGATGTGTTAAGAAATCCTGAACCCAGTCTCAGGACTCTAAACCTAGTACCTCAAGGGTGTCTCCCTCTGAATGCAAAACACCTATTGAAAACCTAAGTCAGTTGACAAGAATAGCCTGACTTCAGTAATCTTGGGACTCCTACTAAAATATTAATCATCAGCAGGATCTGGAACTAAGTAATTTATTCAACCCTAAGCTAAAAACCCATCTTCTACAAGAACTACTTCTACAATAACCTACGTGGGAAAACAGATGAGCTGACAGCTGACTGTACATTACCTCTTCCTTTGCAGGTCCAAAGATATACAGCAATTAAGGCATGGTATTTCAAAAGTACACTATATATGTTAAATCTATTGTTCAACATAGTTCAGAGTCAAGCTGTAAAGCAA
This sequence comes from Falco rusticolus, assembly GCF_015220075.1. Classification (NCBI taxonomy): domain Eukaryota; kingdom Metazoa; phylum Chordata; class Aves; order Falconiformes; family Falconidae; genus Falco; species Falco rusticolus. The sequence goes on along the minus strand of NC_051197.1, from coordinate 7,258,863 downwards.
AATAAACATTGTATTTGAAAATTGTATTTGCTTTCCAGAATACCCTGAAAACTAACCTGAGAATTCAATAATTATTAAACAAGCCAGAGCATGACAACAATGTATAATCTATACTTGCTTCATGTTTCCAATTCAGTCAGGACAGTGTGAATCAGTCATACAAAGCAGGTGGATCCCAGAGGATACTGATTTCACAGCTCTGTAACTGGGAATCCAATATACCACAGTTCAGCATGTTGCAGTGGAATTGTCACACTACTGCAACCCCAGTTAATCTTATCTCCTTCACCTGTCCAGCCATTCCTGTACCTGTTCCTTCTCTATAGAACTTTCCTATGAGAGTGAAGTAACTCCAGTAGTGAACACTCCATAATTTGCTTGTCATGCAAAGAAATATCAGCAAACTGGAGTTTCAGACTAACCCGCAGCAAGAGATAGGGCAATCAGAAAAGTAGCAGCAGCCTAGCTAGGGTACTTGGATAACAGCTGAAGCAGAAGGAATCGGAGAAATAAATCATTCATTTGACTACGTGCTCCCCTGAAGGATATTTAATTGGGCTAGCTTAAAGAGCTCAGGGTCTGTGGGGGGAACGGCAACAAATTTTACTGCCAAAGGCCTATTTTTCTTTAATTTTAAAATTTTATGCTGAACAGGATAGGAAGAAAGAGTATTAAAATACATTAACATTAGCATGAAATAAGGTAATTGTCATGAAACTTTTCACTATGCTAAAGAAACAGTCACCTGGCTACAACAAATCCCTCAGCAAGACACTGTCTATGCTGGTTTGAGGAAAGGGTGCAAATATGTAAACTTAGCTCCCAGCTATGAGGACAGGGGTATCAGAACAACGTACGCCACTTCCTGCTCAGATAGAAGATGTCAAATAGACTGAGTGGAAGGTTATAAGAAACTGGAATAGATGCTTCAGAAAATCATTTCATTTCCAGGTCACTGGCTTAAAGTTAGCCTAAACTGACAAAGCTCTTGAGCGATTACTGTCTAACACCTAATGGCTGATCTTAATCCAGGCCTCAGAAGGTTAATTCACACCTGTACAAAAGCAAGCACAGTCAGTAAGCTCAGACTAGTTTGTCATGAAAATCTGAAATGCAGTATTGTTGACAGAGATGGCCCCTCTTTAGCTGGATTGTTATTATGACAGACCAATTGATTGTATTGTAATTGACTGTACAATTGATTAGTAATTATTCTACTGCCACACTGACTTCCAGAGTTGTCATCTCAGTAACTTTTTAAGCATACATGTGCAGGAAAAGTTATAAAAGGGGAAATACAAGAAGAATCTGGTTTAGATTTTTTTTCAACCTGAGTGGACGTAATAAATCAGGCTACTCCCCACCCACTGCCCTTATGCAGCTGAAAGCAAAATAGTTCCAAGAAGTTGGCCATGGCCTTAAAGTTAATTATTTTTTAAACCTGCTCTAAGATAAAAGCATACAGTCTCTCAGAGGGACTACTTGGAAGTATTGATATGTTGAGTGCCTTGAATACTGTAGCACATTGAGGATCTGAATGGTAAAGCATAAGATCTCTTCTTTCAAACCAGAGAGCCACTGAAGAGGCTTTACTTACCTGTAGTATCTGCACATAAGCTTGGTGAGGGTCAGTCAGCTTCATGCCATTGATCTCTGCAAACTGGAATGATGGTATGTCATCATTTTCTGCAGCTTGCTGAAGACAGTGAATTACTTCATGAACAGTTGCAGTTTTACCTGTTCCAGGCACTCCAGATATGTACATGCACCTACAAAAAGAGAATGCCTTTTTAGCAGCCTGAGCAAAATATAATCCTCCTAGGATTAATGAGCTGGAATTCCTGTGCTCTGAGACCAACCCTGAATACTACTACCCTGTCACTCCAGGCAATTCCCTATATTTCAGTCTTCATTTGCAAACTGGGACACATAACATTGGAAAATCATGAGGATTTTTATTATTCCTGAAGCAATTAACAACTTAAAATACTTTATAAATGTAACTTCTTTTTTTTTTTAAAAAAAAAAAAAAAAAGTGTTTCCCAGACATCTAATATTGACTAGTTATATTTTGGTCTTTAATTTGAATCTGTACAACAAAGGAGGCTACATTATTTCTATGCACAACCCTTCCTAAGGAAGAAAAATACCAGGAAAATTCAACTAGGAACTGTGATTCAGCCAAACAATGATAACTTTTTAAATAAGTGTAGCATCGTCTGACTGCTGTTATGCCATAGATAGACATGATCTCAGTCTCATCAACAAACTCACCCTCCTGTACCATCAATAAGTTTACTTTCCACAAAGTTATAGATATCCTGGAATTCTTCCTCACGACAAGGCAGAGATTCTGGGATAGCAGAAACATGCAACCTTTTGATGAAAAAAAAAGAAAAAAAAAGAAAAAAATTAAATAGGAGATACAAGGTTTGCATTTTCGCAGTTCTACCTGAAGGGCCTACTGAGGAAAACAAATAGCCAGATGCTCCACCTTTCACAGTTGTCTGTAGTTTTTCAAATTTATCTTACATACTTACTTTTAATACAAATTACTCTTACATACAGTCTGAACACCAACGTCAGGTATCCCAAAAGAAATAGCCTAGTTTCTCTACATGTGCTTTCAAGTTTTAAGGTGGCTGAACAGTCATCTTTATAAACAAACGGCATGAATATGCAGCAGTAAAGACCTAGATGTTTTAATTCACAAAAAACGTGTAAGTCAACATAGAGGTCGGGTGAAAGAGGGGAGACCACTTATAGGAAACTGAAAAACCTAAAACTCAGTTTGAAAGATACAGACAGTCCTGAATGCCTTTTTTTCTTCCACTGTGAACATCTACCATACCTGTAAAGCTTTTTCACACCCCAAGATGAGACAGATATTGTGCCTTTACACTCTAAAGCTAATACAAGAGGATCTTTGTTTTCCTAATATTGCTCAGAATAGAGACAGATACCTAATTCTGAAGAACTTAGCATGGACTAATTATAGCAATTTGAAATTGTAAGAGTAGTATTGTAAATACCACTAGTATTTGTAAATCTAGTATCGTACAATCAAATCAAAACAATCGGCATTTTTACCAAATTTATTCAAAACTGTAAAGATGACGTTTCCCTATTTCAGCATAGCCTACTGCTATCTATGCATACCTGACTCAAAAAAAAGATTATTTTTTCCCCTAAGCAGACGTTACCTTAATCTGGCTTTTTCTAGTATAGTAACTGGTTTCTGTGCTTCACAGCTGCGCCTGGGAATTTCAGGAGTTGCATTCTGGGGTGTCTTGGGTGTTCCTGGTAAAGGCTGCAATGAAAAGTTACAGCTTCAAACAGATTTTCTACATACAGCTATTTCTGTTGGAGACTGATCATTCATTCAAGTTTCTCAAACATTACTTAGGCACAAAGACTATCCAGGGATGCCAGAGTACCAGATGAACAAAGAAACAGTCTTTACAAAGGAATTTACCAAATAAGCCTCATGGCCTTTTCTTCCTCAGGGAAAAAAGAAACTGGAAAGGCGGTAGTAACAAAGACAGTTACATCTTTTAACTGTCTGAAGTATTTCTAAATTGTTAATGCTTTTCTGAAATGCTGTGTTAAATTGATCCAGTTCTTAAGAAACAGCAAGCAACTAGAAATTGACCACCTGAATTTCATTGTCCAAACAAAAAAGCCACACAATAACTTTATTCTTCTTCTTTGCTGTGCTTACAAGTTACACTAGGTTTTCTGTGTTAGACATTTCATAAGTATAGAGTAAAAATTAGCCACTGACAGTATGTACCTGGCTATGGTGCCGAACACTGTCTTAATGAGTCAGGTCTAAGATTCACATAGTCCGGTATCTCATCTCCATCAGCGGCCACAACATTATGAGAAACTGCTGGACACACTTTGGTGCATCCATGAACACCACAGAGCAGCCCTTTAGCACTGGTAACCATCTGCACATTAGTAAGCTTTCAAGAATCAGGACAGCTCTACTGCCAAGAGCAAAGTTGGTCTTATGGCTTTCTGCTATATATATAGACTGCACTCTATGAAGACTAGAGAAACAGAACTTAAATGTCTCAGTGCACAGCTTACAATAAAAGTAAAAATGATGGCCATAAACAGATTCATCAGTTTGTTCCACTCCAGCCCAATTCAATATTTTCCCTGTTTAGGCCAGAGTTTTCTGATCAACATTGTCAGAGCATTCACAAAACACAAAGTGTTCTATACGTTTGCATAACCTACTCATACCAAAGATCATACGAATCCAGATGTTTCATTAAAAGCTAAGGGATTCAGATATTTAACTGTGGTACACAGGCATCAAGCATTCAAATAAGTGGCTCAGAAATAATAAGAACAGCAATTTTATATAGAACCTTAGTTTTTTCCAGAGTCTTAGCAGGAGTGTGAACTGAAGACTTCCTTGAAGATTTTGGGGTGCTGCATGTTCTGCTTAATTTGGTTTTCTTTTCTAGTGTACAGAGCACATCATTCTCCTCTTCCTCACTACTTGAAGAGTCAGAGCCATCTGAGCTAGTCAGAAAATCCTTTTTCTCTAGTTTATTTAATACGCTACGAGAAATAGAAATTACATGAGTTTTAAAAAATACATACGCTACACACTACAAAGAATCATTTGTACATTTCAGCTTTTTCTGTAGTTATCATAATCAGCAAGCCAATATTGTTGTCCACTTGAGCTGTTAATTTTCCATGGTTATTTAACAGACTGGTTTAAAGGAAGTCAGTTTGCTGATGAACACCATGAGTCAACTTAATGTTTCTGAACACAAGACAGTTTTTATTTACACTGTAATTAAGTTGTACTTCTAGAACCATTTGCATTTTAATATTAAGCTGGACAAACTCTCAAGGCTTCAAGCTACCAATAGAAATCTGAATCAAGTATCATGGATACAAAAGTTTACCTGATTTGCTCTGAAATACGAGCATATGTTTTCTGTGCACATATTCTACGAGAACGAGGGATCAGTAGAAGGTTCTGACAATTCTGTGCCAAATATTCAGTGAAACTGTAAAGAAAGAACACAAAGCTATTTGTATTTCCTCTTTGCATCACACTTACAAGGATGGAGAGGCCTTTCAAACTTCAGGCTCAATTGTTACGGCTGTCAATCCAGCAAGAATTCTTGCTTAGTTATTTACAGATTGGCTACGGCATGGATACTGGCAGCACAATTTCCTCTCTCCAATATATCTTTGCCAAGGAAAAAAAAAACCCAAAAACAACAAAACACCCACAAAATATTTACTATAGTTCATTCACGGTCTGTACTGTAAAGATTTTTATAGTAAAGCATGTTTCTATAAAGCTTTGTGAACCAGCTAAGCTGATAAGTCTAAAGAGAGACGCAGAGTCCATGCAAGTCAGAATTACTAGCTGCTCTGTGATGCTGTGACAATAGTGACTGCACTAGCATTAGTTCAAAACAGATGTCTCTGACTTGGGCCCTATCAACATCATACCAATTCGTTGTGCACCCTCAATCAAAACCAGCAATTTGTTTCATACTGACTAACAGCTGCTACATGTTAACAGCTTTCCCTCACTTCCCCAGTTAGACACACATACATCAGCGAAGTGCGCTGAATAGATGGTGATACAGTTGAATTAGCAGCCAAATTATTTTGCAAATGTAACACTGCCAAACTGAAGGGACAGGGCCTCGGAACAGTTGTGGTTTTGTTTGGTTGGGGGGGGGCGGTTGTCTGTTTGTTATTTAGGGGGTGGGTGGGCGGGTTGGGTTTTTAAGAGAAAGAGGAGACAAATAGGATTTTCTTTGGGCATCTCTGATCTGCCCTTTGGTATAGATTTTTCTATTTGTGTTTCAAGATTCTTTTGTTGTCTTCTTGAGCACTTCATCCGTACCACCGAAACTTTTTACTGTTAATACAGCTTTTCTACTAGTTCAAAGAACACAAAGAGATAAATTACAAACATGTTAAAAATTTGTTGATCGTTCTCAGAAAAGTCTTTAGCTCTAGAAATACCACTGAAATGCCATTATTTTATTGATGAAAAGTAAAATGTTTTTATGCTATACATGACAAAAACTTGAGTGCAGATGCCAAGTATTGCATCCATATCTTTACTTTTTGAAAGGAGGAAAATGACTGTGTTTTGGCTCCTTGCAACACTTTATACAAGAAAGTCTGATCCATTCTTCTCCTGCCCCAACTTAATGGAATTTTTAAAGACTGTGTGAATATATACCTGAATAATTATGCTTTTTGATTTCTTTTCTACATAAAAACTAGCATGGAAGTATATATACAATTATCATGACAACTCTCACGAGGTCAATCACACCCCTCTCTACAGTTATCTCAACAGTCACAAGTAGGGGATACTTCAGCCTGTATGACATAGGTACTGCAGGGAAACAGATTTTTTATCTATGTCACTGAGTACAAACCATAATAATTAACATTGTTTCAATTTCCTTTCATATTATCCTACCATTCCCATTTCTAACATCTTCTCTCTGTTCTTGTAACCATGCACTGTTGTTTGCATCCATCTTTGAAGTCGACTCCTCCTACAATCTCCCCAATCATGTGTTCACCTCCAAGTAAGATGCTTTCTAGAGCCTCACCACAGTGCACTCATGACTGTTTAGACCATCCCCTCTCCTCTCAGTGACCTCAACGGGCAAAACATGGTACACACCGAGATTTGACCTGCGTTTCTCTCCAAAAGTCTTTCATAAGTGTGCTGTAAAGAGAGCTACATACAAATAGAGATCCCATAGAAAAATAATTATAGAAAAGCTATCACTTACGCTATAGTACCATTTTTCACAGGAAGATCCCCGGCTTTCCCACTGGAGTATTTGACCTTAGCATAGGATGATAATTGTACTGTATCACTAAACCACCGCTCTTCAGTAGCAAAACCTGACTCTGACTTATCATCGGTGCGAGGCATTTTTGGTGGTGAGCCTAAACCGCCAGTGATTCTCACTTTTCTTTTAGCAGCTGATGGTTCTAACGGTGCTATAGCACCACAGTCGTCATCCAGAAGTTTCAAAATTTCACATCCCATGAGCCTGCTGTTAAGAGATTGTGTGGGACCTAGGAATCAAGAGCAAAATGAATTTTTGTCAGGCTTTAATATAGCTGGTTTGGTTAATGTTCAGAAGACATGAAACTACTGGTTCAGTGCCTGTCATTTAAATGAAAGGAGATGGCATTACACTCCAGGAACAAGGAACTGAATCACCAGAAGGCATGCACTTCCTCTAAAAAGATGACCAAGCAGAATACAATCCGTTTTTTTTAGTTTTTCTAACCTGCCTCCACCACTTACACTTAGGCTTCAGTTTGAAAATATGACATGTAATGTAGGATCAAATGTGCTTATTCAACCAGCCCAATGTAAACATTCTAGCACACCGTTAGTCAGAAGATTAAAGAAAGCGAGGCATTCTGACATCAAGTTAGGCTGACTGGTAGCATTTCAGCCAACAAGCACTTTAATTTAGACTTAGCGGTTACAAATAAAACATTTGCAACAGCAACTGGATATAAGCCGTACAGTTGCTTGAAATAACAGACATAAAAAAACTAATGAACCCAAAAGGCTTGGGCTAACCCCAAAGCCTGAATAAAGTAGCTGAAAATACTCACGTTGAATATTGAATGAATACCATTGTTTGAACTACCCAAAACAAACAGGTACAAAACATACTACATTCAAAACTACTGAATGGACAGATTACCATACACATACCGTTTAACTGTAACTTCTTCCTTGCTGTTAGAGTTCTGGTGCTATTAGCCACTCCTTGTGAACATCCCTTCTTCCTGATGGAGGACTTGGAATCGCCATGTTTTGATTGTACTTCCAACTCATCATTTTTTGTGGCACTCTGAACAACGCTCTCTGTCTCTTTTTTCAGGAGGGAAACGATGCCTGAAGGAGTAAATGAGCTTGAAGAGTTTGGGCTGTTACCTCCTTTCTTGCTAGCTTCTTTCAGCTTAAGGAATGTGTCAGAGGACAAAGTCTTAAAGCATTTTCCATCCCAAGACTGTTTTACACAGAAAGTTTGTTTCTTGTTTAGTGTAATAGGTAGTTCCTCTTCCAGATGTAGCGGTATTACCTGTAAAAACAGAAAATACCAAAACACACATATCTTAACATTTACTGTTAATTTAGCATTCAACTATTTTCTTAGCATTCAGCTATTTTCTATTCACATCTATCTTATTGTTGGAACTTCTGCAATCCTTCATTATAAAGGGCAACACATTCAACCTACATTTACACCAGTGTAAGTTTATTGCACTACAGGACTCCCATTCACACTACTACTTTCCATGCAAACCTCCAGATCAGCCGGCTGTCAAAAAACAACATCATTTTGGGATGAAAGACAGACAGAATATCAAGTTTTCAACTATCCTGCCCTACGATAAATGCATTAACGAATACTCATCATTAATTTGGTTTGGGAGGGAATAAAGTAGCTGCTATTCTATTATGCTTTTCAAATTGTTTCTGTTTCTTTGTTCGCTCTGTTTGTAGAGGGTTTGCAGTACGTACCGTGGTCCTTTTAATAATGGTCTCCACAGGTATATCAGTGTCATAGCCAGGAACTTTATCAAAAAAAACCTCTTGGGGAGACACCTTTCTTTTAAGCAGCCTCCGTTTATTCTGAGGTATCTCTGTAATATGAGAGAACCACTGCACAACTGCATGTTTATTCTGAGAACCTGTAACCACAAAAGAGAGTCACTGAACATTAAGAATTTTACTGGATCGCAAATAGCTGTTACGAGACCTCAATGACTTTAGCTGAAATGCCATCAAGAATAGAAATCCTCCCTGAACACAGATGAGAAAACATCTGATAAGAGATTACAATTCTCATTTTCTAAGCTAAATTGTTTGAGTTGAGACTTAAGGAATGAGATAACACCTACACAAGGTCTCAATCACAAAATGCCTGGAGACCAGCTCCAGACCACCATTTCACCATCACAAATAAAGACATTCTTTATTTGAATAGACATGATCTAAGCGAACCCCGCTAACCAAAAACGGTGACAAAAGGAGAACTAAGAAATTTCAGAACGTTATTTGCAATGTCAATGTTATTTCAGAAGCAAGCAAGAAACATTTACTTACTGCCTAACAAACTAGAGAATCCTGCTGTTGAAATAACTAGGAGAAAGTCTGAATAAACACTACAGATTACGTATGGAAAGAGTTAAAAGAAACAGTTGGAACATTTATAATTAACCATTTAATATTAAGTTACCCTCTACATTTTAAGGTGTCCATCTTTGAAAACAAAGCCACATATCTTTGACAAATTGTTAAAGATATATAACAAAAGGAAAATCTTGTTTTCAAGGAAGTTTCATGGGTTTCATTCCAGTAGGAAAAAAAGAGCTGAATGTTATGGTACAATAAGTGTGCATTAATAAATAAATAAGCTGGAGTGCTACATAAATACATTAAAAAAAAGTAAACTCTCAAACATTATTACATATTTCAAACTCTCAAAATATTATTACAATGGTCCAAAACAAAAATCAAAAGCTGTACAAAGAAATCAGACATAGCTAATGAGTAGCTCCTAATGCAGACTCAGACACAGTCTTTGTATCGCTCGCCTTCCATAATTTATCTTTTCATAATTATTTATAAACAAGTAGTTCTACAAAGGACAGAAGTAACCAGCCTCATTTACTCAGCCTCGAGGCTTATCACTAAATTACCTGGTATCTAATAAGATGCAAGCTCCAGGGCTGCAGTACTCTTGCTCCATTTAGCCTCTCCAAACACTAAATAAAGCATGAGCTCACACTGTCTTCCTCACAGACCATTTATTTTAAATTAGACACAAAGCAAAAAGATTGTAAGAATTCAATGTTTCTAAGTTCTCCATTTATCTATCAAATTTAGTTGAAATCAGTGATCAGCCCCAAATATTTGGGGAACATGTGAATACCGATGCAGTGATTACCAAAGCTTAATTTCACTAATAGATCAGGCCAGTGATATAGGGTTAATGCTACCTACATCCCCACGAAAGAGATAACTTTAAAACGTTTCATGATTTCTTAGATAGGAAGCAAATATTTATTTCTTTTACCATCTTCATATAAATTCAGGATTTGTGCCACAAAAGGTTGATCTGCATTCTCTCCTTCTACTAAAACGAAGTCACCAAGCTGTACACAGGTTTCTGTTCCACTGCTTTCTGATGTAATAAGGATTCCCCTAGAAAGCGATACACACATTGCGGATTAAAAATCAGGATTTCATATTCTTCATTAGTTCACATATCACTAAAGCTGACGGCCTGTCGGTTTTGTAGCTAGTTATGCCCCCTGTTGCAAATATGACAATTTAGTTTCCCCGATTAAACGCTTTTATATATATTTCAATTAAACAGTTCTTACTCACAGATTTGGTTAAATGCTTTTGCTTATACATTATACAATCTATAATTTAAGAGCTTCGTGACAACATTTTTCTTATACAGTGTCATGAGACAATGCTCAAAACCTCACTCATATCCTCACCGATTGCCACGCTAACCTGAACGATATCAGAAAGGTAAAGAAACCTTCATTGTTGAAGTTTCTCTGGGCAAGTTAGAAATAAATGTTATTTACTTGTACTGGGAAGTCCTGAGTTTCCTGTCTAAGCACATGGGTCTTCCACACCAGGAGTGGATAATTTTGCTTTGCTGCCGGGTGTTCATGATTCCCAAGGAAAAGCTAAAAGAAATAAACAAGTTATTTTTTTTATTATTTAAAAATAGAAGCCGGAAAAGGCTCAAGATGGCCCACTACAGAGACATGCCATCTATTCTTTCAGTGTGCATAGGCCTATTCAGGGAAGCCTGCCTTCCTCAAAGCCTGCAGGCGCCTCTCCCCCGAGGGAGCAGGAAAAGGGAAGATGTTTAGCTGTGGATTGGTGGATGCACTGCAATTCCTCGGCTAACACACCCGAGGGACCCGCCGCGATGGCCGGGGCACACCGCCGGCCGCTTTAAGACCCTCGTGCTGGTTTTCGTACACCATCGCAGCGACCAGGCGGATTCGAGTCAGAAACGTCTCGGTTATGCTCAGGTCTTCAGTTACTTTCTTTCAGTTTCTTTCCCTCTTAAGTAATTACCCCTCTGGAAACCAGCCGCAGGGCTCAAGAAAACGCCACACACCCGCAGCGCCCTTCCCCCTCACCGCCCCGCGCCAGCCCACCGGGGCAGGGCTCTCCTCAGGGAGCCGGCTGCCCGCCGCCCCGGTGGGGCCATGGCGTCGGAAGGGGCCAGCAGCGCGGCCGGGCCGGGCAGAGGGACCCCGGGGCGCCCCGCCACCCGCTCCCAGCGCCACGGGCCCGCCCCCCCCGGGCCGCGGGACTCACTCACCGCGGGGCCTCAGCCAACCTCGCGCGCGGCAGCGGCAGCGTGAGCTCCCGCCAGCACCGGGATAGAATCTCGCGCCAAAGCCCGGCCGGAGCCCCGCCCACCGCCCCGCGTGCGCACAGCGCGGAAGAGGCGGGGGGAGGCCGCGCGGGAACGGCGCCATGTTTGCGCCTGGCGGCCCGAAGTCGCGGGCGGGAGGGGCGTTATGGCCCGGAGATAAGATGGCGGCCGGCGGCGCGCGGCCCGGAAGCGGAAGCGGCGCCTCACAGACGGGGCGCGGGGCGGCCTGCCGCGGAGCTGTGTAGCGGCGGCCATGGCGAACCGGACGGTGAAGGACGCGCACAGCATCCACGGCACCAACCCGCAGTACCTGGTGGAGAAGATCATCCGCACCCGCATCTACGAGTCCAAGTACTGGAAGGAGGAGTGCTTCGGCCTGACGGGTATGGCGGGGCGGGCTGGGGCGGGAGCGGGCCCGGGCCCCGGCCCGGCGGGGAGCCGCGCTGACGGCCCGTCCCTCTCCCAGCCGAGCTGGTGGTGGACAAGGCCATGGAGCTGAAGTACGTGGGGGGCGTCTATGGCGGGAACATCAAGCCCACGCCCTTCCTGTGCTTGACGCTGAAGATGCTGCAGATTCAGCCCGAAAAGGACATCATCGTGGAGTTCATAAAAAACGAGGACTTCAAGTAAGTTAGTAGCTTGATTTTTCCTTTGTTTGGTTGTCGTATTTAACGAAACTGTCCAGAACAGCCAGGGAGACTTCAGTGCAGGTTTTAGCTTCCAGTAGGCTCTGATAAACTCTTCTTGCTAAAAAGCATATCTTTCCCTTTCAAGCCTACTCCCCTTGGCACTTGGGCTGCAGTGGCTTGCCTTTGTGGCATGCGCTGTCTGCAACAATATACCTTAGCCTGAAGTATTTAGAACGAGGTGCATTAAGGGAGCAATATTAATCTAATTTTCTTTCAGTCTTTCTTTCATGTTTGTGAGTGGTAATGCACCCTGTCTGTAGATTATGTATGTATACTTGACTATATAATTATTATTTTTTTACGTGTGTGTATATATACATATACACATAGAGTACATGAAGGAGAAAAGCTAAACAGTTGGGTATTTTATTTGTTTCAATGCACTGATTTTCCTCAGAAACTTATGGGAAAAGCTCTTCTTTTATCTCAGTTGCTAAGTACACAAAAACCTCAGATACATGACAAGGTTTATTTTCAGGTACGTCCGAATGCTTGGTGCATTGTACATGAGATTGACGGGCACTGCCATTGACTGCTACAAGTATCTTGAACCACTGTACAATGACTATCGAAAAATAAAAAGTCAAAACAGAAATGGGGGTAAGCACTCTTACTTTTTCTTGTTGTGGTTTCTTATTACCACATAGGTGAGCTTTTATTAAAAAAAAAAAAACCATCCCGCTAGATAAACATAAGTACTCTATTTAGCAATAAAGCTTAAAAAATTGTGGCATAACCATCTTCTTGAAACCTTGCTTTTACTTATTCATCTTTTGGATAGTCTGTTGCTGGTCTTGCCAAGTGGTACAAATGCGAACTGCCTTGCTGATTTTACTTACCCCAGGTGCTTGTGTTTTGTGTTGGGCACTGAAATGCAGTTCCATAAATACCAAAGAAACACCACTTGAGTGCTGGTTTAAGCGCTGTGAATCTGCTAATCCTAGCTGTGCAATAATTTCCTTTTTGCAAGACAGGCCTAATGATTTTCCTCATCTTTGAGAATTATTTTGGAACTGTTGTTTCTACAGTCCACTTGATGTAAATTGTCTGTGGTGTTTTATCTTTAATCTTCTTTGTCTTTCAAATGGTATTTCCCCTCCCCAGAATTTGAACTGATGCACGTGGATGAATTTATTGATGAACTACTACATGAGGAACGTGTATGCGATATCATTCTGCCTCGATTACAGGTTTGAGAAAGCAGATGGTTATGGAATTCTTAACTGCATCTGCTGCAGTAGTTTTATCAGCTACTGGCTTGTTGCATAAAGCTATGAGACAGGCCCTTCGGGCACACAAGATGCCTCTGTAGGTGTTCTTACTTGGGTTGCATCAGATAGAGTCTTAATTTCTCCTAGAAACGATATGTTTTGGAAGAAGCTGAGCAACTCGAGCCTCGTGTTAGTGCTTTGGAAGAAGACATGGATGATGTAGAATCTAGTGAGGAAGAGGAAGAGGAAGATGAAAAGGTTGGTGAACTGTTTTGGAAAGGGATTAGTTAAAGCTGGTGCTGAACCACCACCACAGAATGCTTTATGGCCTTTGAGAAATACTTGAGGGGAGCCACCAGGAGGCTGCTTGCAACTCTTACACGTCTCCGCTTAACATATTTTCATATAAGCTGCTTGTGAGAACTTGCTAGATTCTGAAGCAGTTCTGTAGTGGTTTGTGTTTGTTAGGTTTTTCTGCCTCCTGAAATTCACAAATCTGGACCTGTTCAGTGTTAAGCGTATTTCAGATAAATGGTTTTACATACATATGTAACGGAGAGAACTGAAGGTGATGATGAATGTTAAGTTAACCATCAGAGTAAATTCTGCTGTACTTCCTAAGAATCAACAGTATGGAGAGGTGGCCATAGTAATCTCCAGTTGGCAAGCTTTGGCAGTACCGCTGACTTCTGAGTATGAAATACTTGAGGATGGGGAACCTTGACTGCATGACTCTTGTCATTTATATTAATTGTTCAGAAATCTGTTCTGATAGATAAAAACCTTGATGAAACCTGACTTACAGAACCTTCTCCCTCCACCCTTGTTTCCAGCTGGAACGAGCACCATCTCCTGACCACCGCAGAAGAGGCTACAGAGACCTCGATAAACCTCGCAGATCTCCAGTTGTGCGATACAGGCGGAGCCGAAGCAGGTCTCCAAGAAGGTGACATAGCTCTCCTTGAGCAGTGTTTTTACCTGTCATACTGCAGATGGCTGCAGCGAGTGTAGAAGTGAAGATGACGATTTAGCCAGAATCTTTTACGTCTTCCAATTCCTTTAGCTGCTTTCTGAAGTAAGGAGTTGTGATGCACAGCCACAGTCAACCCATCTGCCTGTTTCTCTAGTCCTTCAGTAGTGCTTGAACTAGTTTTTACTGATAATTAGTCAGGAAACACTCCTCACTAACCTTATTTGCTCACTCTAGTAGCCAGTCCAGAAGCATGTACTGCCTCTTGTGCAGCAGGCCAAGCGCATGCTAACTGAAGGCATGGGGGAGTGTGAGAGAAGCCCTGGTGCTGGTGCTGGAGAATATGGGAAATTAAACAGCTGGTTCTGCTTGTGATTTTTACGACTTTTTCTTTTCTCCTCCAATTACAGGCGAAGCCGCTCTCCAAAGAGAAGAAGGTAGTCTTTTATTCTATCATTTAATCTTAGAACGCGTGTATCTTTAGTATGGCTGTCTTAAAAGCTTCCTTCCTCTCAGTCCATCTCCACGCCGGGAGAGGCATCGCAGCAAAAGCCCAAGACGACACAGGAGCAGATCCAGGGAGAGGCGCCACAGATCAAGATCTAAATCTCCAGGTATTTTTGTAACTTACAGATTAACTCTGGCAAGTTTTTATCAGCAGAACATCCACGCCAACAAAAATCTGTGTCACAGTATCAAGAAGGCAGCGTAGGTGCTTAATCTGGCTCATAAAACTGATAGCGATACTAAGCACAGCTGGAGAACTCCTTTAATACATGCAAAATTGTCTTTAGTATGTTTTTGAGGTATTTGCCAGGAGGTTAATTAGAGTGCCTAATTAAAACTAGCGTTGTTCTGGCATTATTATCTAGGACACTTGGTTACTAGAAGCAGATTGCATTAGCAAAACAAAAAAGAATTCCAGGGTCTATGGAAGTAACTTATGGTTTTTATCTCATAGGGCATCATCGTAGTCACAGACATAGAAGTCATTCCAAATCACCTGAAAGGTAAATTTCTTAAGAGTATTTCTTAAGAGTATCAGTACTGCTGTGGGAGCTCTTACTTGCCATTTAATCTTGGGGATCAAAGGTCTTACAATGTTGAATATGAAGTATTTCGTACAGTACCTCCCTCAGTGTTGTAATCAACTTATGCTGTCTGCAGTTGACCATAGAAAACACCACGGTACTTCTGTGAATCACCTTGGTCTTTCAAAACAATTCCTAGTAGTGTTGTACGGCTCCTCTTACTTTCTGTTTCAGATCTAAGAAAAGTCACAAGAAGAGTCGGCGAGGGAATGAATAACAAACTAAATCGACCACACAGTTTAAGGACCTTGAACTGCAGTCTAACACTGTCCTGTTTGCTTTATGGGACAGATGGATATGTACTGGCTGCTTTAGCAGCCCATTTCTTTAATCCTTCTCCTGTACAATTGTTGTTTGATTTATTGTGGTTTTTTAATTAAAAAGAAAGGTAAGGATAGTAGTTACTCATCCTCATGACAGAATTTGAGGATTGTTTTTAAATTTTTTCTCAAGGCCTGTAAAAACTAGTGAAACGCAATAAAAAAAAAAGGGGGGGTTGATCTTTAAAAGCTCCTTGCTGTTTCTTTCGTATTTTTTATAGAGTATTTTCATATTATTTTGCGAAGTTCATGAACAGAAAAGCAGGTGCACTCTTCCCTCAAATCAAGTATTTTACAAGAAAGATACATTGGCTGTCAACAGCACATGCATGACGCCAGCATGGGGCAGACCAGGTCTACTGAGTGTGTATGACCTGTTAAAGCTGCTAATCTTTTGGCTCTTCTTTAAGACAGCTAAACTAAAACAATTTCTATTATTCTGGTTTCCTAATAACAGTCAAATGTAAGCACACATACAAATAGGGAAGAGGAAAAAGTCTTACATCCTTTTTTTTGCAGTTTTATTTTTCTTTTAAAAAGTTTTTTTTTTGGCACTACATAGTTCTGTAAAGAATAGAAGTGACAAATTTTAAACACATGAAATCCCCTTCTAATTTTATTTTTTTTAGAACAATATAAAGTCTGAAGCAACCAAAGTATGAATACAGCTAATAGAAAATAAAGAACTTAATTTTAAAAATTCTCTCTCTTTACAGTTTATCAAGATAAAACAAAACACAATTCCCCTTAAAAATAGGGTAATAAAATAGATGAAATTTGTATCACTCAGTTCTGTGATACCAGTAAAAACTATAGTTATATCTATGTACAAATGATACAGTTTAAAAACAGTCTTAAATAATCTTGTATCTAAACATGTTGCATTAAGATTTTAAATCAGAACCTGAATTTTTTTCCTCCCCTCCCCCCACCCACCCCCCATCCCATGAAATTTCACTTTTTCTGTTGAATGTAATTCAGATTCAAGTGTGGGTGTCCTTGAGACAGAAGCGAGAACCGCTGGTTACTCTGCATCAGTGGACCAGCTAAAAGAAAATGGATTACAATTACTTCAGCAAATTAAATATATTTAACAGTGCTTGGCTATATTCAACGTCTTAATCTTACTTAGAAATAAAGCCATTTACTAGACTGACAAATGCTATCTCTATGACTAACCCATTTAATGGTACAATACAGCATTACTTTAATCCTATCTCCCAAATTCCCTCAGAATCATCAGTATGTCGTTTTGTTGCATTACTTTAGTTATTCAACAAAAATAGTTTCAGGATTTTAAAAGATGGGTCTCACTTGGAAACCTTGCTCCAGCCAACAGATTAGATGTGGGGAAAAAAAAGGATTTGGCCAGTATCTCATTTTATACTGCGTGACCCAGCAACGTGGTAATTGCAAAGCCTCCAAGTAAAATTTGGGCATAGCTTCTCTCTTAGTGGAGCCAAAGGCCTTCTTCCTACCCGCCTTTTCCAGTCCTGCTGAAACACCTTTACCGTTCACTAGCATCAGAAAGGGCTGTGATAAGTGTCAGTCGTTCAAAGTACCCTGAATAACTGAACCTGATCTAACTTTGGAAGCTGGTGCTGCTTTGGCTGTGGACGGGCTGGGCTAGGTCACCTCCGGAGGACCCCTCCAACCTGAATTACTCTATGGTCTTCCAAGATTTTATCTAAGTCATCCCACAAGGCAAGGTACAAAAGCTAAATAAAATTAATTGGGACAAAAATGTCTTTATATTCTTAACATGCTCATGGGCAAATCATCTTAACCTCTATTGAAGCAGAGGTGGCTTTACAGTGAGAGAGCAGCAGTGAAGGAGAGAGGCTAGAAGTGCAACAGACTGCAAATTGGCTCAGATTTCAGAATTTTATTTAACCCCTTCCCGCCCCCAAAGATTTTAATCCATCCATACAGGAAGCCGAAGCGTTGATTTGACTCTTGGATTCATTATGGTTCCAGGGAGCCTAGCAAGTGAAACATGATTCCTTGGCTTTTAAAGCCTTTGAGACAGTAAAGAGACATGTTGCATGAGCTGTTGATTCATATACTAGTTCTAGTACCTTGAGGGTAGAAAGGTTTGTTCGGTGGATAGCTGGCATTTCCCTGCTGCATGTAGTTCTGAGGCATATTGTAAGGCCACGCTCCTCGGAGGAGAGGAAAATGGGTAGGGGTCCCATGGTCCCAAGGGACAGAAGAAGGGTTCATTTTACCAAACTGTCCTTGGAAACCCTGATCTATTTTTCAATTGAAAGGGAAAAGCACATTGCAAGTTGAAATAATTAAACAGTAAGTCACAAATACAATTTACATCTTAAATAACAGTTTGCAGGGGACGTAATGCAATTAAGTCTGATGTGCTACTTTTTTTTTTTTTTTTTCTTTTTAACATACATAAAAAATACCACCTACATTCTTCATTATTCACTATAATAGATTTTTTTGGGGTGGAAGACAGAGGATGAATCAGTTATTAAAATCAAGACCTACAATTTCACTATTCCTATGTCATTCTCATGATGAAAAATACAAGGTCTGAACAATGTTACTAATCTCCGATCCCACACAGATATTCACTATCACTGACACAGCTGTGACATCAAAGCAATTATCCTACTGCACGAAATAACTCTCAGATGTACACCGGAATTCCACTAATAATTGTATGCTTAAGAAACTTGCTATCTAGATCACTGGACCAAATTAAAATTGATTTTTAGAGAGGAAAATAAAAACTTTTGAACTCAAATACACAAATTGTAAACTATTCCATTTACAAATCCAGGACTACTGCAGCATTAAGGATGAGAAATCAAGCATCCAAGGAGGCAGGAGACACAACAGTTGATGCCAAATGCTGTATTACTAATCCTCTTTTTGTTTGTAGCTCCCAATTTTATAAGACACAGAAATGCCTGCTAGTTTAAAAACTTGATCAACGTACATTTAAAAATAAATAACTATCCTCAGTATATCAGTTCCCCTTCAGGCTCATCATTAAAAAAAAAACCCTGCAGAGAGACTTTCATTAAATAACAGCTAGACATTTAAAAAGAACCGTAATTTTTCTAGAATAAAACATGCGGCATGGCTCTACAGTATGCATGAAAAAAGTCTAAAACTTCTAACGATCCCATTTCTGATCAACTGCTGAGAAGAAAGTCGCTCCTTCCAAGTCAAGGCTATGTGAGCCCGTTTCCACAAGCTTGTTGTTCTCAAACTGTCCTAAGCAAGTAAGAAAGCAGGCTTCAGGACAGCTGCTGTGCACCCACCCAGTAACCCCACTTTAAAGGCATCTAAGCCAGAAATGAAACTTTCAAATGACTATTAAAATACAAAGAGGAAAAATACTAGGACTGGGAACTAGGAAAAGGACTGTGATGAGATTGGAAACAGAAGTTGAGGAATGGAAAGAAAAAAAAATACTGCGACTGACAGTGCAAGAAAACTGGGAAACCTTCTATGGAGGCACAATCAGAGTGGAAGCAAGCAAAATGAGACAGAGCAAGAGGAGAAAGACTGCAGACAGGGACTGACTGACTACATGATGAGAAACAGGACTCCTTAAGGGAGAATGGAGGAGAAACTAGGATTTGGGGAGCTCAGGTGAAAGAAGGCAGCTACCTGGGTAAGAAGACTTGGATTGGAAGGAGCTGCTTGAGAAAAAGTCAGAGCTGGGGTGGACATGGAGGAGGGGACACTTGCGCCTGGACAGAGAATTAAGATCAGAAATGGAGAGGCAGGGACAAAGCACGCTGAAGGCACAGAAAACACACTGATAGCAGTTTCTGTATCTTCTAGAATATATTACCCACAAAGCTCTGAAAGGAAAAGCACGCATCTCCAGCATCTCAACAAACATCTGAAACTTATTGGTGAATTATACTTCATCCAACACTGCTGACTCAGCTGAAAATCTACCGTTGCCATCAACTGCCTTAGTAGTGCAGAGAAACGCTGTGCAGGAGATTCAAAATTTCCATCTAGTGATCAACAACTTCATCAGTATATTGTATGATGGATTTTGTTTTTTTTTTAACATAGGAAGAGTTACATAAATCTTAAGACCATTATCATGTTCTAAAGATCAGTTAAAATTTAGGTGCTGCCACAGTTTGTTACACAGAAACTGTATGGGCTTTAATTGCTATATACTGCTTTTCTCAGCTTCAGACATACAAATGTACTTGGCTTTTGTACAAGGCAAAAGACTGTTGCCCACTCATCACAGGAAAAATCTGTATGAATTATTTTCAGGAAATGATACCGAGATTATGGAAGTTAAATGTGGCAGGATAAACTATAAGAAAAAAGAATGCATAAGATCATGTTATATTGCACTAAATGCAAGGAGGCAATATTCAACTTGCACAACTGTAATTCTGCCAGTTTTTAAGTTCATAGTTTTAGTCTCAGCATTCATCTAATAAACTACGTAACAACATAAATGGGAACCGTATCTGTAAGCATATTCACAGAAATGTGCTTTAGACCCAGCAATTATCAGAACATCTCTCAGTTGAATGCATGATTTCTCACATGTTGCACAGCTGTTAATGGCAGATAGGACCAATGCCTAAAAGTTACAACGATCAAACTTGCCTGATTATTTTCCTATGAAAATGTTAAGACAGTGAAAATAACAACTTAGTTTCTTAAGCATCGTATTTTTAATATAAAACAAGTTGAAAGAGTTAGCTGTTCCTGTAACACTTAACACTTGTACACAAAGTGCGAGAGGTTTGATACAACAGAGAAGAGTTACCTGAATTCCCCACAGTGCCATTGTTCACCAGTGAGTTTGGAGTCACAGGATTGTGCCAGTGTCCCTCATGAGAAGTGCTGGGGATTCCCATGGGCCTGGCAGCAGGCTGTGCAAAGATGATACTGGGATCATTCAAGCTTACACTGCTCTGGTTATTTGTGGTGCTGCTGCTGCCAGATCTCATAGAAAATGGAACATTTGTAGAATGAGGAGGGTTACCCGGTGCAGAGTGAATAACGGGCCCATGAATAGGCCAAGAAGTGTTGGGAAGCTGAATTTGGTGGTGATGGTGCATCTGAAGTAGTCCCAGGTTATGCAAGGTGGAATACTGACCTGGGGGAGATTGGGGAAAGTTAAACAAAGGCAGCTGGACCTGATGGGGTGGCTGTGCACCCTGCTGTGGTTGCGGAACGTGCTTAGACTGGGATATTGGTTGTGGCTGAGTCTGGTTAATGGAGGCTGGCTGAGAGGAATTCTGTGTAAATTGCTGAGGTTGTGGAGAGTAAGATGACTGATGCGAGTCAGACTGGAGGGGAAAAAAAAGTATGTATTTCTGATTAGTTCACTAGCTATTTAATGGTGATTTCCTTTAATAAGTACCCACTGTATTAGACTATTCACAGAAAAGGCAAAGCTCTCCCCAGCAACACCCCAAATACTGTGCCCACATTCCTGCTGGTTTAAATTTAGTGCAGTTCGACTGACTGATTTTCACCCATCAGATAATCTGGTCTGCTCATGTGGCACATCCCACCATCAGAAACATCATTCTGAGCAAACATTAGCCCCAGGCTCTTCATTAGACTCCTCACATGTCTGATTCTGATTTTTAATAGGTGTCTTCCCCATCCTACTTATTTACAGCACAGAGTCTCATTAACTAATCATCTTACATCTAAATTGAGTGGGTTTTATTACTACAGACACTTTTTCAAGTAATTCCAAAGTAAGCTCCACATATTTCTTTCATTTTTGTTTAATCTGTTAAACAAGAAATTGATGGTCCAAAAACCCAGTTTCAACCTCCATATCCTGACGTTAGGCCATGGCTAAAGGCACAGAAACAGCAGTTATTACAGCCTTTGCAGAGCTCTTACAAAGCTTTCCCTTATACCAGCAACAGCAAAAGGCATAAACCTATTTCATCTGTTCGATATTGCAACTAAGCAGAGAAGCACTTCCAGAACTGGGGTGGGTGGCTGGGAAAAGTTTCCCAGTTCATCTGCCAAAATGTATTACCAACGTCTGCATTAACCTAATCTGGTTTTAAGCACTGAGACAAGAAGGTGATGGCATAAGATAGGTGCCTCCAAAGGGAAATCTGAATGACAGGCAGCTACCTAACCCAGAGATAATTACCTCAATCTCCCCCTTGGAGCTGCGTGTCTCCCTCCATAGACTATAGCAGATCGCTAAGCTCCAGGTACCTCAGCTGCTGTCAAACAACTGAAGTTAAAGGTCTCTGCAGCTTGTCACTATCCATGACTGCTCGCCTGTCTGTTTACATTGGCAGTCACTTTTCTTCAGTAACCAGAGGTCTGCAAGACTCCCACATGCCAGCATTTCAGAGCATTTCTTATAGCAGCATGCTGTGTGCCTTTGCCTGGGCAAAAGCTGAAGCTCAGAAGCTGGGATTTCTCCCTGCTGCTATTCCAACTGTTCCTGTGTGAGTGCCTCCTGTGCCTTTCTATCAAACCAGGAAGAGAAAGTAAAACCTGGGATTTGAAAGACAATGACTAGTTTAACAGTTTAAATGTTACAAAAATGGAGCACATGCACTAGCTACAGCCTTCCCGCAAACATTAAACCACCACAAGCACGCACTGGACATGACAGCAGCAGGAGAGGAGAAATGTTAAGCTCCAGCCTCTTGGTCTGCTTCCACACCCCTGGTTTCCCCTTTTCTCTCTCTCTTGCACTACTAATATTCCCCCTTTCCCTTCTCTTCAAACAACTCATGGACAGCACATATCGGCCAAGAAATCCTGGCCAAACGACAACCATGCAACACGCACACAGAGTCCATGACATCCAGATGACAGAAGAATGTGCACATGTAGTAAGTCACATGCGCACGGTGTGCCTGACTGTGTGTGCACCCACATGTCCAGCTTCAATTTCCCAAGCAGAAATACAAGGCTCCTAAAAGGATTCTTTTGTGTCATGTGATAGCATGGTGGCAGTTCAGCCCTTTACTTAGATTAGGGCTGTATCAGTCCCTCCTTAACAGCGTATTTTTATAGTAAAAATGATGTTACAAAGTCTCTGTTACTGGAGCAAACATTCCAATAAATGCTCTCTGATCAGATAGGAAATACTCTGTACCTAAAGTAGTCAATTGAAATGAACAAAGAGCATTAGTGACCAGCAGCCCTGTTTACTTGCCAGCTTCATTAGCAGGCACACATTTCTCAGACTAATAGCTTAAAATTCCTGAGTTTCTGCTGTATTTTGTACTCCAAATACATTAAATGCCAAGAGCTGTTATTTGCTCAAATACTCTCTGCTTCCAATCTCCACTTAGAAGCAAGTTAAACGTATTTTTCCTAGGAGACACCTGAAGAAATACTAAGAGAAAACTACCATAAATTTCCCCATTGTTCTGTTTGTGCTTCTAGTGTGCCCTGGCAAACTTTTGCCCTGTGTATCACATCTGAATTGGAATATGATTCATTCGTGCTCCTTGCCTGTATATGACAGCCCCTTAAAGACAGTTCTCTTAAACCACAGAGAATGATGACAGTCACAAAGCTAAGTCTCTACCATGTTAACAACGAGCTATGCCATACTTCCCTTACTAACTCCAGAACATTGGCAGAAGAACTAAGTTCAAGACTTCAAAAGGCATCCTAACTTAAATTTCAAAGATAGCTTGCAATCCTGAAAAGCCACCTTCACTAGCTCATATGAAATTTGGCTATGTAGTTTCCATACTGAAAGACCATAAACGCTCTCCAAGAGACACTACATTATAAATAGAAGTTTAATTAACTGGCAGAGTGCAATGTTGGTCATTATAAAGTCCAGAATCAGTTGAGAAAAAACTGCACAAACCTGTTCCTAACATGGCCCAGCTCAGAACCCTAGCTGGTTTGCTACAGCTTGCTTACTTCAATACTATAGCTAATTGGAACTTACACATTCTGATGACTGTCTAGTGCGCAAGGGTCGTTCCACCTGTTGCTGACTCACAGCCACTAGCTGTGAATTTACCATGCTTCGGACCAACTGGGTGCCTAATCAAGGAACAAAAATGTTAATAAATAACACAAGGTTATGGATTACAGCATAATGAACACAGAACTGGGAGTCAGAGATACCTTAAATCTCATGTGACACAGAGCAGGTAAATCACTTTAACCTCTCCTCTCCTTTAAGTGGAAAGCCCTTTGCTACAAAACTCACTTTGCTACCAGGTGGGACAGCTACTTTAAGTTTCCACCCTATTGCATGGAATGTGTAAGCATTGGGATTTAAAATAGCAATAGCAACAGCAGAAACTTTTAGGCAAAGGAAGTGGGAGACGGGGCAGGAGAGTGAGCAAGGGCTATGAGAATACAGAAAAGCATCAAGGTCTTGATCATCTCAAGCATCTTGAGTTCATTTATGATTGCTTTCTCTACTTGTTTTACTAACAGTAATTTGAAAGCTAGATCTAGCTTCCTAATGCATCTGTATCCTTTTGGAACTATTACTTTAATACCCCTGATTTTTGGTGAAATTACATTTACGTACCTCTCACAGATGATGGAGGGTTAGCTAACATTTGAGAAACATTTGGAAAAGGAAATGCATTAAATTATTACTATTATTATTACTCCTAAATGCAACCATTGTGAGTGGAAGACAAATAATGCAATACCCTGAAGTACACTATACTTACTCCTGAGTACATTTTTACCACCCATGCAAAGACCATACTTCAGGAGGCATTACTCCCCTTGAAGAAAAGCAACATTTAGACTAAAAGCTGTATTTGCAATAACTAAAATTAGCAGTTGCAGTAATTTTTTAAGGTAATTACCAGGTCTGTATAGGGATCTCAGAACTCTCACATTATATTAACACCACATAAACTAACTTACCTGGCACGCTATTATTTCTCTGACGGGTTTGTTTGAATTCGGGACAATCTCTTCTAACATGACCCACATCCCCACAGATGAAACACCTTTTCTCTCTTGTTTCTCTATCATCTTCTTTCACTTCTTTTTCATCATCTTTCTCATTCTCCTTCTTCTTCAATCTGAATAATAGTTTTTGTTAGCAGTATCACAAAACCACATAAAATATAAACTCTGTAGAGTTGTTATACTGGTATGTTCAAAGGAAATGGTTACATAAGCAACACCTGTACCAGAATACAAATATCTGAGCAATCCCAGAAAAACACTTTCAGAATCTGGGCCAGTTAACAACCTGTTGGCATAAACTTAGTTAATGAACTTAAAAGCTCCCCAGAATTATCCAGAAGCTATCTGACTGTATTGCACAGAACTATACCTACAGTTAAGTAGGGTTAGGAAACTGCCAGTTAGTTTGGAGGTAGTTCTATGCAACAATCCCACTGAGTCAGAATATACACAAAATACATTAGCTGTATCTTGTAGATATAACCTCCCCCTGACTGCAGATGTCATATTTCTCTATATTAGCATCCTGAGCCTAGGCCAGATGTGAAAGAGAACACTGGGGCTCTTCCAAACACTCAGCACTAGGTACAACAAGGAGGAGAAGAACTAGTGATCAGGAACCATCACAAGAAGTAAAGGTCTTTTTCCTCATGATATCTGTAGGATTGTTGAGTATTAATACTATTGTGTGAGTTGCATATACAATTTAACAGAGATTCTCCCTGGCTGTAGTAGCAGTTTGTGTGAAGAGCAGATCACAACTTCTTTTCCTGAGGTGTATGTAGGGAAAGAGGTGATGGAATTCAATGTGCTAGTGCTTGTGCACAGTAGTTAAAGGAGTGGCTGAAAGAAACCGTCAACCTGTGACCTTAGGGTTCCAGTCCCGTTTCATGTATCTTGAACTCTGCTGACTGAACAAACGGCTGTAAACAAGGACTTTGTAGCAGGAAGAAACCAAGAATCTTTTGAAGAATTAAGGTGCACACAAACTGACCATAAGAAGTAAATGAAAAAGCCCAGACTTTAATCTGCATTCTAAGGGCTTCAACAGGTTTTAGGAGGAGCTAGACAACCTACACTGAATGGGTCATTAAAAATCCAAAGATGTAAAAAAGCAAGGAGTGCACATTCTCTGTCAATTCCTGCTGAACTCTCTTTGGAGACACTGATCTGCATGTACTAGGGACTCCTTCTGCAGGAGCACTGGATGCAAAACTTGTAAGTGCACTTAACGTACAAGTGCAAGATCACTAAGTGACTGACACTAGTATGATGTTACAGAAATGCACCTTAACTACGTAATTTTAACTACTCCTAGATTTTAATAAATGAACTTTTACCTGCCTTGCAGAGGTATGTTATCAGATCTATAGTACAGCTCAAATTCAGCACTGTTTTCCAAACATGATCACTATGGCAAATATATTTTCACACATTACAAATTGTGAAGCCAGACAATATAGTCTCCAATATGAATGTTTACACTACAAAGAGATAATTTAGTAATCTAAATTTTAAGGTAAGCTGTAACTACAGATAGATCATAAAGCTAACATATTATATACGTTGACTTTACTCTGTGTGTGCTTGCATAAACATTCTAAGATTTAAAGAGATGATCATAAATAGTCCTAAGCAAAAACAGGATGGGAAGTTGAGGATCAGATATGAGGCTTTGATTTTTGTCTGCAATTTAGTGTATTCTTCTTTTCCATTAAAATTTCAAATATCAAATCTCTCTTGATTTCATCTCAGAGATTTTACATTAGCTTTGTATATCACTTACCTCCTCCTCTTTGGACAGTCTTTCATGTAGTGACCAATTTTTCCACAGACACGACAACATCTGTCATTGGGTGCCAATTCCCCATCAGTCAGCACTTTTGAGTCAAAAAAGTATTCCTATCAAAACACATCAGACAGATATATTACATAAACCATTCACTTACAAGACTGAGAAATGAAAGCAAAATGGACAGCTTTCATCTCCTATTTTTCCCTAAATTTTACTACTTCATTATACCTAGTCCTTTTCCTCCCCTAGATAATGGCAGCTTTTTCAGAGAGGCGAATCAGTTTGGGCTTAAGACCCCTTTAGACTTAGGGCCAGAGGCTAAGTTTGCAGAACAGCTATCCAGACTCCAGCCTGCTACCTACCTTCTCCTTCCCCAAAGGCTTCTTCAGACAGCAATTTTTTGAATATGATCTATTTTAGTATCTGAGTCACTGCTTGTATCCTTT
Organism: Falco rusticolus; assembly: GCF_015220075.1. NCBI lineage: Eukaryota > Metazoa > Chordata > Aves > Falconiformes > Falconidae > Falco > Falco rusticolus. The sequence continues at coordinate 7,231,960 of NC_051197.1, read as the reverse complement.
CTGAAGCAGTCTATGTCCCTTCCCAAATGACATGATTATATCGCCCATTTTATGCAGGCGATCTGTAATTACATATATTGTGCATACCAAATTGATAAATATATGGTATTTTTTATATATATATACACATACACATACATGAGACTTGCTTTGGATGCACCCGTTCAGTGGATGAAAAGTGAAAAGCACAGTAAAAACTATGAAAACTTACAGCTTCTCTTCCAACAGTTGGGTAGAATGGGGTACCAAATAATTTTCTCCCATTGATAAATGCCTTCATTATGAAATTGGTCACTATTGAAGAAAGAAAAAGTTATTGGAGAAAAAAACAGTAAAGGCACAACACTAGGAATTACTGAACATTAATCATTAGTAGACATTAATAGCTTACTTTTCCTAGAGACTCCAGCACCGAGATTATGATTCAAGTCAAAAGGATCTGTATAAAGAAGGGAGAAAAACCAATCAAGAGCTGGAAAAAATGTGTTGCAACAAAAAAAAATATTTCAACACAGAGAATTCCATTTTAAATGCACTCACAAAGCAGGTGAGAGCAAAGCAATGCTGAGTGTTCTAAAAATATGAGACTAACCATAATAAACTAAAAGCAATTTATTGACGTATACTAAAAGTTACAAGTCTAATCTCATTTTGTAAGCTGTAGGACTTGCAAACAATGCTTTTTTAAAACATTGATGGTAGTTTCCTCACATAAAGGTACTGTGCAATAAGAAGAGATCCTCAAACAACAGCATTCATCACTCCCTCCTTAACAGAATAAAAATTAAGCAGACAAGTACCTTCAATGGCAATACATTTGGATGTCCACTGTTTCTCAAATGTAGTTAACAGCTTCTTCTGCCGAATGCTGATCACATACTCCTTGAAATCAAATTCTTCAGTGTAGAATCGCAGCAACCCTAGCCAGAGTTCTCCAAGTGATTCAGTGTTCTTTCCAAGAGAAGGCAGACGCTTCTTCTGCATGCCATAGAAGACACAATTTCTTCAGCTACAGTTACTGAAGCATTCCTCCTCTTCCTGAACTACCTCTCTAACTATGAGTTTGTCTACCATGAACAGTTTTCACTTGGTTAAAGTAAGATTAAACCACCACAGTTAACACTACCCTCAAATCCTAGACTGTTATCAAGAGTAAAAGTATTTTTCGTTATTTATGTTATTTAGAAATTATTTTAAATGTACCAAGAAAAAGCAGACACTGATTTCAGCAAAACATGACTCATTTGGGAAGTTATAACAATACGGACTTGGAAGTTTAACTACTGTTCTGTATGTTGCACTGCTAGCACTGTATTACTTTCCCATAAGAACAAGCTTTAAGTTTTAATGACTCTTCTGGAATAAGAATATTACCAGTTCTTCCATATCATCAAAGAAAAAAGCATTCCATCCATCCACCATTCTTTGTGGTATCTGTTTTCCATCAAATATCTGCCGACACAGAGAAGGACACAGTTACCACTCTAATTCAAAGTCATCATAAAAAAACTTGCAGTTCTGCTGGTAAGAAATAATACAACAATATAAATCTGTTAATTTTAACAATTACTTCTTATACAGGCAGCCTGTCCCATTGGTAAAAAGTTTCAAAGTCTTTTTGTATTATTACTATACCTCTCTCAAATTACTTGGATATTTTATTTTTACTTGTTCTTTGCAACTAAGAAAACACGACTGAATTACCTCATCAAGATTCCAACTTCCCTTCTGCCCACAAAATCTCTAAGGAGACTTTGTATGACTCCTATTACATTCTGACTTTAGCAAAGCCAAGGGGAAATTCCACTGTTATTTAAATGCACTCTCAGGGTAGCAATAAAATAACAACCCCCAACCACTACTAAAGTATCAGCAACAAAATCTGAATCTCAACTGCAGTGCTTAAGCCAATTTTCTTCTTGCACGCAGACAAGAAGGAAGTCAGGAAGGGGTAATTTCAGAAGTGCTTGGGAGCCCCAGAGTGTATCCAGGAAGAGGGAGGTAGCCGACTAATAATATTCTCCCTACCCATGCAATGGAGAAACAGAATGTTATTTTTTTAATAAAGATTCCTGGCTCATGTAAAGTACCTTTAAAGTTGCACCAAAGCATTAGTTATCTTTTCTTCCCCCTCATCAAATCATAAAATCAACTTTTTCTCTTATAGCTATGGTGTTAAGCAATAAATAATGCTTCTGACAATAACTGATGGAAGAGCTGGACTCACATCTCAAGAGCATCTGGCACACTCTCATAATTACAATTCCCTTCTCTCCATACCACCTGTCAATTTTCTTTCTATCCTGTTTAGCATATAAGCATCATCATAAGACCAAAATCCCAAAGTAAATTTAACAGCAGAACTTAGGTTCAACAGATTCCTGATTTTGTTGTGATTTTTAAGTTTTACCCACTAAAGCCAAGTAGGAGTTAGGAACCTGCTAATGCAGAAGGTCCTATTTCATCCATCCCCCTGATCCTAAAAGCCCAGACTTCTCATATTCAGTTTGAAGAAACACTGCACCTATTTTCATAGCCTCTTCTTCTGAAAACCTACCTCTTGAAGAACTGGAATAACTGGTGGATTTCTCTGCTGTAGAAAGTACAAAACCATAAGAATATAGGCATACGAAGACAGACTACCACGGGATGCATCACCAATATCGCAGCGCTGAAAAAAACCACATTTTAAACAAAACACTGAATTTACATTTTATTATTCAAGACCAACAACTATGTCAAGAGAGTGAGCAGAAATCCCACCAGTAAGTAACAGAAAATACATTCATCTCATAACTAAAAATTGTTTCATGAAGCCTGAAAAATAAATGTCCCTAGAGTCAAGTGCCATCTGGCAAACCCACAGCATAATTTGACTAACATAAAAACAGAAAAGCTTCTTACAGCCAAAAAATTTTTTTTTAAGTTTATGATGTGCCAAATTGAAAAAAACCCAACAAAATCAACCTCCAAAACAGAAACCCCAACAAACCTCCACACCCGATGTCCATGTTTCAATACTGTAAAATCTAATTTTCCTAAACTCATGTTACTAGATCTAATTCTATGACTCCTTATTGTTTCACTTTCCCTCCCTTTTTTTAATAATTAATTAATAGGCAAGGATTTCCATGTTGTGGAACTGGCAACTTAGGCAATAGCTGGCATTTTGTTAGCATACATACACATACCTAATTAAACCATGATCCAGCCTGCACAACACAGCGTAAAACAATCAGTTATTTCCTTATTATAGTTGAAAAAATCTTATTACAGTGTAACCTTTCTACAGCACCTGCTTCTAAGCTACCCTTTGCTTCAAGCATGTGTCATAACAAACAACACATTTTTAACCTCCTAGGTCTGGAAAAAACACAGATTCACAAATTACTTTCACATTAGCAGAAGCAGTGACAGCTGTTCCTGGTTTTTTAGCCAATGCAAACAGGGGAGGAAGGATTTTGCTTAAACACAGTGTACCTGCATAGCTATGAAGTCACCTCCATACATACACATTCAAAAGTACATCCCACAATTTGGAAAGTTGGTCTTTACCGTAAGACTTTTAGAATGTATACAACAGTATGCAATACTACAAAAAATACGTTTCATCATTATCTACACAAGGCAGTTTTAATCTGGACATAGAGACATGGCAATATTCTGCACTGCTGTGACCACACCAAAAGAGAATTATTACTAGTCTGTAATGGTATGAGTAAGTACATTCCATTTTATTCATCTTGATGCATTTTATTACATTAACACCTCACAGCATGACACACTCTCCATACATAACCCATTTTTTATTTCCTTGTTTCACTAAGCTTTCTTTGGATGTGTTTGGGGAGTGTATTTAATAGTGCAGCTTGAATAAAAAGACACACCATGTATCAAAGGCTGTATAGTCTAGCACTTTGTTAGAATATCATAAGGAGAGAAAAAAAAAAAAAAAAAAAAAAAAAAAAAAGGAGATTTGGCGTTTGGTATTCCCAAACTCTTAAAGTCAAGTGTATGTCCTAGGCGTATCAATAGAGACATAGGCATTCATTCATTCATCAACCCGTACCTACTCCTGACTTTCATAGTAAGTAAAACAAGACAAGTAGGCCAGAAGAAAGCTGCAGTAATCTCTGGGCTGGTCATAGCTATGGCAACTTGGAAATTCCATGCATAGCCACAAGCCTTACAACTTACAGTTACCATTTTTTCCAGTTTTGCTTTTCTGGGGTTTATTTTTGCATCACAGCTAGCTGGAAACTGAAAAAAATGAGTTTCCCTTTCATCAGCTTTCCCTTAAATTGAAATTTTTCAACAGATGGCAGAAGATACCAGGACAAAAGAACTTGATTCTGACACAATCAGATGGAGCATAGTCAGCTTAAGAAAGCGCTCTTCGTATTAACAGCATTCTACTGTCTCCTTTTCAGTTGGTATTAGCAAAAGGTGAACTCAGTGACTGTATGAGAAAACACTGTATTGTATTTCTCATGTATACCTCATCATGTATGAATCATAGAATCATTTAGGTTGGAAAAAACCTTTAAGATCATCAAGTCCAACCATTTTAAGTACCTTCTTTTTATATTACCTTTGCAAAAACTTTCATTGTATAGCCCAGATATTGCACTCTAGGATCAATAGCTGCATATGTAGCCAGCATTCTGGTGTTATGCTGTGCCTGGGAAAAGGGAGAGGAAGAAAAAAAGGAAAATCAAACAGGTGTTTCATGGTAATTTCTGGTTAATTACAATATAGTCTGCAATTCAAGCACATGAGATGCATAATACATTTGGAGGGCAAAAAATCACAACAATATCCTGTGAAATTCATCCAATGTTTCCTGCACAAGCATAACTGAAAGGTGTAATCAGGACAGTATTAATGCAGTAACAACAGTAAGAACCTTGGAAAACACCAACAAAAAAGCAAGTCCGTAAGATGACACACACTGGAACACATTCTACAAATTGCATCTTCTTCACAGGTGAATGTGAGCCCATTACATAAGAAACAACACAATTTCATTGTGCTAGATGTAAGCTGGGATGAGATGTATTATTCATGACGGCAGAAAGGCCATGGCGAATCTGGCACAAACAGCTTTTCAGAAGCATTCACAAAAATGCTTTGTGTGCCACGATGCTGCTCTGCCATCAGGTTATACAGTTACTTAGGTTGGGCTGAGGGTGCGAGCCACTGAATTTAAATAATGTAGGGGGGGAAAAATCCCCAAGCACATAAAAGCATTTTAATTCTGGTTTCAAAATTACTCCCTCAAATGATTATTTGGATGAGTTACAATCAATCAAAAAGCTTTCTTTAAACACAAAACCAAACACAAACAGATGCTCACCAGCGTATTGTATAAACTGATATCTCCTTCTAAGCCACTTCGTCTGTGTTCAAATTTTACTATAGGCACTTTGGCTGTTGTTATAGGCAAGATGTTTCTCAAACCTGGGGAAGCAACACTTTAGTACATAAAACATTTCCATTAACTACATATATAGTAAATGTAAATACAAAACAAATAATACTTTAAAACACCTACCTGGATGCTTCTTAAGAACTTTTGCCAAACCTTCTATTATTTCTTTACAGTTTAGTTTCTAGGAAAAACAAATATCACAGCTTCAGATGTTAAAACATGATCCTATCCCAACAAGCACATTTACTATCAAACATTTATTTCATAGAGGAAAACCCTATGCACAAAAAGAAGTAAGCAAGAAGCCAGCACATGAATTTAGGTAAACTGGTGACTCCTATTCTCTATCTGGACATCTACAGTACACTAAATGTGTGTCTATAGAGCATTAAAAGTAAAACATAGGCTACATCTTGCTTCAATTGTACAGGGTGCAACAAGCCAACATGCTACTAGCAAAATCCTGCCTTTTCTGTGTACAGAAATCTTAACTGAATTTAAAAAAACTTAAAGAACTCTTGAATTTAAAATAGTAAATTTTATCAATTTTAAAACTCTTACCTCTGCATTTTCATGACCTTCCAATGTCATGCAGATATCTAGATCACTGTCCCGAAATCCAAATCCATTCTTTGAAGAGCCAAACAAGCAAAGCCTGGCTTTGTCTGATCAAAAGAGTAGATAAAAAAAAAAAAGATAAATTCTTTTACAGTTGAATGGTTAAGTGCTTACTATGGAATACTGCTTAACTGAGATGTGCAGATGCCCATAAAAAATGAGCTTTAAGACAGAGCTTACAACGTCACCTCTAAGACTTCACCTTTGATAAGAGAGGAACATTAATACTTTAAAAATTATTTATAGAAAATAAGACCCATACACTTTTTATGAGCGAGGTATGTTACAGAGTTACTATAACCATTAAATGGCATCTCTAAACGTGGCACGATATTTTGTGGTATGCAACTGCACTTTCCTGTTTTAATTAAATCTAAATTAGCACAGCTGAAGTACTTTGATGCCAATGCCCAAAGCATGGCCAACAAACAGGAGGAGCTGGAAGCCGTCATGCAGCGGCAAGATCATGACATAATCACCACCACAGAAACATGGTGGGATAACTCACATGACTGGAGTACTGCAACGGAGGGTTACAAACACTGCAGAAGGGACAGGCAAGGAAGGAGACACAGTGGGGTAGTAGCTCTGTATGTCAGGGAGTGCTTCGACTGCCTAGACCTGAATGATGGCGACAGTAGTGTTGAGTGTTTATGGGTAAGAATCAGTGGGAGGGCCAACACGGCAGATATCCTGGTGGGAGTCTGTTACAAACCACCCAACCAGGATGAAGAGACAGATGAAATATTCTACAAGCAACTGGGAGGAGTATCAAGATTGCTAGCCCTTGTTCTCATGGGGGACTTCAACCTAGCAGATGTCTGCTGGAAATACTACACAGAGCATAGGAAACAGTCTAGGAGGTTCCTGGAGTGTGTGGAAGAGAATTTCCTTACACAGCTGGTCAGTAAGCCAACCAGGGCAGATGCCCGATGGACCTGCTGTTTACAAACAGGGAAGGACCGGTGGGTGATGTGGTGGTCGGAGGACATCTTGGGCATTGTGATCATGAGATGACAGCTTTCGATTCTCAGAGAAATAAGGAGGGGGTCAGCAGAACCACTGCCTTGGACTCCTTGAGGGCCAACTTTGGCCTGTTTAAAAGCTTGGCTGACAGAGTCCTGTGGAAGATAGTTCTGAAGGGCTAAGGGGTCCAGGAAGGCTGAAAGGCTACTTTCTTGAAATAGCCTTAAAGGCACAGAAGCAGGCTGTCCCCATGTGCCAAAAGACAAGCCAGCAGGGGAGAAGACCAGCCTGGCTGAAGAGAGAGCTTTGGCTGGAGCTCAGGGAAAAAAGGAGAGTTTACGACCTCTGGAAGAAGAGGGAAGCAACTCTGGAGGACTTTAAGGGTGTTGTGAGGTTATGCAGGGCGAAGGTTAGAGAGGCAAAAGCCCAGCTAGAATGCAGGCTGGCCGCTGCTGTAAAAGATAACAAAAAATATTTTTACAAATATATTAGAAACAGAAGGAGAGCCAAGGATAATCTTCATCCTTTATCAGATGTGGCGGGGATGATGAAAAGGCTGAGGTACTTAATGCCACCTTTGCCTCAGTCTTTAATAGCAAGACCAGTTACCCTCAGGGTACTCAGCCCCCTGAGCTGGAGGACAGGATGAGGAGCAGAATGAAGTCCCCACAGTCCAGGAAGAAATGGTTAGTGACCTGCTGCTCCACCCAGATGTGCACAAGTCTATGGGACTGGATGGGATCCAATCGAGGGAGCTGGCAGAATTACTCATCAAGCCACTTTCCATCATTAATCAACAGTCCAGGAAAACTGGAGAGGTCCCAGAAGACTGGAGGTAAGCCCATGTGACACCCACCTACAAGAAAGGCAGGAAGGAGAATCCGGGGAACTACAGGCCTGTCAGCCTGACCTCGGTGCTGGGGAAGGTTGTGGAGCAGACCGCCTGAGTGCAATCAGGTGGCACATGCAGGACAATCAGGGCATCAGGCTCAGCCTGCATGGGTTTATGAAAGGCGGGTCCTGCTTGGCCAGCGTGATATCCTTCTATGACAAGGTGACCCACCTAGTGGATGAGGGAAAGGCTGTGGATGTTGTCTGCCTGGACCTCAGTAAAGCTTTTGACACTGCCTCCCACAGCATTCTCCTGGAGAAACTGGCTGCTCATGGCTTGGGCCGGGTGTATGCTATGCTGGGTTAAAAGCTGGCCAGACGGCCGAGCCCTAAGAGTGGTAGTAGGTGGAGTTACATCCAGCTGCTGGCCTGTGATAAGTGGTGTTCCCCAAGGCTCAATATCGGAGACAGTTCTGTTTAGTATCTTTACAGACGATTGGGACAAGGGGATCAAATGTCCCCTCAGTCAGTTTGCAGACAACACCCAGCTGGGGGGGAGTGTTGATCCACTTGAGGGCAGGAAGGCTCTGCCGAGGGATCTGGGCAGGCTGGATTGATGGGCCAAGGCCAGCTGTATGAGGTTCAAGAAGTGCTGGGTCCTGCACTGGGGTCACACCAGCCCCACACAGTGCTACACAGGCTCGGGGCAGAGCAGCTGGGAAACTGCCTGGTGGGAAAGGGCCTGGGGGTGCCAATCAACAGCTGGCTGAACGTGAGCCAGCAGTGTGCCCAGGTGGCCAAGAAGGCCAATGGCATCCTGGCTTGTATCCAAAACATGTTGTGTGGCCAGCAGGAGCAGGGCAGTGATCATACGTACCCCTGTACTCAGCACTGGTGAGGCTGCACCTTGAATACTGTGTTTGATTTTGGGCCCCTCACTTACAAGAGGGACACTGAGGTGCAGAAGCGTGTCCAGAGAAGGGCAACAGCTGGTGAAGGGTCTAGAGAAAAAGTCTTACAAGGAGCAGCTGAGGGAACTGGAGGTGTTTAGTCTGGAGAAAAGGAGGCTTGGAGGGACCTTACTGCTCTCTACAGCTGCCTGACAGGAGGCTGTAGGCAGGTGGGGGTCGGTCTCTTCTCCCAGATAACTAATGACAGGGCAAGAGGAAATGGCCTCAAGATAAGCCAGGGGAAGTTTAGACTGGATATTAGGAAAAACTTCTTCACAGAAAGGGTGGTCAAGCATTGGAACAGGCTGCCCATGGAAGTGGTTGAGTCACCATCCCCAGAAGTGTTTAAAAAACACATATTCGCAGAGCTTAGCAACATGGTTCAGTGTTGGACTTGGCAGTCCTGTTTTAACAGTTGGACTTGATGACCTCAAAGGTCTTTTCCAACCTAAATGATTCTATGATTTTATAAATAATGTGCAAACCCAGTCACCAGTAGCTTTACTCCACAGGTAAGACAGAGCTACTCTTAATGTAGTCTAAGCAATATTTCTTGGTTTCACTCATACTTTATCTAGGTTGCATATTTTTCCAGTGACTAGGTAAATTTGGTCAATCAGTAGGTTTCTGTAACCATAACATACTGTTCAAGAAGATACAAGCAATAAGATTAATATACTTTATGGAACATTCTTTCCCAAATGTTTTGTTTATATTTTTGTTTGAAAGGCAGTAATGGAATCTATTTTCATTCTTGTAAAGCAAAGCAAAATTATCTAACTGAGAGGAAGAAACTTTTCCCTAATTGAAAAGAATAGATTTATCTGTTCAACTGAAATCAATGCCACGAAAATGTATGTAACACATATTCACAGATTTTTCCTAACCTTTAATAGTCAGAAATCTTCAGTGTTTCAAAGTTCTGTAACAGGTCTAAATGCACAGCTGCTGCCAGTAACTGGAGAGTGCAGCAAGTGCAATTCACAGTTCCTTGATCACAGGCCAGCTACAGCAGAACGGATGGCCTTCTGTGTAAAGCAATGGACTGGAATTCAGGAGACCTGGGTTTGGTACCTGGCTCTAGCACTGTTTTACAACACCAGCAAAAAAATCACTTTGCATCTCTGTGCCTTGACTTCCATCACTGCAGTAAGGTATTTTTGTCTATTTTATAAAAGGCATGTGAAGATAAACTCATTAAAATTTCTAAGCTACTTAAAAGACTGCTTACTAGGCAACAAAATTACTTGGCCCACAACTAGATAGACTTCCTGGCCAGGGCCTATTAAAACTTTCTTTTTGTCCTGACTGCAATAGTCCTGTATCTGTATTATTACTCTTGCAGCTCTTCCTCCACTCTAAGAAGGAATTTCTAAGGACATTTCCATGGAACAGCACTGAGGGATGTTCACTTTAGAAGTTCTGCAAGATAGCTTTAAATACAGAAGGAAAAAGAGATGACACTGCTTTAAGCAAGGAAAATGAGCAATAATGAGACAAATTACATCTTCGTGCTCTGGACAACATGAATGAAGAAAACATTATGAAGAATCACTACCTACTGTTACATACCATTATACTCTTTTCGAATAAATCTTTCCAAACTTGCCAGAATTTGTTCTCTGTTTTGTTGCTCAGATAAAGGAGGAGATAACTCATCTAAAGTAAAAAGTTAAAACACAGTCAGATGTGACATTCAGCTACCTCAAAATATTTTTCAGCTAATTAAAAGTATTGGATACCTTTTTCCTTATTTTGTTACATTTACTTCCCTTGAATATGTGTTTTTCCGTTTTATGATACCATTAGAGTTGTTAGGATTTTATTTCAGATGTCTGATTTTTCTGCAATTCAAACACACATTGGCTTAGTGGGCAGCTGGCATCCAGCCAAGGTTAACCACAGCACCCAGAAGGAGCCACAGAATTTGATATAGACAAAACGTAGTTTTGCCCAGAGACTAATTTCTGAGAACATTACTAAATTTTACAAGCCCAGTGAAAAATCCTGCATAGCATCAGTTTCTCAAATCTGTTTTAAGAATTTGATATCATAATCGTGGTTTATATGAAAATAAGAACACTGATCAATTTATAGCCTAGGGTAACCTGGAAGAGCTTCTTCCCACTGAACTTACTGGAATACGTAATTTAACCCTACAGGTTTTATTTTTTTCCAGATTACAGATCACAGTTTACAGTGGAATACAAACACTTTTCCAACTTACCAAAACATCTTTTACACACTATATCAAGTATTTCCCGAAATCTGTCAGTCATTGGTGGTAGTGGTTTTAGATCAATTTTCTTGAAATCCTCTGGGCAGTCATTTTTGGAATGTCCATCCCGTTTGCAGATGCTGCATACTATAGTTGGTGGCTTTAGGGGGAAGTGCACAAATGCAATTTTACTTACAAGGTAGTTCAACAGACCTAACATTTCCATGTAAAGCATGCAAGCAAGAACATTTAACATATGACCAGCAACTGAGCCTCTAAAAAGAACAGAAGAACATGGCTCAATAGGCTGCATTTAGTTCTCACAGTGCATAAAAGCAACTGGAAATTCTACAAGAAAGTAGGACAGGAAGGGGACAGGGGCAGGGGAAACACAAAAGAACAAAAAAACAGAACCTAGGATTTGTTTGGTTGGTTGTTTTGTTTTTTGTAGAAATCAGAAAGCTTTGCGTCAGATGGGGACAACAGCCCCTCTGATCCAAATGACTTACAGGTTTGGTGTTTTCCAGTCTTAAGTAACAGGTACTCTAAAAAGGCTGGAGCTACCATTCCTAACAGAGACTGAAACAATCACTGGGAGAATCCCATCATCCATCCACCCTTAGTTTAGTGATTTAGAAGTAAAAGCCCACTAATATATGACCAGCACTGCTTAAATACACAGCTTACCTTTCCTGAAGTAAAAATAAACTTATCAAACGCATAATGCATTTCTTCTGTAGAGAGTCTGCCTTCATCTTTGAGATCATGAGCTTCCACTGTTGCTTTGCAGTTGGGCGAGGTAGCTGGTGTGCCAGTGCACTTACTCTTCTGAGAAGACTCTGTTACCAAACTCTGTCTACTTTCAGCATCAGAAAATTCGTTACTAGAATTTGTGTCATAGGGCTGATGTTCACTACAGTTACAATGGTGGCTTAACTCATCTTCTGTTATACAAACTGAAATTTCTAAATCATCCCTCTCTTTTAGTGATTTTTGCTTTAATTCACAGCATTCATTAGAGACAAGGGATAAAGCTTCTTCTTTGTCTTCATCATAACTAGAGTCCAACGTTGAAAGTAGCAAAGGGTCTATGTTCTTGGAAGTACATCTTTTGGCTACAGCTTCTACCACTTCATTACATTCAAGTTCGTTCTCTGGTACGTTACATCCACTTGCTATATTTTGTTTACCTACACCTTTTTCCCCTTGTGGAAGGCAACAGTTGGCTACAGGCTCTTCAGATCTTGTGGATTTCTTATTATTCATTTTCCCTTTTTCTTTTTTCTTAGTATCTGGCTTGGATTTAATCCTATCTTTACTTTGTGGACATGCAAAATATTTATATGCTGTCCTAAAACGCTCCAGGATGTACTCAAATACCATCTGGCTATTTAGACTTCGTGCAACATTCCTCTTTAGTGCAAAAGGATCTAGGAAAAAAAAAAGAACAATTTAACTAGTAATCTTTAATTTCTACATTTCAGTAAAGCAGCTGAAATACCTAAGTTATAATACAGCAGTTAAAAAGAGATTCTTATAATATAATCCAGAATTGTATTTGGATATACTTAGAGAATGTAGGGCCCACAAGGTTTTTTTGGACTTCTTCCATACAAAACACAACACGTGTGGCCATGAATGGCTGGCTATCATAAACAACTCTAAATAGCGTTATTTTAAAAGAAAACCACAGGTATATTGTACCATTATATTACTGTCAATTTCTAAGCTAGAAATGAAAATTAACATACAAAAGTAAAATAAACATAGCTCTGCCTGAACTTTTTTCCTTCACTGAAGGAGGATTTGCATTTTCCTCAAGAAATTAATTTCTCTAAGCATAACATTAGTATTATAAGGATTATATGAACCAATCTCACCAGGTTTCATTCTTAGTCCTTCCTAGCGATTTCTAGACCAAACATGTTTTCCAAGTAAAAAGAGCACTTGCATAGTTGCTATAAGTTTGCCTGGGAAGATAGTATCAAACTGAGATTCTGTTACTTCACAATTTCAGTTACAAACTTAACATTAAAAAAACCCACCAAAACCAAAAGCAAAAATGAACAACGAACATAAAACAAACAAACAAAAACAACACAAAAAGACCAATAATAGCAGGTATCAGAACCAGAATAAAATCTGCTTTTTAAAATTATTTCCTGTTTCTTCCTCAATAATTTGCCCTTTTGTCTTACGGTTTTCATTTCCCACATACTGAATAAATGTTACTGTAGTTTTAAAACTCTCTAACTAAAAGTGATTGAAGGAAAGAATTGTGAGAGGAAATTAAAGCCACAGCAGTGATCTCAAAATGTACTACTCAACATGTGCCTCACCAATTCATTGCTTGTTTTCTTCCTTTCTACTTCTTGCACCTTACTGACTTGCCCTTCAATATACCTTTCTCTGTATATATACTCGTACTGTCTTTATGATTCTCTGACCTATTTCTCCTTGTCCTCTCCATCACCTCATGTGTGTTCCAGAAAAGCTAGTTCATCAACATCTCTAGAAAGTGTTCAAAAGTTATCTATGCATTTATAAAAATACCACCTTAAATGGTTTCTTAATCTTCCTCAAATACCCAGTTTCTCTATTCTTAAGGCCAATTCAGACTGCCATGCACCGCTCTGTGACTTTCCTTGTGAAGTATTGTTTACTTATTTTTCCGTGTTGAGGAACAGAAATAAAGACGTTTTCCAGTTATAAAGAAGTAATAGACAAAATTTTCTTTCTTTCTCTCCCCAACACACATAACGCAGGCTATATGTTCATCACCAAATTCATACGGTCTCACTCCCTGAAGAAAACAATTCCCTTCGCAGGATATGCAGGCCCTGAAGGATTGCCTATGACATGACATTCAGTTTCACAGTGTGGAAAAACTACCAACAGGGAAAGGGACAAGGAAGGGTGCTGGGGGCGTGGGTATTACTTTGATGGATTTGCTCCAGTTCACTGATCAGAGGTAACCTCTCTGCATTACGAGTCAGAGGAAACAAACTGATAGCTGGTAAGACTCAAAATACATTGCGGTTTTTGGAAACGCAGCTACAGGTGCTGAAAATTCATAATATCAGAATTATTAGAAAGGAATGAATAGTGGTTTCTAGAAAGAATGAAACATATAGAGATAAGAACAGAATGTAAGAAACAAACAAAATTACACTTTGTATTTCAAGGACCAGACTTGCAAAAAGTAGTACTAAACAGAAAATCTGTCTTTAAACAGACTAAATGCTGACAAAATCGAAAAAAATATTTTACTTTCTCCTCCAATTATTGATATTATTTATTTTCTAGACTTCTTGTGACAAATCTGGAAGTATTAGGTAAATAAAGATAATAATGCAGGACAACTACAGAACCAGAAAAGGGTATTATCCTACCTTCAATGGCTATTCGCCTTTTAGGCCAGTTTTTATTCTCTCTGGTTAAGAGTTCTTGTACCCGTATGCTGATGACATATTCCTCCAAAGCAAATTCCAGTGTGTAAAACTTCAACAGTTCTAACCACAGTTGCCCCAGTGAAACTTGGTGAGGAGTTTTGAATGCTAAGAGAGACTGAAAGACATGAACAAGAATGCAGTAAGAAATTAAAAGTTCCGTATTTTTTTTCCCTGGTTCCACGTTTGGAGATTAAAACAGGGATAAGAGATAGAATATGGTTTTAAGTGAAATAAAACCATGACTTACATTGCCATGTTTCTCCTTCGCATTACTTTGGTTGTCCACTTCTGAGCTTGTTACCTTCTTGCCACCACCTTTTTGTTGTTCAACTTTAGTTTTACTTTCTGCTCCAGCTGAGTTTTTTGCTGCACCATTTGTTGGTGGTTTGTACTCCCACCGTACAAACTCCTCTTCTATACCTTTCAGCTGGTGGTCATCTGGCCTCTTTGAATCAAAGCCTTCAATCTAACAAGAATTAAAAGTATCTCTGAAACATGACTGTATGTAATTAGACAACCAAAAGTTTTCAACAAAAGGTAACACTGACAATTGTGCTATTTATCCTTCCCAAGAATAACTGATGTCAGAGAAATAAATTCAGAAAATTAAGAGAAGAAAATGTTGGCCTCTTCTCCAAAATACAGCATGACACAATTGCACAGGCTATAGCAGCTGCCTTTTCATCAGGAATCAACTGTGTGAGGGTTAAGTCCCAGTGTTTTATTTACAAATTTCTTAGGCCCTTAAAGTTGCACATTTTATGACCTTGTAGAACACAAAAATAATGTCAGCAATGTAACAGTAAGGTTACTATATCACCAAGTCACTTACCCAGTTGCCCAAATAGGATGGCAAAATCCGTGGTTTCCTTTGTTGAAGAAAAAATATCACCATTAAGGCAAAGGAATATGAGGGAATCCCACCTTCAGCCTGACAGTCAATGTGACAGAGCTGTAAGAGAATAAATCATTAATTTTCTGACGTAACAGAAGCACTTTAATTTAAAATGTATTACAAAAGGACAAGTATTAAAGAAATGTGAAATACATGCTAGACTGAAACAAAAAATCCTTTATCTCAGAAACTGCAAATGTCATGCCTATCCACATACAGAAAAATGCAAATTACTGTAATTTGTACAGTGCCCTAAATTATACTATTATGTGTTATTCTCTTCGCTTTCATGACATTTTGTGATTGTGAGACACATTTATGTTCCTATCTAAAATTTCAGTCAACTATCAGGTATTTGTTACTATGTAATAGTTCATGTATGGAGATGGGGATTCTATGCATCTGGTTGTAATCTGACACTCATCTCTTCTATGGAAACTCGAGATACGTGATCCACATATTAGACTTTGAGCAGTTCTTTGTAGTTTCTACTGCTCCTACTTAAATATTGTACAACAGGATTTTTTGTAAAAACACCTTGCTAAATCAAGTAGCAATAACAACAACCATGCAATAAAGCCAGGACATTTTAAGTCAAGTATGGCCTGGCAGAAATTTCAGGACTGAATTACAAGACAGTTAAACACTGGCTGTGAACATTATAACTTGGTTCCCGTGATCACTGTTGACATCCATATGAAGTACAGCAGGGTATGACAACAGACCCTTTTTAGTGCAAGTTAACTTTTTTCAATGTAACCTCAGCAACAGGAAGTTTGCAAGACCCAACTGCTGTGAGGCTGGTTTTCAAGGATCAGTTAACTAGTTTTAAGTAACTAGTGTAATAACTTGCTAACAGAATAGTGGAAGCTTCATACATATTTACAGTTTCACATCAAAATCTTCGGTCTCATTCTGGCCTGTTAAGGTAAGAGGTGAATTATGACATGAAGTTCTTTTCTACAAACATGTTCATGGTATATTATACATTACATTGTATGTAGTGCTTAAAAAGAGGAAATAAACATAATTATCCTCAATATTTATAAACTTACTCTAGCCCAGTAGCGGAAAGCCAAAACCAAGGGAATAAGGACAGGCTCCAGTTTACCAAGTGCAGCCAGCAGGTCAGTTGTAAGGCAAGCCACATCATTTCTAGCACTTACTTTACATGTCAAACCACTGTAATTACAAATGTAAAACAGATAAAAAGAGTTATCACCTTGTGTATACAGATGATGCTTGGGGTGGGGGGAAGGTGGGTCATCATATCCACCATACTAAAAACATGCATCAGTGTCTCCCTATGTAAGAACCTGAACTTTTAAAACAAAAGCTACAGAATATAATCACATTTTCTTTACTCTTAACTCATCAGTTGGATCTATAACTTACCGAAGTTCAATTCAGCTAAAAACACAAAACAGCATTATGAATTTGCTCTAAGTTCTACCATTACTTAATTGTGCAGTCTTACACAACTCAAACTCCATGTATCTTCCACATACCAATTAAATAAACAAACACTTCAGGCCTCCTGCATATTAAGACTTGGTAAGTCTACAAAACGGCTTCCCTAAAAACTTCTGTTTTGCTTCTCAAATAATTATATCTATTGTCTTAGTACTTACTAGGCATTTGAATAATCTACAAACACAGGAAAAGATACACCCACCCTTGTCACATTTACTATTCTGGAGTTTCAAGCACATACTTCTAGCCAGTCAAAGCAACCTGGCCATCACACAGCAATCATGTTCCATTTTGGAGGTTGCCACTTCTTAGGAATGCACTGAAACTGTCAGGTGATCTGTCCTTTCTGGCAATGTGTATTATGTAAAATGTTTTTAAAGTCTTGGATTAAACTGCTCGCAGAAATTTTAAGTATCAACTGAAACCCATCCCACTCTGCCCCTACTTAACTTAAAGTAGAACTGGTATTTTCAGACTCCTACAACTAACAAGCTCTATGAAGTACAAAACCAAAGCTAAGCTTTTTTTCTAGATGGTATTTTTCTGTATGAGCAATTCCATTTTTACATGGATGTTAGCTAAATGTTACAGTAATGCTTCTTGTCAGGAGTGCAGGCAAGCAGCTGTTATGAACAAGCACAGCAGAAATAGGTATCTCATTAAAAATCCTTTTCAGTGACATGTACCTTTTAACATCTTTGCAGAAGACAACAGGAACTTTTGCATGGAAATCTGACTCCACATCTGAGTAGACAGCTAAGCAAGGAGAAAAAAAACCATGCTGTACAAAAGTCTTTTACAGTTTTCCCAACTGTGTCTTTAAAGCTATTACATTTATACCACGCTTTTAAGAACAACTCAAATTAAGTGCTGCATAGTATGCATACAGTATGCAGTATTTTCTGGTTACTTTTGATGGTCACCACAAGTATCACACAGCCAGAAAGAAGAAAAAAAAGAAAAGCCTCCGTCAGGAAACTGAGCTGGTATCTCTTCTAGAACCTTTCTGTCTTTACAACATTTGAAAGACACAAGGTTGAATCTCTGACAAACCATTGGGATAGTTTGAAAACCCCTTATGGAGCTGACCTATCAAAATTTCCCGAAGGATCAAAAATGCTATGCTACTTGTGTCACTTGGTTCAAGATGTGCAGGTCACAAGGTTAGGTTACTTCCTGACAGAATAAGGAGGCAACAAGTTTCACAAGTTTTGTAATAGTTCTCACTGACACTCAAATGGACATGGAAACTGGCTTTCACATTTACTGCTTATAATTCCTCCTTCAAAGTTAAATATTTTTTGATCTGGCATCCAACACTATTACCATAAATTCTGGCAATCTGAACTAGACTGCCTGGGCTGCCACTCTCCTGCTGCAGGTTCTCATCTCTCACACAAGCACTGGTATTCATTAAAACAGCTCAGATACAAAAATGGATTAGTTTTCAACTGGAGTAAGTTTACAGACAAATTAAGTGTAAATACAACTGAAAAGCAGTTGGAATGTTAATTAAACAGAAATGAGATGCAACTGAAACTCACCACTGTTCTTCAAGATTTCAAGTACCTGTATCAGAACATCTGGTTGACTCATCTAAAATGAAAAAAATAGAGGTTACATTATTCAGACTAACCTATTTTATTTTGTTTAAAACTACTTAAGACTGCACAACTAGTAACACTCTGTTCTTTCACAAAATGAAATAATTTGTCAGTATTAATTAAAAAGTTAACAGTATCTGTCTGCACCATGAAAACAGGTAAACGCATTAGCCAGCTTTCTTTAAGCCTACAGCCTTTTTAGTTAATACTTCTGTTCTAGTTCCATATTAACAGACTCCATAAAGTTAAAACAAAATACTTGCCACATATTCAACAATTTCAATGTCAACATATGCCACTAGACATGCACAACAGTAAGAATTTAACATCAGTACCTTCCTAAGGGTTTTAAAAGGTTATAATTTCTAAATGTGTTTTCTTTCCTCCCCAGAAACCAACTTAAGTGTTTCAAAGATAAGATGTTAATAGTTCTAAGAAAAGCTAAAAATCAGCAACCCTTTGAGCCTTTGTGAAAAAGTGACAATTGTTTTAAAAAGGGCTCTGTTCTGCTTTCTAACTGCCATATCATTTCAAAGTGCTATGTGTAAGCATCTGCCTGAAACACATATCTTGAATTCCACCATAACACATACAGTCAAAAAAAAGAGCAAGTTCAGCAGTTGTGCCTGTAACAACGTGTGGCTAATATCACACACTAAATGTGAACCAACAACTTCAATGTTTAAAAGCAAGTTACACTGCTCTGCAGGAATTTTGCACCCCAGTAAACTGTGAACTGGGATGTGACATTTACTTGCAAGTAACTGAAACACAAAAAGGAAGATTGTCACTTTTAGCCCCACCTTTAAAAGGGTGGGTTGGGGGTGGGAGGGGGAATGAAGACCTACAAGTTTTACAGTCTGAATCACTAGCACATAAAAGCACACTTATCCAGAGTCAATTATCTTCATATTGCTTCAATGCTTACTCAGAAAATTTTTCAAAAAGGTTACCATGTTTGTCCAAAAAAACAGAACTGAAATTATCTACCAAGCAATAAAAACTATCCACTTGATTCAAAGCACATCTGACACCAAATCAAAGATTATATGCTTTGTGTTATTCTAACACCATAGGCCAAACAGAAGATGAAGGCAACGGCCTTGATTCAATAAACAGTCTTAGTTAATAAAAAATAATATCTACACACCTTAGGCGGGAATTTGATATCAATATTAACATCACTGGTCTTAAAAGCGAATCTAGTTAAACAGGAACCATACATCCTCAGTGAACAGTCTGGAAGAGAAAGAACAATTATTTACAAGCTAGTAAATAAATTATTCTTTAATGGACGATGCACACCTTGCTTTACATACCGTACCTCCCAAATGGTACTCCAAAATTAATTAATATTGAACCACTTTCTCACTCCCGTGAAGGCTAGTCATTTCCATAACACAGCAGCACAGAAGACATATAATTCAAATAGTGTAATTACCAAATATCCAAAACTTTTCAAGCTGTTTTAAAATATTTCTGCAATACAGCTTTAGTTTTGTTCGTTCTTAATATAAAATGAAATATAAAATAGTAACTGTCACCATCTCAGTGCAGGATTTTATTTAACAGCTTTTGTTAACTACAGCTTATTTCGCTTCAGCAGTTAGCCAATTATAAAATTCCTTGTTGGCTCATACACTTTTGTCAAAATTTTTTTTATATGTGCTACAATCTGCTAATTTCAATAGCAAGTTCCAATGCACAATTCATTACGAAACATGCATATAAAACATAACTTCAATATAATCCAAGACACAAAGTACAGTATCCATGTAGTGGTTTTGTACTTAATATTGTTCCTTACTGCAAAGATGTACAACCCATCTAAACTAATCAGAAAGTAACTATTCAGTAATAATATCATGAGAAATGTCATTCCACTCCATAAAGAGTAATTTATCCCACTTCCTGACATAAATTTTTAGATGAAAACTTTTCTGTAATATATATTAGGACTCTGACATATTTATGTCAGCTGAAAATCAAGACTATGCTCAGTCCCTTCCAAATCCAACACTCAAGTAATAATTTGCTTTGCTTTGTCTTATGCTAATATACCATCAGTGGAAAACTCAACAGTGTGTCAGAAAAGAAGTTTGCACTAGGAGCCACATATGGCAATACTAAAGAGCAAACAGATTAGCAAACCTCCACCCTACAAAGCCCTATTCTGTTCAGCACCTTATGTTGAAGCATACATTTAATGTAGCTCCTAAAACTAAAGCTACTCATCCTGCAGCAAACAAAATCTTTCTTACTACTGTATTCTCATAGACCAAAGAGAAAAAAGAAGTTATGTCTAAAATAAAAGGACCGTTTAGAATATCAACCCAGTTTCAATATTAAGTTTCATTCAATTAATCAAATTCAAGATTAAGTAAAAAGTTTGAAAACGTAGTTTTTGTCAATGAGATTAGTATCTCCTTCTGTTCAGATTCATTGAAAAACAAACCACTGCATAAAGTCAAAATTACCATGGCTCCAAAAGTCAGCTCTCAATCTCCCAGTGTATTAACTATAGGAGATGATGAGAAATCAGTGTAAAGATGCAAATATCAAATATTATTGTATTGTTGTATTACTTACATTATTTTATTTTCCAGTATCAGTATAAACTGGATTTGAATGTTTAATGTTCTATTGAAGTAACACACTGTACTTCTGAAGGGGGAGGAGGGGAAAGACTATAATTCATCTTATCTAGACAATTTTTACAAACTCTATTAATGCACTGAACTTTAATTGACCCACTGAAGCAGAGAAAAGGGACTAAGCATTTAACCTACTCAGACTTTTTTTTTTTTTTTTAATCAACATAAAGCACTCAAGGAAAAGGCAGATAAGGTATGATATTTATACGTAGTTAAGTAAATGTAGTATTTTGACCTATTTAAGACAGTTCAAGGGACTCTGGGAAGCTATAGTTGATCTCAAAGTACACCTCTCCTCACTTTAGGACCCATTAACCATAAATACACATGAGAAGAAATACCTGTCAAACAACAACCCTTGTTGATTTTAATGACTTGTTTTAATGAACAGTTACTGATTAGTACCTGCAGACATTTTAGATCACAATTAAGCACTGAAAATGTCGTATATTACCTGCAGATATTTCAGATCACAATTAAGTACGGAAAATGTCTCATACGCTTGCCAAAATCACTCATAGCAGAGGTCCAATTTTTTTTCCCCTCAAACTATGCTTAAGAAAAATTGCCTTATGCAACTTTTACCTGCCCTGAAAGATGTTATAAACAACTGAAGGACTATCAGGAAAAAAACACATTTTAAACTCCTCATTTCCCCTTCCTGCTACATTTGTATTAGTATGATTAAGTGCACTTGGGGAAAAAAGTAATCTCTACTTTAGCAGCCACAGATATTCAGTAATTCTAGGTAAGGTATAGGTGGAAGGGTTTGTAGGACTAGAGCCTGAAGAAAATGCACAGTGGCTGAGGCTTCAAACACGACCAGGAAGGAAACATTTCATGCCATGGAAATTTCCAATCTTCATCAGAAATCACCACTTTAAAGAGGACCAATAGCTTCAATAAACATACGCCAAAAAGAAGCACAATTATATTTTCCTCTTTTTGGAGGTCTCTTAGGTCCTTTTAAATCAACCACCAGTCTGTACTAAAATGCCTGTATATATTAATATTGTATAATACAAAGATATATTAATCCCAAATGCATTAATTCACCATTATGGAAGGTATCAAAATCTGTGTAAAAATTAAGACAAAGGAAAAATTTTCACCTAAAGAAAATGGAGAATACTGTGAATACCTGGTAAGGGTTGTTGAATAATTTTCTCCATCTCATTTACAATTTCCTGACGAATTCTGAAGTCATCATCTGATATGCCTTGTTCATTTGCTGCCTCGATGAGTGCAAAACTCAGAGCAGCCAACTGTGCAGAAGAGGGGGGTGGGAGTGCACGCAGCTCATTTTCTTCTTGTTTCTCCTGAATAATTGTTGGGTAATAAAAGTTAAAACCAGTATTTTAAGAGAAAAAAGTTATCTCATACTACTGCATGTTTGCTGTTTGTGTTCTTCTATTGACATGGTGTCCGGACCAAACACTTTCAAAGGTAGGAACCCTGCCTGCCTAACTGGCAAATGTAGTTAGCTTACAGAAATGACAGTAGATGCTCAGTGTTTAAGAGAGTATGTTGTTTCACAGCTGGCAACCAGAGAGGAAATCTGCTGTGTTACATTCCTGAACCAAATTTTCTGACAGTTCTGAAACAGATTTCATCGAAGGAAATGAAAAGCTGTAATTGTTCGTACATAATAAAAGTAACTGAGCTGAGAACGTTTTTCTAGAGTCACACACATTTTTTCCAGAGCGGATTTACTTGAAGAAGATATCACAGGCAGAGAAAGTATTCCTAGTTCCAAGAAATTTTGAGTCCCACTGCTGCCTTAACAGCTGGTGCCGGAAAGTGCTATTTTTAGTGCATCAAATTATAATCAATTTAATCCAACAGCAAGAAATACGTCAGATGCATCGTCATTTAGGAGTAAGTACAACAATCACTTGTTTTACAAATTCATCAACTACATGAAATACGTGACTGATAACAGAAATAAATAATAAACAGAAAATAATTATACACTAAGAAAACACAATCCAGTATGAGATCGCTTGGTTAGTTCTGGCTGCATCTCTCAACTCTTCTGTTCTTATCTGAACAAATTTAGTATAAGAAAGAATATGTGCATTTCTAACGGGCTGTGGTTTTTTCAGTGTCACTGCTTTCAGGTTTTTCTTGAGTAGGGAAGCCACCGCTGCTACCAAGCTTATTTGGCAGTCATGTGTCTCATAGTTAGAGCTGTAAATAGGTATATTTCATGAAGTAACATTTACACAGTTACATACCTCTTATCACTGTAATGTGACACACTACATAAAGCTATTTGAAAACAAGAGTTAAAAACTGAAACAGCTCCCTGTCCTCTAGTATTTCCAGTCGGTGGTAAAGAAACCTCATTCCTCAATTCTTATCTCCATGCAGATGAAAAGCATGGTACAATATCAAACATGGCGCGGGTTCGTTGCCATTTTATTGATTTTTTTTCCCATGATGCAATTTAGCAGACAGCAAGAGAACCAGAATCCTTTACCAATAGTAACTGAACATAATACAAAAACATTACTTTCTGAGACGTAATGGATTTATGGCATTCAGGGTCTTCTAAGTGATGGCTTGCATATATGTAATTAATGTTCTAATTCTATCAAACAGAAGTATGGTAAGAAATACATGGGAACAGGAATAAATCATTGATTGAATTCTGGGGAATGGTTGTACGAAAAGTAATTTTAACCATCTGAATCACAAAGCCCTACATACTGGGGAATTTGTAGCTATTCATCAGCATTTACAAAAATGGGTTGGCAAGAAAATCTGTGTGCCTTTTATTGGATTTCATGCATGTAGCAGCTCTTCAAAGCAAAGCAAACAGTAACACCATGGTATCTGATAAAGAAACTGTTTTTCTCTTTGAATTCCTTAGAACTGTTTTTCATATTAAACACATGCATAAACCCAGGCAGATGATGAGTGACTCAGGAACCGCATCCCTCCCTACTCTAACTCTCTTTTTGTAGTCTATACATACTATTCACTCCGCCCACCCATCACAGAAAGGATGTAGATAAAAACTTGAAGTCAGACAAAAGAGAACAGGAAAAAACCAACATCCCCAACCCCACCTCCAGTCCCTGGAGGTCTTGCTACCAATGATACTATTTTGGGGCGAAACAGAAAAACTAAGTGTGTTTCTCACCTAAGTTACTTTGCATTCTGTTACTATAAGTATGATGAACTGTCCACTACTCAGAGACAGATCATCAAGCCATTCTTTGCAAACAGAAAACAAGAAACAGAAATTTGTGGATCTCTGCTCAGCACATAAACTTTCACCTAAATGAAGATGACCAAAGAAAACATACCACATATGATATTTTTTCTTTAAAACAAAACAAAACAAAAACAAAAACAGAAGGAAGAAAAAGAACAAAAAAATCAGTCAGAATTTTATTAACTTACCATTATATTTTTCTTATGACGTTTTTCTTTAATATGCTTGTGAGCTCCCTGGATATTTTCAATGTGAACTAAGCAGAGCTTGCATAGATACTGACAGTTGGTGTATTCTGGGGAGCGCTGAGGAAAAATGGCCATAGATTAAAAGAAAATGTTTCTGCTAATAGTGTCTGAAAAACTCAATTCTTTGAATAATAAAATGTATTTAACAATTATGTAACACTTGCAATATCAAGGCGCTTTGCAAACATTAAGTAATCTTCAAAAAATACAGCAGAAATGGATTTTTACCCATATGACAAGTGGGGAAAGCACGGAAAGGAAGTGAGATGACTTGAATATTATACCTCTCAGTAAATTTTAGTGAGGCAATATTAAGACTGAAGACTTTATGCCTCTTTAGGCTGACCTAAAGGCCAGTAAGCCATTCCCTTGTCAGCTCAAGCTTTTAATAACTATGGATTTATTAAAACTCGGCACCTATCCTCTCTTCTCTGATGAGAAAATGGGAAGTATTCATCATATTATCTACTATACATATTATGACAGATGGTGTTGCCGTTTGGCTAGCATATACACAGCGTCCTGTGCAAGTACCGCATTTTTTGTTCTATTAAAAAGGGCATGGCTGGCCAGCAAGGAAGAACATACCAATGACTGTACACTGGGTAAGGTGGGATCCTCTGACAAGGTTAAGATTATTCCATTTTGATGAATAATTTGGGATGCTCTGAATTGAAGAAACATGCAGGGCAAGAATCGCTTTCTACAGACAAGGCTGGGAGAGACAGAGTACACAAATGGAGAGCTGCCACCTGGGAGACCCCTGAGAGTCTGCAAGAAGCCAAGCCTCAGGAGATGATGTGAGGGGCACTATTTTCCTAGGGCCCAAGAGGAGATGCTGTGGAGTTTATTCAACCAGAAAACCACCACGAACTACTAGACCAAAAGGCAGAACAGACCACCTCTGCAAAGGTGAGGGGCTGCTTGCAAAATACTCCACTTTATCTGTCTCATCCTGCAGTTGTATTTTCTCGCTCAAATAAAACATAGCTAGATTGGAAGCCTTTTGATATGCTCACTGCAAAGACAAAAGGGCCCCAACAAAAAGCCCTAGTTTTCCTCCAGACTTTATTTTTCCAATAACTGCTATCAGTTACCACTGGGAAAGAAAAAACCCTACTTAACATTTTCATCTTAATTCTAATAGGTCTGTATTTACTAAAATCGAAAAGTGTGCTGAAAACAGTGACATAACAATGAATGAACAGAGAACATTTTAAGACACTAAGGTAGACTATACATGACTTTAAAAAAATTGACTTGCTATGTGGAAATCTAAACCACTGCTAAATTTGGGGTTTTCCACCTACTGAGTTCGATCTTTGCTTTTGGGGAAAAAATGTCTGATATTCTCCAACTGCAGAGTAAATTTAAATTTAAAATAAAATAGTCATTATGCTTTTAATACTAAATCTTGTCATACTTATTTTCTAAGAGACAGAAACCTAGTAAGATGAAATTAAACATCCATTTGGAAAACAACTTATAGGTAGTTACACTCTAGCTCAGAAGATTCAAGTATATGATACCTGATGAATGAAGATTAAAAATATTTTACCACTCCTCTAAACCGGAATGAATATCAGCAATAACAGTATTTTTTAAAATTGGGTATACTTTACAATACTGATCTGCAGTATTATGTCAACAGATGTTGCCAGAAAGGTTGAATCATGTAAATCTTTTATTTTGCCTTCATTGTAAAGCCTTTTTTAATCATCTAGTTACGCTTCACACCAATGAAAGGGGCAAGAACTCAAAACAGCAAGACAAAAAAAAGCTATGGACTACTCCTTGAGTAAGATAAGATGCATAGTTTGGATGTTTGGCTTGTTTGAAGCCAAGCCTCGTAAAATCCCTGAATATCTGTGCTTGGATATTCAGGGAGCTAATCCATCTCAGAGCCATTTGTATTTTAAAGAACTCAGAGAATGGAAATGTTCCAGATCACTAGGAAAGAAAAATTTAAGAATATCTTTAAAAGGCTAAAGAGGATGAGCCAAGGAATTAAGAGACCAGTCAGAACTAGCATCCAGAAAAATGCTGCAATAATTAAGTTATTAATAAGCACATAAGGAAAAAAAACAGGTCATAGGTGACAAACTGATCTGCTATGAACAAATTGCACTAAACCAATTTTAGGGTTGCTTTTTAAAAATAAAATCACAGGGCTTGAAGAAGCAGCAGCAGATGTTGTATCTTGAATTTTACAAAGTTTTTGTCACTTGTCATAGTATCAGTCTCAAAAGGAGACCCTAAATACTATCTAAATAAAGAACAGTAAGGTGGGAACAAAACTGCTCAGAAAACTCTCCTCTGAGCTCACATACCTAGACTGGTTCACCACCAGACTAAAAGTATCTGCCAAGTATTTTTCAACAGGAGTTCTTCTGTGGTCAGAAACATTCATATTTCTGTTGAAGACTTAGGAACTACGATAGAGGTTGTGCTGACTACAAATGTGAATGATACCAAGTTGGGAGAGGTTACAGAAGATGTAAACTACAACAGAATTTCAGTGATCACAACAAATTAGAGAAATTAAATAAATCAGATGCAATTAAATAATACCAAAGCAAAGTATCATTCCTCCTTAGCTATTATCAACTGCAGACAATACAGGGCTGGGAACATCTGACTAAACATTTCTTATGAAAAGGATATGGGGATGATTGCTGGTCAAACTACAAACCAACATCCTATTGCTGCTGAAGAGATCCTAAACATAAATACTGTATTGCGGGCAGATGAAGTCAGTTTTCCTCTTTATATGTAAGGCCTCAGCTGAAATCACATGTCCAATTTTGGATACCATTTACACAGTGGATGACTACAGAAAAGCAACAAGAATGAGCCACTAACTAAAAAACCCCTAAGAACAAAGAACAAAGAGTAAGTCTAAAGAAGGAAAGACTGCAGGAACAGCAATGATCTTTAGATGTGTAGAAAGTTGCAGAAAAATGTAATAAACCTGGGTTTATTTTCCTAGGACAACATATAAGGGATTAAAATGATAAAAAGAGACACTTACATTAGACAATAAGAAAAACTCCTGGGTTATCTGTACTGACTTTGAAAATTGTTTCACTGGAGGTAAGAACAGTTTAGACAAACATTTTTAAGGAGTCATCTTCAATATAGGTGAGTCAGACTGATGGAAGGCTAATATACTGAAGATACCACAAGGTTCCTTTTGATCCTGTATTCTGAGTTTCCAGATAACTAGACTGTCTAGAAAATCTTAGATAAGTAATGGAACTGCAGACATTTAGGTCTGCAGAATCAAAAAATACTGTTCTACAAAGGCCACACGTGCCACAAAAGGAACACTTAAGTTTCCAATCCATATCATCTGCCACAATGAATGACTAGTCAACTACTAGGGCTAATACCTTAGATCGCTGAAGTGATTCATTACAAAGAAGAAAGAAACAGAGGTAACAGGCTCTAGTAGAAATACCACCCAACCAGAAGTATGGTGATGATAATGAAAGAAGACACCCATTTTCTTTTTTATCTAATAAATAACTCAACCTACTTTTTCAAGTCGGGAGATATAATCTCTTTCCAGACGTTCTTCAGCTTGTTTCAATCCTAGCTGCTGTTCAGATGTCAGATTAGATTCATCAATAACAGCGGTGTTTTCTAAATAATCAGCTTCCAAAGCATGTTCTTTAGTTGATTCAGAATTCTTTACTTTATCTAGAGAAAAAAATAGTTACTTTCTTCAGAGTAACTCAAGGAGAGGAAAAGTGAAAATTAAGAGTACAGAGCAGTTAAGAGTCTCTCGCTAAGGAGCTAGCCATAAATTAGAGCTAAAAAAAATTTCTGTTTTTGTCCAAAGGCTAGTCAAAATCACCTTAGACGTTAGAATCTTTCCAGTATGTTAAACAGTATTTTGGAGAGACTTCAGAGACTAGTCTGCTACTAAGAGTGAACAGAGAATGTGACATCCTGATGCTCTACTATAACAGAAATAAGAACTTAAAAAAAAAATTATTTTTTTTTTTTACACAATACAATTTTTACTCAACATGTTTAATGAAACAGTCATAGAACTGCTTTAAAGACACTCGCCCAAATGATCTTACAGAGCCAGTCATCAGGCATTTCAAGCCTTCTATTTAGAAGGCTTCTGGAGTTACACCTGACCATACTGCGACACCTTGCCACCCACGGCTAGCAACCAGTGAGTTCTGCAACACTGCTACTC
The DNA here is from genome assembly GCF_015220075.1 of Falco rusticolus. Classification (NCBI taxonomy): domain Eukaryota; kingdom Metazoa; phylum Chordata; class Aves; order Falconiformes; family Falconidae; genus Falco; species Falco rusticolus. The sequence continues at coordinate 7,203,184 of NC_051197.1, read as the reverse complement.
ACAAACAGGCAGGTCAGTTCCGAAAGGCCAGTTCCTCCAGATGCCTATGAATTGTTCATAGTCCACTAATCTGTACAAACATCTACATCTTAAATTATTCCAGCAGTTTTTACATCAGCAAAAACAAGGGTTTATTTGTGGTTTGTTTTTTTTTTTTCCTTTTTCCTTTCCTTTCAAATGAGGTCTGTGCCCCAAGACTAGGCTAGGGATCAAAACTGAAAAAGTTTTCAAGTCCTGGTTTCTCAGTGACAGATGGTCCCTACAGTATAATGATGGTGGTCTACAAAGAGCTGACTGATCACAGGATGCTGACATTTCAACTTGTTTTTCCTGTTGAGTTTTATTAAGATAGATAAAAAAATATGCACTTTAATATTTTCATAGTATTTCCATACAAGCAACTGCTGTAGCTGTTGCAGTAGTGGGAAATACTTCAAATCTGCACTATCACATAACCTTACAACAGCATTTTTATTTAAAAAAACCCTTAATTCTGAAAAAATGTGACAAATCCTGAACTGAGTTAACCTGAAGTGAGGGCAAAGCCTGATCCATATATTTAATTCTAAAATTGAAAAATATGTATAAGAATTGAACACTTCTAAGAGTAATCACTGATGGTTGGTACATACTCCAGAATTCCCTAAATCAAAAAGCCATCTGCTAAAACGTATTTTAAACACTTTCAGTAACAAAAGGAGCACAACAATCACAGGGAAAAATGGTAAATATTTTCCCCCTATGTGTATAAAAAAAATTTTTCTTGCTGATTTTTCCACTGATCTTTCTGAAAAGCAGTAAGAGCTGGCATTTCCACAACTGGCAATGATATTATGAATGGTTCCCCCCTTCCAAGACACTATACTCACAAAATTGCCTGAAACCCACACATAGTATCTTGCAAAGATGTTCAGGTCTTAGGCATGAGAAGAAAGGACAGCTATTACCATAATCTCTTCCTCTCTAAGTAAGATGCTTGTATGAGAGCATATGTTCTCTCTAAACGCAATCAACAACGTATTTATGTGAAAAAAAAATATGTAAACACAACCATTTCAAAGCCCATTTCAGATTGCTAACGATTTTACCACAAGAAAACGGACTAAACCAGTGTTGAATAATACTCACTGAAGTCATCAGGCTTATGCTCCATTTTTCTTTGATCTGAAGCAGTCTTACCAGAATCACTGGTTTGATCAACATTAGTCTTCAAAGTATGAACTCCCAGTGGATTTTCCAGCATCAGTTTCCCTTTGTGTGTAGCTGTTAAGCTTTCTGCACTGACTCCATTCCCTGAAACATGGGAGCCTGGAAAGTTTTCTCCCACTGGTTGAGCTTTTGTCTGTTTCAGGTTTTCCACTGTGGCTGATAAGTTAGAAAATTTTTTTGCTTTTCCGTGACTTCGATCCTGAACGTTTGACCCCATATCTTTAGTTCCAGGAATACAACTATTTACTTTGCCTGATTTATTTTCTCCTTGTTTTTCAGAACAAGCATCATTTTGTTTACTTTTTTTGCTGCTATTCCCACTTGGAGAACTTCTCCCAACATCCTTTACAGATTTGTCATTTCTATTATGTTTATAATTCTGATTATTTGTAACTTTGACTGCTTTGCCTTCCTCACAGACAAGACGGACAGACTTCCTTGGGTCATGATTTCCATTCTTTGAGCTCCTGGCCTCTTCCATTATAGTGAAGACCTGCTTCCCCTGTCTCTTGAGACCACTTGAAGTGCAATTCTTCAGCAATTTGCGGTTGATTTTAAATCCACTGTGCAGGCAAGGATCGTAGCTGATTGTCTACTGAAGAAATAATGATAGACATTTTTAAACTGAAGGAAAAATATCAAAGCTCTGTGCAGACAATGCATTAAAATAAGCCTCTCTAAAGAAAAGCATAACTACAAATTATTATAGGAAGCATATTCCCCCCACAGGCAAAAGTGAATTTTCGTAATACATTCTGTATTAAAGTAAAACTCATGAAAATTTTTATCATCTTGACTTCTAGTTAAAAGAAGAGGGGATAGGAAGAGTTGAAAAATGGCAGAACATGGTAAAAAACACTCAGTGATAAACCTGCCAACAGCTTGCCTTTTTCTTTTCTTCCTATTTTTGGCCTTACGAAAAAAAAACCAAGAACCAAGATGTCTGCAACTACACTGGGGAAAAAAAAGAAAAAAAAAAATCTAACACATCTAAAAATACCACTCAATAAACATACAGCTCAAATTAGCCACTAGAGAAAACTAATTCAGTTTCCAGCAAGCAAGCTACATTTCATTAACTGATTAAAAAAAAATTTAGAGATATAGCTCAAAGAATAATAAACCTGACAATCACCTGTATCCACAGACATTTCAGCAAATTTCTGACACATACAATTCTCATATAAGTTAACTGCCATCAATTAAATAAGATTTTGCTTAGCCAAAAGAAACAAGAAATAGTAAATACTTTGTTTAGTTGCGGATTAACTTATCTAAACCTCAGTCTTTCAGATGGTATATCATCTGAGCTTTATGTTGGAGACAACTCAAAGATTGTTCTTCCAACAGGAAGCAAAGCATGAATAAGTCTGTAACTAATTATTCTTACTTATATAGAAAATGAAGGGGGAATTTGAAAAAAGAACTTGATTTTTTTTTAATTACCTTGAGATAGCAATAAAAAATTATGAGAATGAAGTATTAGACATAGAAGAAAATACATTTTATAAAACAAGAGCAAGATATGGCATTCAGAGTTTCTCTCTTTCCTGTCCAGCTACGTATTTGGTAGGTAAAAACATGATACACGGAAATTTCTGCATTTTAGAGAACCCATAAAAATAAGTAGCTTATAATTTAGCGAAGAAAAGGAATAATAGAAAAGTAAATGGATTACAACTATTAGAAATATAACAACGTACTTTTGTACTTACATATTAAGAACCAGAAGGAAGGATCAGATTAAAATGGCTGGTTAAAAAAACCCTTCTGAATATTATCAGTATAAAGGACAGTAATTTTTTTCTCAAGCTATATAATGTAGTTACTATCTCTCTCACTTTGAAAAGACACAAATCGGAAAATACTTCAGGACACAAAGCACATTAAAACTGGTTATGTTAAGCCTCTATTGACATAATTGAAAATACATATTATCTTTCAAAAATGAAAATCAAACAAAGAAACAAAGCCCACAAGAATTTTCATGAAGTTAATATTAGCATCATAGTCTTCAGTAAAATATAAAACTTAAAAAAAAAGGATAACCTGTATTTCTAAATTAATTCCATCAGCTAGTATTTTCTCTCACAAATACATTTAATTACTATTACAACTATTTTCTATTAAATAGTGATTACACCTGGCTCTTACTTCTAGACCAAATATCAAAGACCAAAAATTGAAAAGACTAAAAGTGCCTTTGGATTGTAGTCCGTCTTTCCCATAGCAGATCTCACTGGCTCAGCAGCAGGCACTACTGCCCACCTGTACCCGTGCTGCCCAAGTCTCAGTGTGGCAAGAAGAAGCCAGGGTCCCCACAGGTTGGCTAAATTATTCTAGTCTCTGACCATCAATATCAAACACTGCTCGATAGACTGATGCAATGTTACAGGTATGTACAGGATGTCGCTATCTTTAAACTGTGCTCTACCGTGATTTTTTTTTAATATAAAACCAGAAGAGAGAGTGAGATTTTTCAAATTCTAAACTATTCCTTATGTTATAGTTGCTCAACCTGAAGGGGTGGGGGTGGAAACCAAAAATAGAGAAAAAAAAAGCCCACACACATCAATTCCACTTTCATTTCTGGTTCATTTCTGACATCCACATCATCCTTCAACTCTGGACTGGAGTACACCAAAGCCACACTTCCTCATTCACTGAATAGTAGCGTAGGTCAGCACCAAGTGACAGGAGCAGTAACACCCTTTCTCCAACCCCGGCTACTTACTCCCAGTCCTCGGGCTGCTCCCTCCCTTGTGTAGTACTGCAGCGAACAAAACCAGAAAACCAATCCAGCTTAACATAAAGCTGGCACAAGGGAGGAGGAGGAGCACGAGCTGGTAATAACAAACAACTAGTAGGGTGGGGACAACTTCTCTTGGCACCACTTCCAGCTTCAAGCTACCATGAAACTCCAGCGTTGGAGGAAAAATGGGGCTTCATATTGCTTTGCTTTTTTTAAGTGTCATATTGTTAGATTCATATTTTGCAAGAAGGTTTAAAAAAAACCAACACAAAAATTCTACTGTAGGCTCAAATGATTTGATCTCATCCATTCGATAAAATACAGTTATATTTTCAAAAGGAATTCATAAGCTTTAATCAAATATATAAATGTGATGGGGAAAAAAGGTAACTGTTCATAAAAGCTGTAACGCAGGTAACTGCATACTGTGATAACATTACATACTAAGAAAGTGAGTGTAATCAAATGCAAGTATTTAAGGTTAAAAAGCACAGATAGTCTTTGTTCCTACAAAGTATGAAGATAGGTCATGAAATTTCATAAAACAAGAATATTTCATACAAAAACAACTTACTTCACAATGAAATTCAGAATCTGAAATGCAAGTGCAATAATGTTATTGTACTTTGGGATTTTTTTGCGTTTTTCTTTTGTTCTTTAATACTGAAATGATTTAACAAACAAAAAATCATCTAAACTTTTTTAACATACTCAATAGTAACCACAGTACCATCTCACAAAGAACTGCAATGTAAACCAACTAGTGAAACTTAACAAGAAAAACCAAAAAAACAAAGAAAGAAACAAAAAAGACCACCACTGAACCCCAGACGGTCTCAAAAAGATCCTTCCTCCTCTGTCAGATATTGGTCATCTACATATGACAGAGGGGAGGAGGGAAGGGAGTGCCTCCAAAAAGAGTAACACAGTTGGAAACAAAACACTAGGGTGGGGTGAATCAGTGCTGAGGTGGCATCTTTCTAGAAACCTGGATGGCACGTCTTATGCACAAGCTCAGGCTCATGCCAAATTGCCAGACCTTAAATCAAAGAATTTTCTCCCAGGCAGACTGGCAAGAGTTTTTACCTGCATCTGCAAAGTGGGATATGATTCACATGTTGAAATCATTTCAGTGTATTTAATTTATTAAATATTCTGGTGTTACGGGGGACTCTGTTGCCCCTGCTTTCTGAACGTACAGTGCCCGTCTCTCCTCTGAAATCAGCTCTTTGTAGAAAACTAATCTGGCTGAAACACAACAGCTTGAAGTCAGACAAGATACCATCCAACCTATTAGGCCTATACATACCTACAACAACCAAATTAAAAATGGTTAAAATCAGCTTCACCTTCACCACTGCAGAATGCATTTTAGATTCACTAAAGGAAGGAACGACACTGTTTCACTTTCACTTCTGTCAGTTTCTTTTGTTGCCTCCTTCTCGCAGACTAGCATTAGAAAATTCTGCATTTGAATTGCAAAAACCTCAGGGTAAGGCTTACTTCCAAACAGGAAACAAAACCAACAACAACACAAAACCCACCACACTTTCAAGATATTTCTACCCACTGCCCTTCCACTCCTTCCTCTCCAGTTGTTCAACTGCATTTAACTCCTTCAAAAGCATACATCTTGGGTCAGACTACCATTAACAGGGCCTCTTCAAAGATGAAGGCTAAGCTAAACTGTGAGCTCTTGCATTCTGAGTCGCTCTTCTGCAAAGCATTTCTTTTTTCAATCATTTCATTACCAGCAGAACTGAATGGACCAGGTTTCCTACACATCCCATTTTGTACTCCTCTCTCACTCTCCCAATCGCAGTCCATTGGGCAAGCAGGGGATAAATATATACTGCAGCTGAAGGAACATACACACTGACCGATTTCTTGGCTACTCCCTAAGAGGAACCGTAACTTCCTCCTGCTTTCCCCTCAGCAGACCCCTCCTCTGCTGAGGTATGATTCTTCCAGAAAACCTACAGAAACTAAACAATCTTTTGACGTTACTTCAAATAGGTTCTAAAATTTGGTCAAACTGGCTGAAATGTCCAAAACTAACGACAAGAGTGTAGAAGAGCAGCTAAAGGAAGAGAACAGTCTCATAGGTTTCGTTTCCCCAGGGAGTACTAGATTAACTATAAACAGCTAAAGTACTACAAACATAATTATTATCAACCTGTTTCTATAAAACACTCCCTCCTTGAGATAGAGAGACTTGTATTTTATCTGAGACCTGCTTTTATCTGTCCCATTATGATTGTCCCTTAAGCTCAAATCTCCCCAGCCAGCCTTCCAACAGTAAGTGGGGCGATTAACCTCATTCCCCCCACCCCCTCACCTGATTACCAATATAGCCCAGCTGAACTTCCTCAACAAAAATACAAGGAAATTCAGCAAACAAAGGTTACAGCCACAGACTGGAACAAAAAGAAAGGTCATCTTCTGCACTCTGCTCAGATTGCAGCACAGGTAATGTCTACAGACAGCCTTATGTGTGGTGCGGTGGTGGTGGTGTCTCTATTCTGTTTACAGCATTAGGCCTATTTTTGTGTCTTAAGGGCTTCTACAAATCATTCAGGCTTCTCCCATATTCTATGCCAATAGTTTAGGAAAAGTTATCACACGTTTATGTTTGTTTTATGATGAACTAGACATAACTTAGTACAAACTATTATCAATCCTGGATGTTTTTCCACACTTAAAACTATCAGAGATTACTGGCCACTAAAGCGCCTCAAGCTCCACCAGCAATAAATCCACCAGTATTCTTAGCAACTAACTTAAGTGCTATGTAGCCTTTCAGGCCTTCCTGTTCCTACAGGCTACAGAATATAGGCTAGTAAGCATAATACTACCAAAATCTATCTAGAAGGAAGCCAGTGCAGTACACACAAAATTTAACACACAAAACAGGGATGCAATAAAACTAGCACTCTGGGTTTACTAAAAATACATAACTCAGTAGGAAGCTCTGCTGTTGTATTTGCAACATGGAGGACTGAAAACTTGCAAAGAGTAGTAACCAGATAAATAAGCTTGTGTGTGTGAGTGTATATATATAAACTGTAACAAGATCATATCTGAATTACAAAAGTACTGCTGAGTAACTGAAGTAACAGGAAAGGCTTTGCTCAACACAAAACTGAGTAACATCTAGGTGCAAATATCTTAAATTATGAAATGAGCAGAATATGCTGGATAGGAGATCCACACAAGATGAGCTTGTTAAAGATTATTCTCTCTTTGCATTGACACCTGCTGTCTTTTCTGCAACACAGTATGACTCACTGAGAAGGTAAGAAAGGCACGCCACCAGACGCCAAGAACTACCACTTTCTGAAGATACTACTGCTGATGACTCTTGTTCCTAACTCCGGAAAGCCATTCTCTCTGTCACACCAGCTGTATAATTAAGTTACAATGGCTTCCCTTACCTCTGTATTTCATATAAAGATTCCTAATGCTTTAATATGTTTTGGTTCTGATCTAGGTTTTACTGTAATAGTCCTTTAAATGTTTCACAATCAACCTAAGCAAGCACTGAAGCCAGAAGAGGGGTACCACCTGCCTCAAATGTGGCTGTATGCTCTAAAATACATGCTGCTGTAACCAGATCAGGAACCTAATCCAAAGTAGTTCTAACTTCAAAAACAAACACAGACAGCATTTGTACCAATACAGGTGAGGAGGCTGGAAAACCCCGGTACAGCGTGGCATAGGCTTAAAAGTCTTCTCAGAGGCCTGAACCGATCATGAAACTGGTTTATATGACTGCTATACATTTTAACTCCATCTACCCATCTTATTCTTAAACGTTCATTTATACTTCGCGCTTATCCTAAATAAAAATACTGCAGTCTGTATCTGTGGCATAGTTTATCTGGATCTTGTAATTAAGCAATAGAGATCCTTTCACCCAAACGCTCATCCCTGAGGAAGGGACAGCCTTTGAGCTACTTCCTATCAGCCACAAAGTAGTTCACAAACTACAGCTAAAGCAAATGGATCTTCCAGCAGCATCCTTAAGCCTCCTTTACCAGGATCCAGCACTTTCACTACTGAAAGAAACGTGCTGAAAACCACTACTTCAGAAAAGTTGCCAAGAATATATCCATACAGTTGGCACACACTGACTCACAACAGTTTGTAACTCAAAACTGATTTCAGACTCCCAAGTCAAGCTTTGCTGACACCAAAACCTAAAACCTGAAAATTACTGCTTGCTGGAAATAGTATTTCCTACACCAACAGAAATAAAAAGTAAAATCTAAGGACATCTGATAAATTGTTTTTTTTCCCAAAGATTTGCTAAAACATTAGAATCAGAATTATGAACCAAGGATACACAGTATGAGTACATACACATGTATGCGTGCATTACTGGTTAAAAAAGAAAGTAAAATTTAGAATAATGTGTGTTGTTACAAAATTTAAGTAATAGGTTTTCAGTACTTCTAAGTTAAAAGTTACTGAGCTATCATTTATGTGCAATTAAACAATTTATCAAACAACATACAATATAGTCTTAATATGCCAAAAGCATCAGAAATGTTGACTTTTCCTGGGTGGCTTCCATTCTGCAAATTAATCTGCTAAGCAAACTGCAGGATCCTTCTATGAGTTCTCAGTACGAGTCAGTGCCAGTATTACATTATTTCACTAAGACAGGGACACAAATAAAGTTGATTTAGTAGAAATGCTTTGTAAAATTTAAAAAGCAAGCACTTTTGACTACAAAACAGAATATACTCTCAGCTGGGCAAAATTTTGAACAGCTTTAGAGTACCAATATGAATACATAATCCAAAACCTTTACCCTGACAAGCAGATCCACAAGACGTTTAAGAGGCGCTCCCCAGGGATATCTTGATTTTAAGTAGGACACAGGGAAATCCTGCTCCCCTTTCTCTTTTTCCCAGTAGCAGCAATTCCCTTCAGAGGGAGAACCAGGTTAGGTGCCCCACTGCATCCAGCAGCTGCTTTTCCTCTGCTAGTTGAGATATGAGAGGAAAAGTCCCAGTTGTTTTCTGTGCAAGAACAGAAGACAGAAGGAACTTTCTGATCCCTCTGTACACATATTCTGGGAACATATGTCAATGCATATATTCTGGGAAATTATAATTAAGCCCAAAATTAATTTTATGAAGGTATTTTCACTAGAACAAGAAAATTATTTTAAAAGCTCACTACAAAACTGATGTTTGTAAAGAAGACCTCTCGCTCCTAATAGAGCCTTCTGCCAGATACTGTAATTAAGTGATATTTCCATGGCTGGTTTACTCTTCTAATTTATGAAAACAATTATGTCATAACCATCTGGGGTCATCTACCCAAAAAACACCTACTGAAACTGTAAGCACAAGTCAAACAAAACCAGAAACAACGTGTGTCCTCTATTTTCAGGAAATGCAGTGACTCTCGAATGCACAGCACAGCGCTCAGGAATCGGTGAGACAGAGGTGGCACAAAGACATAAAAATTTATTAGATCCGTACATAGATATAATTATCTTTTTAACGTACTAATCCCTACCTTACCCTAAATCTGATTAGATTGTTCCTCTGCGTGTTATGAGGTCATCCTCTTTTGATATACTCAGAGACAACCTTAAAAGCAACAAGGCCTCAGGTGATATGACACATTCAGCCAACTGGCAAATTGCAACATATTGCAAAAGCAGAAAAGTCGTTCAGCTATTATTTGTATACAAGATAAGCCAACAAAAGAGCACAAACAGAGGCAAAGGGATGCCTGTGTGTCATTTCAGGCACATCATAACCCATAGAAAGGAGAACCTCTCACTTGGGCACGGCACAGTGGAGGGGGCACGGCTCGCCAGGCCGGCCCAGGACAGAGGGGCATTTCCCCGGGGGGGCCGCACCGATTGCAATGGTCTCTCCTCCCGCCCAGTATTTAATTCTACAGGGCGTGAGAACAACAAGCCGAACGCAGCTCCTGCCCGGCGGGCACTGCCCTCCGGCCGCCCGCCCCCCGGGATGCGGCCCTGGGGCCGGCCCCGGCTCCCCGCTGACCTTGGGGCCGCCAACACCCCCCCGGCCGAGCCCGGGGCCCCCGGCCGGGCGTGCGGGGCAGCCGCAGCGCCGCCACCCCGCCCGGGCGCGGGGCAGGAAGGCCGCTACGGGCCGGCAAGGCGGGGCGCGGGCAGGAGGGCCGGGGCAGGGCGGAGCCGGTGCGCCGCAGGCTGAGGCGGGGGGCGCCGGCGCGGACAGCCCCCCACCCCCCCGAGCCCGCCTCCCCCCGCCCCGCTCGGGGGGAGAGAGCGGAGCGCGCCCAGCCACCCCCACCCCTCGGGGGAGGCCCAGGAAGCTGGGCGGAGCCCCCCCGGCCCCTGGAGCCCGGTACCTGGCTGCGGCGCTAGGGGTGCCGGGGCTGCGCCCCCGCCATGCCCGGCTCCAGCTGCTGGAGGCCCCGACGCCAGCGGCTCAGTCCGGCCCGGCCGCCATGTCAGCCGCGCCGCGCGATGCATTGTGGGGCGAGGGCGGGAGGGAGAGCCTCGAGGGCGGGCGGCGCTGCCGGGCGGGCGTGGGGCGGCTGTCGGTGCCCCAGCCCCTGCCCTGCCCTGCCCGGCGCGGCCCGGCTTCCAGGGCGCCCCCCTCCCATCTCCCTCGGGGCCTCCTGCCCCCAGTGCCGCAGGGGAAGCAGGGCCGGCAGAGGACGCAGCCCAGTTCTTTCCTTACGCACCCCCCCAGCCGCCCTGTTCTCTCCCATTTTCCCCCCGTATTTCAGGCCAGGCCTCTCTTCGCGCACGCCGGGCCCCAGGCCCAGCGGAGCAGGGTTAGGGCCCGCTGGGAGGCTCTGCCGCAGCCTGGGCCTTGTTTCCCCCTTCCCCAGGGCTTTCCCCCCCCCCCCCCCATTCCCCTGCTCCCGCCGCCGCTGGGGAGCGGGGCGGGTGTTCTGAGCACAGAGCAGCCTGCGGCAAGCAGAGGCACGGGGGGGGGGGGGAGGGAAATGGCTGCCGGGCCCCTGACCTTGGCTGCGGCGCTGGCCCCGGCAGCCGCTAGGGACCGCGCCTTGGCCGGCACTTCTGGCAGTTCGGCAGGTCTCGGGGGAGAAGGGCCGGCCCGCCTGGCCCTTGGCAGTGCTTAGGGTGACCTGAAGAAATTGGCAAGTGCTGTGTAAGGCAAATCTCGCTGTGATCCAATACAGTGATACCTCCTTCTTGGCAGTGAAATGTCATGTTGGCACTTCCTAGCCCAGGCTAAGGAGGCCTTTCCAGAAACACAAGGCGTGTAAAAGATTAATGTTGGACTACTAAAACGGTTCCAAGGACAGTATTAATAATGTGACTAGTAGTGCTGGAAACACTTCTTCAGAGCATCTGTGTATGTAAACAAAAGTTGCAAAATCTGTAATACTGGGTTCCATAAAATACTGGCAAGACATACTTCTGAATATATTGTGACCTTAGTGCGATCTTTAGGGCTAGTCTGCTTTTTTGTGGTTCACTTCAAGTTCACCCTTTACTAAATTAGGATTGGAGAGCTCAGGGTATTGCTAATGGGATGTGCAGAGCTTTCACCTTTAGGAACAAGAGCCAGTCCAGGTCTGGTCAGCAGTGACAGGAATTGCAGTGCTTCGATGCTGTTCGCAGGACAGCTGAGGTTAGCTGCATGGTGGCTTCAGTCCAGTCCTATTTGACAAAGATTTTTCTTAGATTTAGTAGGCGAAAAGTAAATTGCAAAAGTAACTAAATGACACTTGCTACTGGATACAGTCCTCCTAGATCAACATTTAGACATGCTAGCGAGCAAACGCACACCAGTTTGCAAACCTGACTGGCATTTTTCCTGCAAGCTGAAATTTATTAGACTGTATCAGATTTAGTTCAAATAGTTGGATCAACTTTAATATGAAATGTTAATGTAGTTTGGCTCTGAAAACTTGAGTCATTATAAAGCCAACAGTCTTTGACATAGTCCCTCTCTGACTGTATTCAGGAAAAAGTCTTTCTTCTTTGCTGATGTTAAAGAATGCTGTATTGCATGAAACATGGCAGTAAAAGAGGAAGCTGAATTCTACTGCCAGCCGGCCATTATTTAAAGAATTCCCAATTCAGTGCCAGTGATCAAAAAATTTCGGATTCTGGGCTCAGTTTGTGGGAGAAAATAGAATTCTGAAAGCCACTAAATTTCATCTAGGAATCGGAGACAATAATCATAAAGCTGCAGGAAGCATAAAGTCCCTTTCCAGACCAAAACCTTGCTTGTCTCATGTTGCAGTACGATGCCTCATTTTTAGTCCCATACTCAAACTACAACATTATCCCTCAAAAAAATGTAAAAATATATTGTAGATTTATTTTTAATTTTCTGGCAAAAAATGTTTATGTTGAATTATTTTTCTTGTTGGAATAATTTTTAAAATTATTTTTAGACATTAGTAGGGTTCTTAATTTATTTAAATATATATACTCTATTGAAGGCCTTATTCTCTGTCTCCAGCTGTGTCTGAAGAAACTCTAAAGTTTTTTATATAATTTATTTATAAAATGAGGAAATCATATTTGACTGTCATCTAAAGGAAAGGTTCTTGGTCAGTACTACAGCCAGGAAAGTATATGTAAAGATGAGAACTTCAGATGGTTGGCACAGGGTATCTTCCCCGTAGACAGCAGAGTAGAAGATTTTCCATCTATATATTCTTGTAGCATATTGCATTATTTCTTGATGCTGTATGTGTACTTAAGCTGGAGTACATAAAAAATTACAAATCTGAGATGTTTAAAAACTAAAATTAAATTTTAGAACTAGTTATACACGGCTTCTCCACTTTCAGTAATACCACTTATGCTTGATTTTCCTAACCAAATTTAATCAGGATGTCAAAGACCTACCAAAACTCAGTTAAAAAAAATATCACAGAATGAGATTACAAAATGCAATTTGCTTTTCAAAATATACATTTCCAATATGCCTTGGCTGTGCTACTTAAATGTTTTCTGTAAATCACTACATTTTGCTATTCTTTGCCAAGAATTATCAGAATTATAGGCATGGAGGACCAGTTTCTCCATCCAAGAAGAAATCGATGACCATCAAATGCTTTCTATTGTTGTTACTTTGTATATGCAAATCCTTTTCTTCCAGCAGACATAGTAGCAAATTGTACAAATGGCTATTTTTTTTCTTGCAGAAAAAAGCAAGAAAAAAAAGTTGCACTGAAGCACTGGTTTGGCTCTGTATATCTGAAAGCTTTGGTACCAAATTCAGTTCCTGATGCCTAATACTGCTTTCTTGTGGTATTCTCTTTGGTAACATGGTTTCTCCCAGATCACACTGTGAAGACCAGTGGTCTGGCCACTGCCCGCGACCCAGGCGCATGCAGAGATTAATTTCCTGAAGGCTTGGCTAATGGTGCTCCATTTCACAGGATATCGTGCATGGCATGTTTGTAATTCTGTTACTGCTGACTGTATGCTGTGACTCGTTCAGAACACTTGCATCAGTAACCACTAGCAACCATGCCACTGGTATCCTTTGACATTACACTAGATGCTATAGTTAGTATACTGAAAAAAGGCACTTGCGAATCCATCAAAAATCACAGTAACTCTGTCCCTTATTTTCCTAGGGCATAGTTAAAGCAGATCTGTAAATCTGACTGGTATACCACGGACTGGTATTACTGTTGGTGAGCCAACTAGCACTTTCGTTCGTCTGGTACCCACCCATAAATAGCCTGAATACAGTACTACCACCATGAAATACTCCATTTTAGAATTTCTGTATCCTCCATAAATACATGCTTCTGAGGTCTGGTACAGACGCAGCTTCTAAGCCTTTGCAGACGCCAGACTGTTGCAAAAGCTCCGTTTGCAGCAGTCCTTTCTTTGCGGCAGCGCTTTCCTATCGTGGCAAGTGTCTGCAGCACGGACGTGCAGCATGCTAGATCCTGAGGGCAGTGTGGAGCACAAGCCTTCCTCTTCCTTCCCTAAAGTTTTCCTCATCCCTCTAGCCATGCTCCTTGCAATTGCAGCGCTCCTGCTCTTAGTGTTTTCCGCTACGCAGCAGAAAGAGCCTGATTTTTACACTTTCAAAGTTGTAAACATCAGGGGCAAACTAGTCTCTCTGGAGAAATACAGGGGCTCGGTAAGTCTGCACGGAGATGGGCGGCTCTTGCCCAGGCTCACTAACCAGCCAGTCTGCATGTCTGCACAAACCAAGTGGGGGTGGAGAGATTGTACATTAACTTGGTGCACACATGCAAATAGATGTGACTTTACGACTGGTGTGTTTTTTTGGTTTTTTGGTTTTTTGGTTTGTTTTTTTTTTTTTTTTTTTTTTTAACTGATCTGGAGTGTTGCCTGCATGCTTCCTTTGGTACCGCTCCATAGGTCTTTGCACTCTTTAAATAAAACGTCTGCAGCCTAACCTCTGTGCGTGTCCGCGTCTTCCCCTTGTGCAGGCAGCTGCCTGTAGACGTGGCAGGCAGGGAATGCCTGCCTGCCTGCCATGCAGCCGGATGAGTTGCACTGGATTGTGGCTATTAACATTGAAGCGCAGGAAGTTTGTACCTTTGTTTAACTTACTTTTGGAGCTCATTTCTGCCTTTTAACTGCATGACTTTTACTAAATTATTTTTATGTAAATCCCATTCCTTGTCAATGTTCTACATTTAAAAAAAGGGGGTGTGTGTTTAATCGGTGGCTAATGGAGCTGACAAATTTCACTATAATTAGCAAAAAAGCAAGAGACATGATAAAGTAAATATTTTAATACTGGCGTATGGTGAAATTGTAGCCACATCACACTATTCCCTGTGTTGCTTTTCAGTGTGACAAAGCAACATGAAGAAGGGCATGTAGCCACAAATCTACTTTTATGACTTTTTTAAAATGTTGCTTGTGTATTACGTTAAGGAGCTCTAGGCAGACCTTTCCTACCTGTTTTAAGAACAGTTTCCCTGAATGTAAACTGATTTTATTTTATGGGGGTTTAGTGGCTTGATCATACAGGAAAGATGCTCAGTACCTATGGAAGAGTGAAAAGGGAACATAGCACATGGGGGGCATAATACTATAAGCTGTGACAGCCACATTCACAAATTAGAGAAGCTAAAATCAACATGAAGTGCACAGCTGCCACCCTTAGTGCTCAAGTGACACATCTGTGGTGCTGCCAAGCAGGCCAATAGCTTAGCTGCTGCCCAGAAAGGCAGGCACCACTTTTCACTTTCACCCTTATTCTCCAGCTTTGTGTTTCCACCTGCCTTCCCCCTCTTCTCAAATACTTCACATACTTCACTGAGGTGTCTGAGCTCACTAGTCCATAGTAGCAGGTCACTAAAACATTGGCCAGAAGACAGAGAAGGTATATGGGAGGACATGTATATTTTCCTGAGCTTGGTAGAGAGGGGTGCTGGTCAATTTGGAAAAAATGAGAGGTCTGCATCTTACCTGGTCAAAGTCCTCCCACTCCATTCACAATTCAGATAGAGCAAAACTGGTCCCATGCCTACTCAAATATCTATATTGGAAAATACAAGGAAGCTATTTGATTTTAAGCAATATTTGCTTTTTTTTTTTTTTTTTTTTTTTAGGAGTTCCTTCCAAAGGCTCTGTCAATAAATCCTGTTACTGGGGCATTTTTTGTTTGTGGGTCATCTGCAGATCTGTCTGAATAAGCAAATACCACCTGTACTTTCTCAACCTCAGGGCCAGAATCCACACAGAAAGGAGTAAAGGGGGAACTCTGAGAAATTCCCTACAGCCACCCTGCAGAGAGCTGTGGGTGTTCATCTCCCCTGGAACAAGCTGCAGAGCCTGGTCTGGAACCTCACGAGTACACCACGTTAGGGGTGTGTGTCTGTACCTCCAGTGGTGCTGTGATACCAGGCCATCCTCGAGGTGTGACTGGTTTTTTGAGGGAGAGCTCTAGAGCCGTACCTTGGAAAAGGTGACGCCATTGGCGAATGGTCCTCCTTGATCTCTGCTAGGGCATGCAGAATAGTTTATTCCAAAAAAGTGATGATGACCAGTTTCTGTATGGAACAAAAAAATTTGCATTCCGAGAGCCTATTAATGTTCAGGCTAGCTGCTGTTTGATAATGCATGTGCATAATTTTAAAGAAAATTAATTACAGCAATAAAACACATCCCTTTCTGTCATTATGTTGTCAGAACTTAGTATCAAGGTAGAGAAAGGTTAATTAAAACTCCCATTTATTTCTTAAAATAAACCTCCTTAAATCTGCAGTTAGATAAGTACTGTTAAGATGTAGGTTTATCATAATATTTTAAAGCTATTAAAAGAAAGTAAATAATATGTAAGTACTATGTATGTGCTGCTGGTGTTTTAAAGAAAGTGAGTCATTAGTTAGCCCCTGGAACAATAATCTGCTAATTGCTAAACCAGCTTTTAACAGCCTTAAGCTTTCTGGCAGATGCAGAGAAGACATTTTCTTCAATTTACTCACTCAACTAATTCAGTTAAATAACTACTTAATTGGTAGTCAAGAAACTAACTGGGAATTGAAAAAATCAAAACCTTCCCCAGTATAAAGAAAAATAATGAAGTCTGCTAAGTCTAAAAACACAAGAGCCATGCTAAGTATAAACAATCAGTGCAATTCATTACTTGCAGAGTCTTTCTTCAATAACTCATTATTAATACAAATTATTTTGTATTCAGATCATTGAAACAATTTTTCTTGGTAAGAAAAAAATAAAACTGATATTAATTCAATTTCCATTCAAGTGCATGTTGATACAAATCGCAAGTACCCTCTTTTTATAGTAAGAAATGTACTAACAATTCTGAAATAATGAAAATTAAAAAAATTAAGGAACAGATTTTTTTTCCTGAAATAAATATGCACAGGCATAACCTATTCTCCACTTCAATAAAAACACAGAAAATAAGTGAGAGAGTACTCCCTTTTTATGGGGGCATAACAAATTATATTACCAGAATGCTAAATACTTGGCATACATGCTACGGAATCGGGTATCATAATACATTTACCTGAAAGCAAAGAAAGGGAGGTGTATTACAACTGGGGAAAAAAAAAGTACCACAAGTGAAGTAGATCAAAAAACTGTCTGCTGCACAAGAAGGCCATCCTCCTGTGTTTTTTCCAGGCTACCATACTGATGTTGACACATCTATATTAAAAATGAAGGGCAGTGATGTATGGTTGGAAAGGAATCAACAGGATTCAAATAAGATTAGTTTTTTATCTATCTACCTATCTAATTCAAGAAACCTTATTATGATCTCTATCAAATATGCTGTAAGAGGCACTATTCTTACCAAAAATAGTATCTATTTGGGAGTCAGAACTCCCAAGCATCAGCTGTTCCCTGCTGTGTTTATACCTGTCTAGATATAATAGTACCTACCTACCTGCCTTCCTGCTGACCTACCACACAGCTAACAGCGTACTGAGGTGTAATTAAGCAGTGTTAGTGCACTGCTTTGGAAATCTTGAACCAAATGTAATACAGTAATGTAAAATCATTAGGCATTCTAACAACCCAAAGTATTAGTTTACTATTGAAAGTAATGCTAGGCACTTTGCATCACAGCTCTCTGCAATCTGAGACTGTAATACTACTGAAGGTGTATAAATACAGAGTATAGCTACTTAATTACTGTACAGAGTATTGCTATTTTTTCCATGAAGGTAACAAGGTCTGTAAGTCAGTGAAATCTGACAGTTGTGGCTGATTCTTCCATCAGTCAGACAGAGCCATTTAAGAGTCTCCAGGTCTAAAACCCTACGTATCTACTGTTTCTACTAAAAGATCCACAAAAGGTTACTCAAAGCTGATAGATTGATAAATCTGTCCAGGGATCTTTTTCTCAAGGAGGTACACTGGTGTAAACATTAAGTAAACGAAGACATGTTTTTGCAGTGTTGAATGAGTTCACTACTGGAATGCATAGGTTTTCTAAGTGAAGGCAAGGAATTTATAGTATTAAGAGGTCAGACGACTAACAGAATTCAGCTTAAATACTTTTTGTAAGGTCCAGGATGAATTGTTTGCACTGCACACTAGGTGGTGTACTTGACTTTCAGAGCCTGAAGCCAGTCAAGAGGCATAATTAACTTAATTTAAATCATTAATAGTTGTAAGAAATCAAAGCACAGCCCCTTCATGACAACATAAAGAGTGATATTTATTAAAAATAAAACATAGACAAAAAATATCAGCAGATTTAATCACTCCTGGTACCAGACACTCGAAAGATAACTTGGTAACAATTTTTAAACAATCATTTTAAGCATTCCTTATGAAATACTAATAAATAAATCCTGAAATTTTTTTATTATATGTGTTAGTTATACTTTTAGGAGGTTTCCACTATTAAGTTGTGGAGTTTAGTAAAGGCATGCACGTATCTAAGGAAAAAAGAGAAGCATAATGTGCCTGCCAGTCTAAGAAATGCTGCATGTATCTCCTATTTTGTGGGAGAACGTTTAGAAGTTTGCACTGTTGGCAGTGTGAGCTCTCATGCCTTTCACCACCATGCCAACTAATCACTGGTTTTAAACAGCTGTAAATTAAAATAGTCGTTTCTTTTAGAGTTAATTTTTTCAAGCTGTCCTAATTTCAAAATCAAGTCAAAGTTATAAAAGCTTGATTGTTTTCATTGGCAAGTGATCTCTCATGTCTGTTATAATATGAACATAATACCTACACAACCTTATTTCTCCCAGCCCTCCAATGATAAATTCTTACATTGCCATTGTATTTGAGATAAAGTACCAATAGATGTGAATAGTAAGGTATATGAATACTTCCGCATCATGAGAATGCTTAGTCTTAAACTATATTTTAAAATGCTTCTAGACTGTCATATGAAAGGACTAGAGGTGATGTCAACTCTTGGTGGTACAATTTATCTTCAGTCATACCAAACTACAGTTATCACTATGCTTCATAAATACACATTATTTGAAAAGAACAGAACTGCCAATAGTTATTTTTTATGTCCAATACATAAGTTCAGTTTGGAATGCTGACAGTCTACAACAGGAATGCATCATAAAATTATTACCTCTCCTCTGGGGAAAAAAAAATAAATGCCATATCTTTGGATGTTTTAGGAGACTGAATTTAAAATTTCAGGTAGAGCTTATAAATGTTGTCTGAATGAATGTGATGCTTTGGAAGTTAGCTAGATGGCTCCAGATCATATTTCATATACAAGCATACAGGGATTGACTAGATTGTATTCTGTTCACACACTATACCACAAAGAAGGTTACATCAACCTGTGCTTTATAAGATTACCTGTCTTCCAGGGAAAACAGTGCTGCTCTGAAACCACTTCACGTATAGCCATATACCTATACAAGGTACAAAATACACAAATGAAGTGTTAATGTTTAATGTAAGAAATTATAAACACCCTTAACTTTTTCTTTACTTATTCCTACCCCTTCTGGACATTTAATCTTATGAGCCCATACTTTACCCAGATGATGGGCTTTTATATGCCAGTTTGTTTACTGGCCTAAAGAACACTATACCCATGTAGTCATTTATTTTTCATACATTTTAATTTATCTGATGCAGTCTATTCCTGTTTCCTATATACTTTTATATTTTGTGTAAAAACATACACGTAGAAATATGTGTTACAACAGTAACACAAGAATCCAAAGTTTAAATTGAGCAAAGGCAGTGGGCACAGACACAGGAGTATGAGACCTGGACAGGATTTTTCACTTCCTTTTCTTGCCCTGCAGCTACTTGCTGTGTAATTTGGTAAGGTCAATTAATGTATCCAAGCTTCAGGCTTTCCTCTTCCAGTACTGGGCCCTTCAACACAGCTGTCTCACAATGACAATAATGAAACCAACGTGCCAGCTTCTATGAAACTTCCAAACTCTTGTAGAAAGGTCCAATGTAAATAGCTACTGTTGTTGTACTAGCACTGGGGAATGTGTTGGCTACTTTGATTGAACTAAAACTTTTTTTGCAATTTGAGAATGAAGGATGAGCTTCTGGGCCCATGTATAATCTGTAGAAACCTACAAGATTCAGCGTAAGCCTGGTAGAATTTCAATTCCTAAATCATGATACTTTTTCTACGCTATGCCTGATTTTAATCTAGGTGGGTAGAAACATTTTTAGTATTATAATATTTATATTTCCTTATGACTCTTACAAATTGGTCTGAAAAAAGGAATAGAATGTAGTTACATGTAAAGAAACATCACTATAAAGTGCATAATGCTGGTTTTATTAATAAAATGATATTGTATCTAAAAGACCTATGACATTCAGCATTAATCTGCTCTCAAGAAAATATTAGAATGGACTTCATTTATGTAGAATGAGTGACAACTCACACTTGGAAAATTTGTAAGAATAATAAAATCTATAAAAATAAATTCTAGACGTTATTTAAGGATAACATATCTCAAAAAACAATGGAAAGCTCTTCAGGGCCTTGAGAAACTGTAATATGTATCAGCTCAGGGTTAGGTCACTTAACTTCCCCAACAACTTCTTGCCAGTATCTGTTCCACCATGTATTCTCCTTATACATGCTGCTGTTTTCCTGTAGTCCTCATCTGTGTTTGGCATCTTCCTCTGCTAGATCTGCACAGGCACATACATGCCTGGTGGTAATGTCTGAATGACACAATGTGTACAACATCAAAGATGATCAGATATAGGAATGACTTTAAAGGACAGTGGGTACAGTCTTCACTTCTTGGAATCTCTAATTGAGGCAGTAAAAGTTTATGCAAAAATCTGTTGTCATTTTGTCACAACTAAGTAGATTTATTTTAGAAATGGTGGGAAACTTTACAGTCCATACTGCACAGACCAAGCCAAAATCCTGTAACTGCTTCTATTAACTTCCAGGTCATCTGCATTAGCAATGATAAATGGATCAGCCAGTTCTGTATGAGTACTAAATTCTGTACAAGGGAAGATGCTGCAGAACAAATGCTTCACAACAGATAAATAAATTACCAAAAATACATTCATTTGCAAGTTTCTTTCATGCAACTTGTTTATCTTAGCTGGATGGTCATTTCTTAAATATGCTTAGAAACTATACAGAAGGCAGAATGGAGAAATGTAGATTCTCTGTAAACTAAGAATTAAGATTGCTTAGTAGTTTATTGATTATCTTCATGGTTGCCAAATGGGAATACATAAAAGCAATATTAAATCCTCCTATCATGAACAGAACTTGATATAGTTCCAAACATTTTCAGTCACAGTTCTCTAGACATTTTAATTTTTTGAAAATAGTCTGCATCCCAGCCTACCTGTTGAAAAATTGACACGTGCAACACAGTTTTTAATCTCTGTTTTTCTTCAGGTGTCGCTAGTGGTCAACGTTGCAAGTGAGTGTGGGTATACAGATAGCCACTACAAGGCCTTACAACAGTTACAGAGAGACCTTGGCCCATATCATTTCAATGTGCTGGCATTCCCATGCAATCAGTTTGGGCAGCAAGAACCAGACACTAACAAAGAAATTGAGAGTTTTGCACGAAAGACTTATGGTGCCTCCTTTCCTATGTTCAGCAAAATAGCAGTCAGCGGAGCCGGTGCAATTCCTGCCTTCAAGTACTTAATTGGTGAGTAATCTGGAACATTAGAGGGTTGTTTCCCAAGTTTAGAATTCCTCTGACACAAAACACCATCTGACAGAAAAAACATGTCTGTCACTGTGTTCACAGACTCATAGTGCAGAATTGACAGGCTCAAAGGGGTCAGAAGTCATGTAGTCCATCCTCCTGCACAAGGTGGGGTTTCTCTCTCTGTCCCTCCAAACAGCTTTGTCTAACCTTCTTAAAAGATCTCCAGGGATAAAGACACTATGATAACAGATGCCCTGTAAAAGCTAGTCTAATGAACTTTTACAGGGAATACAGGTCTTGAAATATTGTCCTGTATGCATACTACACCTGATCTTCCTTTTTCCACATTGCGGCCTCCTAAGTGCTTCTCCTGTGACACAACTGCTATAGGTTGGATTTATAAGATGCATCTCAAGAGCTGCAGGATAAGTGGAAGCAAAGCATCTATATAATTCACCTCAGCAATCAAAAAGAGAAACCAGGCGCTAAGAGATGTCCTTGAATACTCCCTTCCTCACTCCTTGCAAAGCACTGGAATAGCCATACGGTTTAGTTCTTCCAGTTCCAATCTGCATTACAGCTAGCACTGAGGCCTGAAGAGGTTTTGCTGGTTTTTAGCAGACAGCTGACAAAATGCACTGCAAAGCAGGATACCCTCTATCAAGGCATTGCTTTCTCTATCAAGGCGCTACTTTTCTTGCACTGTATGAGTGCTCTGAACACCATTTAAATGCTAAACTGAAATGTCAGCCTTTACTGGATGTGAAGGAAATGTCTTCCAGTAGTGATGTATAATAAAGCCCAATATGACACAGTATTACCTGAGCTGCATTCTGCAAGGACCACTTTGCTGGTGCTTCTCTCCAGCACCACAGTGTTTTCCCACGTACCACTGCCTTTAAAGGAGTGTTGGCAGTATTTTTGACTACCCCAAGCACATCTTCCAGGTCTGTAATGGATCTTTTCACTAGCCAGACTTCCCTTTAATCTTCTTCACATCCTTTCATTTCTGTTTTGCCCAGTGGGATTGTTACTTGCAGACATGTCACATAAAACTTGCCAGTCTTGTTTCCCTGTTGGTCCACACGTAAAGTGAGGCTGCTGGAGGCAGGATATTTGTGCAGCATAATGACAAGATTGTCAACAGTGTAGGACTGGCTGTGTCTTGGCAATACTTTGCAATATCTTCCAATTCCATATGAGATTTTGCCCAACGTATAATCAATGGAAAAGATGGTAATTTGTCTGTAGTGTTTGTAGGTGGGCCATTAGTGGGTTGGGACTCCTGGTCTGATTGAAAATCCTGAATATTTTGTTAGTCATGTAGCAGAATAGTAAAGGGTAAGAATGTGATTCATGTAAAAGGAGTATGTGGTCATGGGGGGAAAACTGTAGTAGGTGAGGATTAGGAGGAAACCTCCTGGAAGAATTTACTTTGTTATTTCTTCAGGTACCATTTGTTGAAACATACTTCTGAAGCACATGATACTGGGTGCTTTTGGAGGAAAAATCCTGGATAAGCAAGCAAATAATCAGTCCTGGTAGCTATAGTGTTATGCCAAATTAGATTTTCCTATCAATGTTCAACTGTTTCAAGATTTATCTATGTAGCACAAACACACACACACGTATGCACACTCACGCTTTAAAACCAATTAAAGTGCTCCTGTCTCAAGCTTGACTGTTTCCATTAGTCTCCAGGGGGGTACTGTCTAGTTAAAGCTTCCTGTCTGTTAGAAAATTAATCTTATTATTCAGTCTGAACTCACTCTTAATTTTACATTCCTTCATCCTCTGAGAGGGTAATCATCAAATTGACATAAACATATGTCAGGAATTGGCTAATGTGGTTTTCTTTTGTAAGTTTCCACTTTTTTTTTTTGCCTGTAGATTCTACAGGAGAAGAACCAACCTGGAACTTCTGGAAATACCTGGTGGACCCCAATGGGAAAGTCGTAAAGGCCTGGGACTCTACTGTCTCTGTTGAAGAAATAAGACCTTATGTTACAGAACTTGTAAGGAAAATCATCCTGAAGAAGAAAGATGAATTATGATTTTCGAAAGTCCCAGCATGCCAATTACATCTTTATTGAGAATTAAGGCTGGACTTTGTCTTTTCACATTCCAAAAGAGAGTATATGGGGAAGGGAAGTTATGACCAGTGGAATCTATATTCACCATCTTAAGAATGTAGAAAACAGCAAGTTTGCATGGTCAAAGTAACTTAATTTTTTTCTCCAATTGATTTGAGTTTGACCTTCCTGGGAAAGAGGAGCTCATCAGCAATTGTTTCTTTCCCAATTCAAATTATTATTTGTTGATAACACTATAGGAATTCAGTTCATGTACCTGTAGGAAGAAGGCTCAGAATAATGATTTCCTGATTGGGATTTCATTGATATCTGTAATTCTGTTGTCATATTTTTATCACGAACTGAATGAAAAAATAAAAAGCGTGTGATTGACTTAAGGCATGTTTTAGGAAGAGGTCCCAAACAGTTACCTTCAAAGGAGGCAGGTTTACATAGATACATGTCTTGCTAGTTACCAAGGCCAAAAATATTTCATCTGTCTAGAAAGGCAGTTAAGAAGAGCATGGGGAAAATACACCTATAAAACTTAAAGTAGTATGAAGACAAAGCCTCTTTAATAATTCTCCAAAACCTATGAGAAGAATTTCTACATTTTTTTCACCCAGTAAAGAACAGCAGATGTTATTTAAATAGCCATTTGAACATCTGTAGGATGACAGCCTATATGAAAAGGCTATTTCTTTCCTCTATTACTATTTTGCCTTAGAATTACTCTTGCATCATACAACTGATATTAAATTTATTTTTCAATTTATAACACCATCCAATTTTGCTGCATGTACAGACAAACATTAAAGAATCAACATTTTTCTATGGAAATTCTACATTTAATTGTTGCATATCGTTACATCATTTAATACCACGTTCATGTTACAAATGTTTAATGGGACCTTTTTAGAATATAGCATTCAGGCATCTGCTCAGACTTCAGACTGCAGAACTTCTTAGCTCATACTGAAATAATAACACTAACAATTACAGCCTCATTGTTCTTTGACAGAAACCCTTTGAAAATCTTGTCAGCAAGAACTGTTATCTCAACAAAAACACAATGTACAGGTCCCCTGCTCTTAACCCCGGGATGCTTTAAGAAGAATCCAGTCTTGTCCAATTGCAGTATTATTGACGAGTGAAAGCTTTTTTTGTGCTTTGTAATGATTTTTAAAGCAGCACAAACAGTATTTGTCCATGTAGTTGTCAGGGCCCAAATGTACAAATAAGCCTTAACTGCCATGACCACAGTAAGGACTTTTTCCAACTCATCACTGTTGTTAGAGCTCTTCAATATCAAAACAGGCTCTAGTTGAAACCAAAGGCAAATATTATGGCATGCACCAGCTTGTAGAACAAAGGGGGAAAGAAGAGTACTGATGAACTATTGGAAATAAAAGGGTTGATCCTAGAGTACATTATAGTTCCTGTGCTTCAGCAGCGGCTGTCTCCAGAGTTCTTGGACTCTTTCTGTGGAGCGGTCTAAGGAAGGAGAAGCCAGAGGTACTTTAAGGATTTACAGGACAACCCTGAAGGGCAGATTGTACTGTACAAAACAAACTCAGTTTGTCTGAAAGAAGCTGAGAACAAGGTTTTTTAGTTTTTAGTGGGGAAAAAAAGGAGTGGTGGAAGAGAGAACAAAAAGAAGAAATAACAGAACTACAGAAGCAAAAAGAGAGATCAAATAAGAAGGGAGAAATGAGAAGGAAAGAAGACGACAGTTTAAAGCCAAAGAATCTTTGGGACAAATGGGGCATGGAAATGTTCAGGTCCTATTGATACTGATGAATATGTTTCAAACTATATCAGCTACTTCTCACTTGGAGTGTTACTTAAGAGTGCAGGAAATTGGCACTTGTGGCAGTGAATATGTCTGTATTTTCCTCCTCTGATGGTGAGAAAAGTGAACTCTATAGTCCATTCAGTCATTTAGACTATTCTTATATGAATCACTCTAAGACAATGGCTACTAAGGATATCACAAAGAAAGGAAAATCAGGCCCAGCTGATACTGTGCTGGGACAGAGAATCCACTAGAATCTACTAGAAAAGGAGGTCTTTTATTACTGTATAGACTGTTTCTCTTTTCTCTGTCTGTTGATACTAATGCAATGCCCCAGCATGCTGTTCGCAAGTGCTGCAGAGCTTAAAATTTTCTCCTTAGAAAGTATGTTTCTGTTTTATAACTGAAACCCAGATGAGCCCAGACCATGCTTTGAAACACATATTAAGCCCTCTTAACATGTCCAACTTCAAACCGAACTCTTGATTTACATAGATATGATCTTGCATTCTGTATTAGATGAATTCTAGAAGTCTGAAGAGATATAATGGCAATGATCAGTTGAAAGGGTTCATGGACAAATACTGTTTGTGCTGCTTTAAAAATCATTACAAAGCACAAAAAAGCTTTCACTCGTCAATAATACTGCAATTGGACAAGACTGGATTCTTCTTAAAGCATCCTGGGGTTAAGAGCAGGGGACCTGTACATTGTGTCTTGCTGACAAGATTTTCAAAGGGTTTCTGTCAAAGAACAATGAGGCTGTAATTGTTAGTGTTATTATTTCAGTATGAGCTAAGAAGTTCTGCAGTCTGAAGTCTGAGCAGATGCCTGAATGCTATGAATAACTTAATACCAATGACCACAGAGCTGGTGGTCTTACCAGTTTGGCAACTTAAAAAGAACTAAGGTAAGTATTATATATGCAAACTTTGAATCACAACAGATTTGAACAGGCATATGATTTTAAGCACGTAAATACTCTTTCTGAAGTTAACAGAAACATTTTCCTGATCAAATTAAGCATGTGGCATATATTCCATCCTTTGTTGCATTGGAATCTGTAGAACAAATGCTTTGGTCTTTTAATCAAAGTTACAGAGTAAAAGCAAATAATCTTGTCTGCAGATTAATTCGGATCTAGTCATGTATAAGCACTTCATGACTCCCTCCTCAGAAAAATTGCAAAGCAAATTGCCCTGGGTTGATTTTGGTTGTTGAGATTATATAGAGGGCATGCAGAGATCAGAAATTACTTTTTTGGCTCTAGACTTCCAACACTGGTTTAGTCTGACAGAGATCTTCCCTAAAGCAAGTCTCAAAAACTGTAAAGCAGCTCTGACTGTATAGCATGAAACTATTTTCTTTGCTGCTTGTCTACTTTGCAGAGAAAATATTAGTGTGCATTAACTGATGAGTATGTTTATGCATGGAGAGTCATTGTCTTGATCATCTGAGACTTGATCTCTTACAGTTTGAAGGTGTAAGCTCTTGGCATGTTGGATTTAAATGGTAAATTAAGCACCTAGACACATGATTGTATGGAGTCGTGTTTCCCCTGCTGCATGCCAGTAGGAAAAGAAATAATTTTAAAGCCTAACTATAAGTTTAAAATTAGACAGGGCACTTAACAGTCTTTCAAAATTTTGTCTCATAAAGAATGTAAAATCAGACCTACATATATTCAAAGCTCTTTGAATTCTATTTGAAATGGAATAGGCTACATTGAAATACAGCAATTGGATGGAGCAATAGAGAGGTGTTTAACTCCTTTTTTGGCATTATAAGGAGAACAAACCCAAATACCCTAGTTATCCTTACAGCAACATCTGGTATTTTAGTTACATGCTAGATACATTTCACTTGAGCTTCTATTGTGATTCTGGTCGGGAACTTCAGCAGCAAACCAGACACAATTTCTCTCTACTGGATGGTACTCAGTTTATCATTTCAAATGCATCGGTACCTGGTTCAATAAATAGCTGACTATAGTCAGAACTTTCAGAAGACTGGACATCCCTTTGATTAAGCAAAACAGATTTTATGCTGCTTTCAATTATTGGATCAACCAAATACATTCTATAAACATGTAAATTTATACTGCAGTTATTCATAGAGCCAAATGAAATTTAACAAGCTTACCTCTGACTCATTCACAGAGAAGGTTGAGTAAGCAGTGAGATCGGTAGCCTCTGTGACATGATTAACAGATCCTGGAGTAAAAACATCACTGACAGAACACAAAAGAGTTTACAAACCCTTTGACAGATGAGATACTAAAAGCACTGAGATTTGAGAACTGACTCTGAACCATATTAAAGATCCATAGCAGAGACACAGAGCAGAAGGAAATAACTGACCTGTACCTGAACATCACCACAGAGGTGACTCTGATCTAATGCTACACAGCTAACTCATCTACCTAGCCAGCTCACAAACATAGCGATGCCCACAATACAGGATGAGAAACAACAAAATTCAGCTACATCTTTTATGCCAGCTCTGCAGTACCTAGGCATAGACCACAGTGGGGGCCTGTACAGTGATAAAGGCTGACCTTTTCCAGCTGTCTCTACACAGAAGCTGAAGTCAGCCCTGAGTAACTTTCCATTCTTAGCCTTGAAAATCTGATCCAAGCTGTCAATCTACAGGCCTAAGAGATAAGGTATGCCATTTTATCTCAAAGTATTGCAAGATACCTGCTCAACAAGAAGATCTTCTAAACTAATTCCAGAAAATAAGAGCAGTTAAAGGATCATTGCATTTTAAGTAAGTAGACTTGCATTCCAGAAGGTAAGCACAGGCATGAAAGTTTTTGAGTGCATTGTGCTGATGTAGATTCTTTTCCCCCAGTAGAACAGAAATAATAGCATCCCCAGAGTCAGTGGCAGATTCTTTCCTAAGCGCTAATTGATGGAACAATGATAGTAAAAGGAAGTAATAGTATTCTATAACAATAGAAAAGACTAAAGTGCACTTTCTGGAAGAACAAACTTCTGTAACACCTGATCTATAAATGCAGTTCTGTCAAACTCTTCCCCATCTGACAGAAATATAGAAATCCTAGCTTCAGGGAGCTGTAGTTTTTGTTTCCTTAAGGGAAAGATGCAGTAAGAAAGCTGTTATTGTATTATATAAAATAGCCCTCTTGTCTTTTTTGTCCCCCTTTCCCTAAAGGCATTGATGTTTCATCATAATTAGCGCTTTCATCTGAATTATATGATAAAGCATTATCATTTTATTGAGAAAGCAAGTAAATCTTTACAATGTTAAATAAAGAACAGCTGCCAAGGAAAATGTCCATAACCCACAGATTGTTCATCCATCCTTTAAAAAAAGGCACAATAGTCAAACAGTTCTTGTAATCAAAGAGCTTGCTGAATTCCCAGTTTAAATTATAAATCAGCTTCTCTAACCCTTAATTGGAGTCACACCACTCATTCTGATTTGTCATTATTCCTGTATCCAACATACTAGCTATTTCATTACTGGTACCTTGCTGTCCTCTGGAGAGACCACTAACCACTACAGATACGTAGGGAAATTTTTTCCTGTCATATAAGCATTTTACATTTGAAGTCTCCCCTTCCAAATCCAGATAGAGTATAAATATTTTAAGTTTTCAAGCAAAAGTAACCCCCAAACCATCAGTTTGGTTAAGCTGAAACATTTGGTTTAGATACAATTGATAAGAAATGTTTCAAAGTTGATACTCATATATTCAAACTTTAAAAATATAAATAAAATATTAAAAGTGAAAATACATTCAAACTCAGAAATAGAATCTAAATGCCAATATAGAAAGCTTTGATGATTTTAAAACTTAAAAATTGATACTGTGAATTTTGTCAAAATAGATATTTTTCCAGAAGTTTCAGCTTTGGGAAGAGTTTGGTTAAAATTTGACAATTCCTAATCACACAATCTTCTTCTGAAAAAGTCTTGCTAGCTTCAGAGGCTGTCAATCTATTCTGCACATAGCTATACTGAAAAACATTTGTGTGCTGCTTTAGAGAACTTGTTAATATGAAGTGAATCAACATGGACTGCTAGCAAACATCCATGATCAAAAGTGATATGCTGACAACAGTCTCTTCTGTAGCCTTTTTCCACTGACTCTATGATTTATTTAGCTATACACAACTCTGTTCAGTAAGATCTAGCTTTTGTGAATCAATGCAGAATTCACAGCTGAAGACAAGTCTTATAGTCCTGTCTTCACCTGAGAATCCCTTGTTCTTTACAATTCAGATTATGTAATAATTTTTTAACACCAACCAGGTCTTAGCTGCCTTCATAAATTTAGGCTATTTGGACAGTTATTCTGTGAACACTTAAGACCTGAATCTTTGTCCAGTAGGATGGATTCTTGCTTATGCCAATAGAAAAGCAATTTCTCAGCTGATCTTTTTGTTAACTTTCAAATCCATCCCTAGTTATGGCAAACAAAACACCAAAAAACCCCTCAACCCAAATAGTTGTCCTTTTTTTTTTTATTTTAGAACAGTTTTCCCAATTTTTTTGAGAAATGGTATGTGCCTTATTCTAAATTGAATCTGTACTGAATGTAATGAGGTTCGAAACATTAATATTTTTAGGGAGACAAAACCCAACAAGAATGTTTGTTACTGATGGAGGAACTATGGTAATACTAAGGAATAGTAAAGTGGAACATTTTTTAGTTAAGGATGATAATGACTGTATTCTGTTACTGAGACTCAGAAACCTCACAATGTCATGAAAAAGGGCTTGATATTGATCTTATGAAGCAACTAAGCATGTAGGTGACACCATTTTCCCAAAAGCATATAACAAGTGAATGAAACTTAATCTCCTGCTTCCAGATTTGTACAGATTTATCTATCAGCTTTAGTTAACTTAAAACGAGAAAGCAAGTTCTGTCATGTAAAAGCTGATTGATTTGGCAGCAGTTAAAGTGACAAATAGATGACAACAGACAAATGAAGTAATTTCATTCTCTTCTGTAAGACAAACAGCAATGTTGCTGTAAATTAAGATAATTTAGCTACTTCTGTTGAGATGTTCATCATGTCTGTGACAGTGAACTGCACTGATACATTCCCCTTCAGTAGCAATATAGAAAAATTCCTGTCAAAACCCCTGGTGCAAATTCCATGTATGGAAAAATTATAAATGTCATAGGCTTCATTAAACATGTATTGGTTTAGTCTTGGCTGGAAGAAAAACTACACCTGATATTATACTGGTGAGCACCACTAAACCAGATCTTAATTCTTGTTAGTTAATCACATCTTCTGTGATGGCTGACTCCAGTGAAACAGTTATAAAGATATGCCCTACATTCCTTTTCAGTATGGCACTTTCCCAAACTATTCACCTTCTCACTTCCTTTGCAACAGAAGTGCTTAAGTATCTTTTTTCCTCAAGTAAAAAAAAAAAACTTCCTGTGAAAATACTGGTGGTATGTATTGCTAAAATATAAAATACTGGGAAAGCAGACAAGATCTCATGTGGAAGATCCCTCTCCCTTTGATATCTCAGGCTGGTGAGGAAAGACCGGGCAACTAAAGGCAGATGTGTATGTTGGAATTTGGCACTTGCTCATCAGCTTCTTCCAGATGCTGACCAAAATGGATGCCAAACAGATGGGTGATAAAATTTGATTAAGAAGTGTTCTGTTGAAATGCCAATTTCTTCTCTCTTCTTGACCCACACATCTGCTATAGTTGAGATAATATGAAGTAGACAATCAGGAATGATAGGGGAGCACAAGATACAAAATAAAAGGACTGCGTGAAGGAAGGCGTTGGAGATCCTATTTCTGCATAAGAAGTGGAGAAAAGTAGACAGAAGTCTTTTACTCAGGAGCAAATTGAAGAAGTCCCCTCCAAATTCCAGACAGGTTCTCTGTCAAATCTTTTCTTCTTAGGCTGAGAGGAAGTTACTTCGATCAGTGCTGGAGAGAAGTTGATAAACAGGATAGCAGCCTGTTCGTGGCTACACTAGATTTACTGAGGGCAAAAAGATTATCTTTCAACCCTAGAGGCAGCACGTAGAGCCCAGAAGCAAAACATTTAAGGAAAAAAAGAAAAAGAAAAACCTAAATAAGATCGGAGGTCAAATGTTCAAAACAAGGATGCCGCTTGAAGATGACAAGCAGAGGACACCAGACAGCCAAAGATTCCAGGGAGTCTCTAGATCCTCAGAGGATGTCTGCCAGGTGTGTGAGACAGAAATCAGGGCTGGCTTCTCATGTACACAATGCTTCTCAGCAAGCAGTGTTGTCTGGACTGTGGATGTTCATTTTAATCAGTACCTTGAAAAAATTGACAAGGAAGTTCCAACCTAAAAGTCTTGAAAACTGAAGTTTGATGTATCATCAGAGCAGGACAGTATGAATGGTTCCTTCCAATGATCCTACCAACAGACTTCAGCCAAGACTTGGAGAAAATGAACTATGGTGGGTTTTAAGTTTTGGCACATATTTTTGATCTCTATATACAAACACTCCCAAGAGAAGCAAAATGCGAAGTGGTTCCCAGACAGCTAGTGAGAGACTAACACCAGTTCATTTTGGAAGCATCTGATGTGACTAAATATGTCATCTATGAAGCTCTAATTTTTATTTACTGCTCATTCTGTGTCCCCAGTTTTTTCTTCAGTGATTTAGTGGGGTCAAGCAGCAAATATGAATCAAACTGGAGCAGCTTAAGAAGTTGTTGCAGCTTATTTATTTTCTTTGCCAGAGAAAAAGCATTCCTTACAAAGGTATGTGAGCATTCCTCATCCAGACCAACACAAAGCCACCTGACATTTTAAGAAGCCTTCTTCAGCTGTTTGAACTATGAGGGAAAGTTGTGTAATGAGACAGTGCTGAAGCATGCTCAGGCTGCTCTGCCAACTGTCTTAAAGTGGACAGTAATATCTAGAAGATGGTTAGGAAGAACAGTTATAAATAATAGAGCTTATCACTTCATCCAATTTCTAAGAGAACATCTTGGTACTGACTAAGACTAACACAAATCAAATGAATCATTAATCTGAAATGTAACTGGTGACTATTTTGCCAAACCAGGACTGACAAGGTGGAGACCTGACTAATAGCTCACCTGGCCAGCTTCAAAAGTCCTAGTCTATCACTAAAAGTAATTCCATCCATTACAGACTGTGTGGTAATGAGGTGCTCTGTTAAGGATGGATATGCAAGATTAAAAGAGAGCAATCGCATGCCTCAGTTGTATTTTAGTAACTATTGTGCAAATGTAATTGTGTTGAAAGACCTGTAGTGTCTCAAATAATACAAAAGCATTGAAGAACTAGTTATTAGTAGCAGTCTATATTTGTTTAATGTTATGAACCATCTTATCAAATCATAGGCTATGTTAGGTGTTCATAATAAGAATATACTTTTCATCTTTCCCTTGGATTATCAGGACAACCTATGTTGCACAACCGCTCCTTGTCTCCACTGCTGAAGTGAAAAGGGATTTGAAACTCAATAAAGCTTTCTAACTTCAGCCAAAGGCAGAAGGGCTATGGAAAACAAATCTTTACAGCATCTCCAAATCAAGTAGTGTTCCAAAGATGGAAAACAAACTCACCTTCAGCACCAGAAAAGAGGAATAACAATGAGCTTTTACAGCTCAAAAATAAAATTGAAGCTCTTTCAAGAAAACCCTTGTTAAGAAAGGCATGTCATTGCTTGTGACTAACACAACAATTTCAGGAGTGGGAAGTCCAAATTCCTGTCTTCCTGAAAATACATGTAGCACATGAACCAAGAAGGAATATGCTATGCGACTTATTCCCCATCCAGTTTAGAGCACTGCCATCAATAAGGAGGTTGAACTGACACTTCTGTTATGCTTCTAATTGCTTATGGAATTTTGCAGTATCTTCACTTTTTTTTTAAAATGAGAACACCTTTAAAATGCATTTTTAAATGCAGAGGAAAAATGCATTCCATGTGTCAGCCAAATGAGAGACAGAAAAGTCCCCTTTCCAGAGCTAGTAATAGTGTTTTTTCATGTTAGTAAAATGGTGTAGTAATTAGAAGCAATACTTTAAACTTTTCTATAATTTTCCACTCAAGGATCTCATGCATTTTACCAATAATAAGTATGTCTCCTCAGCTTTCCTACCAGAAGAAAAACTATTGAGACATGCAATAGACATCTGTGCCTCTGGAGTCAGGTGTGAGAGACAGGTACGTAACAAAATCTTGTACCT
This sequence comes from Falco rusticolus, assembly GCF_015220075.1. Lineage (NCBI taxonomy): Eukaryota > Metazoa > Chordata > Aves > Falconiformes > Falconidae > Falco > Falco rusticolus. The sequence goes on along the minus strand of NC_051197.1, from coordinate 7,169,568 downwards.
GCAAAATAGATAAATAATCCATCTCCTCATCTCACAGGGCACTGGAAAAATGAATTCATATCTGTGAAGCAGTCATAAACATTACCAAAAAAACACAGCTGAAATAATTCTGTATTCAAAGTAGGTATGGTTAACATACAGTAGATAAACTTTTGACCATGCATTAGAAAAGAGTAAGAAAATAAAATCCTTAAAAACTCCATTGCCAAGTGAGATGGAATCTCTTAAAAAATAGTGTGTGATCATATTATTAGCTGTAAGTCTGGCATTTCTAAATTCTGAGTAATCTAATAGCCTTTGAATGTCATTTTGTATATGCGGTTTCTTATATTTGAAACAAACAGAGAAAACAAGAGTGGAATTTCATGTTGGCAACCACATGAGTCATCTGAAATATTTCAAACTATCATACAGAACTTTGCCTGTTTGGATTAAAGAAATAAGTCATTGTCATCATATGTGTGAAAGAGAACTAAATGAAGCATACATTTTCCCACAGGATTTAAATATATTTGCTGACAGAAAAGGGAGGGGGGGAGCAGGAAACTTGGGTTCTATTTCTAGCTTCATTAGTAAATGACCTCCAGTGAGTGCAGACGACTTCATGTTACTCCAAAGCCTGGTCCTCTTTGCCTTGTCCTTTCAGGTTCCCTCTGGTCACTCTCCTACTCCTGTCTCTTCATCCTAGCCCTGTTCTCTTTAACTACTAAATCCCAGCCCCTGATCCTTATATTTCTCATGACAGTTCCAGTTTCCTACTGCAAACTGGGTCAGAGCCCAAACCTTTGGCCTTTCTAACTTCCTTGCAATTTGGTAAATCAGTTTCAGAATTATCCCCATAATCAACGCCTACATGCAGAAACTACATACTTACTAGAATCCTTGAAAATTTGTATCCTTCTCATATAATTGTATCTCTAAAATTAATAATAATTATATTTTACAAGCAGGGTAAATAAAAGCAAAGTTAAATGATTGAGGGAGTGTCACACTGCAAATTTTTGTTAAGTAAGAAGCATGCCATTTCTGTCTGTGCCTAAAACTCAGCTGAGTAAAAAGAATTTTCCCCTCTGAACAGAAAAAAACCACTCCACCAAGACAAACTGCAGTCAAGATATTTGGCTAGGTTCATTGCTGGAAACTATATTATCCATCTTACTATCCTATTTCTAGACAGGCAAGTAAGTGTAAAAGGGTAAGATTTGCTTAAGTGAGCCATTATTCTGACAGCACATAAAACACTCTAGATACTAAGGCCATTACACATACAAACACAAACTACTTATCAGAGCTCCATCCTCACTTCAAAATTACCAGTGTCAATACTTAAAATAGATCTGTGTACTTAACTGTTTCACTGATTCTCCCTGTTCCTTTAAATTTTGACTGAAACTTCTTACTTCCTGATGCTCAAAATTACTTTCTACTCCTTCATCATTTAGCTCTGAAAAGCAGAGACAGTATAAAGGCAAAATCTATACTATATATTGACTGGGGGGATCAATTAAAGAATAATGTGAATGAAAAAGCGTTAAAATTACTAGAAAAATTGGTTGGCTCTAGAGTGACATGAAAAAATCATGATGATACTTTATACATGTGTTCATTTTCACAGAGAGGATCTCGAAACACACTTTTGTAAACAAGTGACAGACAACTCCGTTGTCATAAAAAATTTATGGAGAGTTACAATGAAGCACACACAGTGAAAACAATTTGTTTACAGTTGTACATCAGTTGAATTGAGAGCATAACGCAAGATGTATCATATCCTCTTGACAGATTTCAGACCTTCACTAATGCACGAGTCAAATAACACAGTGCCAAAGCAGATACTCCTCTTTATAATGCTCCTAGCATCAGTCTTTCTTTTTAGTCCTCTGAGTGACAGCATCTCGCTGTACTGCAAGTATGCACCCCTTAAACTTCTGTTCCTCTTTCAGTTTAGAACCTTATGCTGTCATCTGCCTTCCTGAAGCGCCTACTACTCGTGTGATAAAACATGGTGTCTACACTCACCCAGATGTCAGTTTGAGCTGTTGCTCCTAATGGGGCTAGTTACACCATCTTAGCACCACAATTTTGTTTAATTGCATAATTTACTGCCAGATTACTTTTGAAGGTAATTTATGCAGCTCTTAGCCTATTAATAATTAGATTATGCTCTTAAGGAAAAACCATTACATGTAGGTCTGCAGATGAGGATTGATGCTGATCCAGACAGCTCTAATGGTAGCTCATAATCAGTTTTCTGTTTCTTAGAAGCTTGGATGGTAGAAATGCGTCCCATAACTCTTACTATGAACATTTGTTCTCAGCTCTTAAGTAGTGGTCAATGCAGAGGTACAATTCACTTTGAGTTGTCTCCAAAGAAAATGGCTAAATCAGGAGGTTTAGCTTCTTCCTCAGGTCTCCTTTGCTCTAAGCTGTATTCAGCCAGAGCAACTCTTTTAAGTTGCTGGAAAACTAAACCAGGCTGGTTCTGCTGACTCGGATATTGTGGAGTCAGATAATTAAATAAGAGGCTGTACATTTTTCACATTAATTATAGTTTATATGATTACAATTCTTTTTAATGATTACAAGAATTGCTACTGTTTTAATTATTGCATAGTGCAGCACACATATATTTATGTTTATGACTGCATTGGGAAGGCCTGAAAACAGTTGTTTTCCTATTTCCAAGAAATAGAAAGCCAAAGATGCAGTTCCACAGCACCAAGTATTTTGGAAAGGGGCTTTAAGTACAGTCAAAACAATCTCTTGGAAGCAATATGAATACCAGTAAGTCAGTTAAAGATTTGCAGAAGAGGCTGGGTTGGAAGCATGTGAGAAAGCTGGCAGGTTTTACCAGACTTGGTAGAGCTAGAGCTTCACAGCAAGAGAGACTCATTCACAAGGACGATAGTTCAGCACTCAGAGAACAGAACTATCCTGTTTTGGATACAGTTCTGAAAGCTGCTCCTGAATTATCTAGATGATTTGTCTGTTACTTACACCTGTCCTGAAAAAGTCTTTGATCTGTGTGTGTTTTTCTGAAAGCTGAATGACCTCACTGTTGAAACACACTCCTCAGTCAGCAGAGACCTGTTGCAGGCATCTGCGTAGTAACTTAAATGGATATTGGCAGTAGTGGAGAAAGAGAGAGAGGGCAACATATTTTATGAGACCCAAACCACTAGCTCTTGCTGGAAGAAGAGATCTGTGTTTTGTAATTGGAATGGGAAAACAAGGTCATGTGGTTTTCTTCTGACATAAAGGATGATGCACATGGTCCATTGGTCAGTGATGAGACTCCCACTCTCACTTCAAGTCCTGTTTCTGAATGTCTCATCAAAGGAGAATGTTTTTTTTATTTCAATCCTCCAGCAGTTACATAGTTAATTCAGTCCCTGAGGTAGATAACTCAAAGTTAATTTCTAATGTTTCATATAAATCATTCCAAATAATGGGGACAACAGAACACACTAATTATTATCACCCAGAAATCAAGGCAAGTACAAAACAATTGCATGATATAAATGAGTATACTGATTGATTAAAAAAAAAAAAGATTTTGCCACTTCATAACATGTGGCTTCTTTGAAGCTAAATTCCATTAAGTTTGGAGAAAGAATCCACCTTTACTTCAACTCTTGACTCAGATCTACCTTCTACACAGTAAATATAAATGGAAGATTGTGTAAGACTGAGTATAAAACTGTGGTAAGTAATTTTACTTGTTCCAATTCAGTGTAGTAATAATTCCGAGTAGAAAATTGTTTTCTGAGTTCCAAGTAATAAGAGAAAAATCTCCAAAAGTAAAATAATTACATGAAATACAAAAATAACTGAGAATGTCCTATATTCCTAAACATCTCTTGACCTCTTGACCACTTGATTTGAGAATAGTCAGCTGAATAGGTGAATTGAACCACTTCTGCATTTGATTCTCTGATCAATCTCTTTTTGCCATGGTTGTCAAATTCTGGTATGAAGAGAATCTCAATGGAAACAGATAAAGAAAGGATAAGATGGGCAAAAAAATCCTAGAGAGATAAAGATAATCAGAAAGAAAAACAAGGATGGAAATTCAGGTTTTGGAAGAAAATAGCTATTAGCAACTGAATGAGGTACGTATAAGATATTTCAAAAGACAAATAACTATTAGACTGGAATTAGATATTCCTCCATCTGGGAAATCGTGGGACTTACGTGAGATCTCCCTTTTGAACACAGTATTGGCAGCCTCACAAAGACTTGAGTCAGTCTCTGAAACCATGACAATTGCCACTGTATTTGGGTTTGTTTTGTTTATTTGGTTTTTCTTGCACGTCTTAACCTAACTTAATTAGAGAACAAGATGTATACAACTATGCTGTCTGTGGGTCTGACAATCCTTCAGCAATAAATTCTGAATACACTGCTCCGTTTCAACCATGTCACATGTTGATTAGCTGATGCATACACACTATGTGGCCAGCCAGCTGGCCGCTTTTAAGCAGAGATTCACTCACCCTTCCCTCACTGGAGGCTTTACTCAACCACTGAAACACAGTCCCTATGTCTTTGAAAGACTAAGATACTGTATTGAAATTAAACCTGCTCTGAATCAAATGACCAGGAGATTGGTCTCTAAAAAAAGACCTCAAGTATCACAAGAGTCATGATTAAATCCTAACATGTAGTAGCACTATTGACATAACTCATTGATTCCTCCTAGTCTCTCCTTTTCCAGAGTCTTCGCTCCAGCCACATCACTGTCATTTATCCTTGCATTTTGTGTAGTGCAACATCAAGCACTGAGCCTGTTTTTGAGGTCCTTAAAGTCAAATTCTCAATTTGCTCAACCTTAAGGCACCCAACAGTTGAGTAATTTGAATTTCCCCTGGCTATTCATACATCCAAAGATTAGCAAGGCAAATCTGTAATTCAGCAGATAAACTCTGACTGAATTTTTGAATTAATTTCAATTGGTGCTAAATCAGGGTTGATTTCACAAAATCAACCAAGCAACTGAAGAATATTTATACTTTTTAGCAAGTACAGTCAAGGACCCAAATGCAGGGAGACTGTATGTAATACTGGAAGATCTCAGTGTCATGGCTCTTAGTGAATGCTAACAGGCCCTGACCAGCAGCATCACCTGGGTCCTCAAAACACCCACACCCCTCTGCTCACTGGTCCAAGAATCACATTTAAGCTCATGCCAGGGCCACATGACCTTCCCTAAACCATGCCAGAGGTATGCTTGTGCTTGTGCTCAGTCCTGTCTCTAGCTGGTCTGCATTGCTTACTGGTCTTTCTGGATGAACTTTCAACCTGTGCTGTAGGTTACTTGCCTCCTGTTGTCTTTCTTGGATGGACCTGGACTCTACTCAGTATCTTACCTTGCCTGGCACTGCTGATGGTGCCTGTCATTGTCACTAGCCTGGCTGTGTTCAGATCCTGCAGGACTGTGCCCTGGTCAGTGAGGACACTGCCCCTCCCTCAGCTGCCATCACTCCTGGCTCTTGCTGTTGCTAGAAGTCATGAAACTCCCACTTGCCTGGAGGTGATCTCAAGGCAAGACCTATGAAATTAAAATGTAAAGTGTTAGTTGAATTAATGTGGTATTATTGGTGCTAGCTCTCTTGATGTTGTACAACTTTACTTTCTTTCTGAAACCTGAACTTTTCCTTGAGGAAGTCACTTGTGTGGCAAAGCACTTGATCCAGGCTCTCTTGTAACCTAGAGAGGAGACTGAGGAACAGGTCCGTAGAGGGGGTAGCATCTTAACCATTGCTGTCCGGGACAGTTTTTATCATCCTTCGTTCCATGAACCAAATGACATGCATGTGCATTATCTTGAGCTGAGCCCTACCCACCTTTCCCTCAGGAAAGGCTCTTTCACACAGGTAACAGAATAACTGCCTAGGCCCGGTATTTGTTTTTTTAAAAGTGGTCTAAAAAACTAAAAGGAAATGCCCTCAAAAGCAGGAGACTGGCCTCTCAGAAGCATTAAATATTTTGTGGAGTTTTTACCCCTCAATAAAGCCAAGGGGTCCTGAGCCCAGCTGCGGTGTGGCCTCTCTCAGTTACCTCCTTGCTTTGGCTGTCCTGAGACCCCACCGAGGCTTACGGGTGAGGGGGACCCCCAGAATCCCTCCTCGACGGGGCCCTGAGCGCCGAGGGCAGCCAAGCCCCAGCGAGACGTGGGGGTGCTGCCTTTGAGGTGAGCAACGCGGAGGGCGGCAGGGCCCCCCCCGCACTCTCCCCCCTTCCAAAGGGCGGGAAGCGCTGCTCGCTCCCTCACCTCAGGGCGCGGGCGGCTCCCGCCGCTGCCCGCCTTGCGGCGACCCTCGGGCTGGGGAGTGGGGGCCGCGGCGGCTCCCGCCCGCCGCCGGTGCAGCCCCCCGCCCGCCCGAGCTCCGCCCGCTCGCCGCCCTACCTCCCGCCCGGGTGCCGCCGGAGCCGAGGCGCGGGCAGCCCGGCGGGCGGCCGCCGCACCATGAGCGCCGAATGCAGCAGCTACCTCACCGCCGACAAGGTGCTGGTGAGCGGGTTCAGCTGCCCGCAGACGGGCGGCGACGCCCGCGCCGTGTACTGCTGCGGCTTCCAGGACGTCAAGTACTGCTGCGATGACCCCCACAGCTTCTTCCCCTACGAGCACAGCTACATGTGGTGGCTCAGGTAGGGGAGCGGCGGCGCGCCCCCGGCTCCGGCCCCGCATGGCGGGCGGTGGTGAGGCTCCGCGGCCCCGGGGGCGGGAGACCCACGTCGGCCCGAGCGTGCCTGCCTGCGGGTTTGTGTTTCTGAGGTACTTGTAGCCGGCTGCCTGTGTCCCGCTGAGAGTAGCGGCAGAGCTGCAGCTGCTACCCAGAGAGACTTCTGCTTGTGTCGGGGTGATCTCTGAGAGAAGGAACTCGTGGCCTTTGTAGGGGAGCGCTGGGGACGCTGAGTGCCCGTGTACGGGGCATGCGGAGCGTCCCTGCGGCCCCGCGGGTGTGGGGAGCGGCCCTCGGCGGGCCCCGCGGGCGAGGCGCTGCTTGCGTAAAGTTCCCAAGGACTTTAGCTACTTTTCTGTGTGTAGTGAGATCAAGCGCTACATCGCTTCCACTTGGTTGATGGCAGATAATCAGGCTTGTGCTTGCTTGGGTCAGCGCGAGGGTCCATGTAGCTCTGGATCACTGCGCACCACGCTGGCTGTGTCAGGGTGTTAGTACACCTCTGCATGGTGCTTTCATTAGCTTTCTATGGACTTGTTATCCCTCGTTTTGTCTAATCCCTTTCTACGCTTGCTTCTACTCTCTGCTTCTGCAGCCTCGGTGGCAGCAGTCACTACCTGCTGTTTGAGGATACATCCTTTTAGCAGTTCTATACTGTTTCCTACCAGTTTTCTGGAGTGCCCTCTGGCAGTAGTGTGAGACTTGGCAAACAAAAATTGCATGTTAAATTTATGCACAATATTAAAAATTTTGTAAGCATTTGGTGCATCAGTTCTCAGCTTTCAGCTCTCCAAACCGAACAGCCTTAGTCTTTTTGGACTCCCACTGAGACAGATGCTGTGTCCCACTGATCATTTTGGTTGCCTTTCTTTCATACCTTTTTTCACTCGACAGCGCTGCTCTAGAGGTGCATAACCTGGAGCTGTGTGCTCATGTGGGTATGGTAAGGTTTTACACGCTGGCAAGATGCTGCCTTTGGTCTTGCTCTCAAAATCCTTGCTGTTGGTGGTGGCCACCATTTTGTTGATGTCTTTGGCTGCCAGTGCACATTGACCTCATGATTTCAGTGAGCTGTCACTGATGGCTCTAAAACTTTTCTTGAGTTCACAGCTGCCAGTTCTGAGTTCATTGCCATCTAGGCTTGGTTTTGTTTGTTTATATATTACATTATGTACACTGAAGCTCATTTACGTCACTTTTGCCTGCTTGCTCAGTTTTCTGCAAGTCTTCTAGCATTCTTTGCCCTCATAGCATTTGGTCGCTTGTAGGGACTCAGGATCGTCGGAAACTCAGATTTCATTCTTTTCCAGGTCATAGATGAAGACACTGAATAAAATCAGTCTCGCCAATGATTTCTGGTGACTTTTCTTTATACTGAAAAGAGACCACTTAGCCCTGTGCGTATTCTTTTAAGCAGCCTTGAATCTGTAACAGAACTTTTCCCTAATGCTGTGTCAGTTCAGTCTTTTTAGTCCCACCCTCAGTGCAGGGCTTTGTCAAAGGCTTTTTGAAAAATCTAACTCTGTCTGCTGGGCTCTTTTATGCATCTGCTTATTGACAGCTCATAGATTCCAGCAGGTTAACAAGGCAGTATTTCCCCCACATAGTAATGCTGGCTGTTTAATGAAAGATTTTTTTGTCAGGAAGCAGGAAGTGCCAGAAGCTTCCTGAGGGCAGAGTGTGGTAACAAGTTGGATGAGGGTAGTGGCTTCACCATCAAAGGACGTATCCCTCATATCAAGGTGAGGTGAGTGGGGCAGGCCTGGGCATCGTGGCTTGGGGATAATAGCCAAGGTCAGATACAACTCTGTGCCCCCCACTCAACGCCCTGACATTGTGTTTATCTCTTGGCTTAGGGATATTACTCCGTTTTTTACAGACCTTTCTGTCTTGCCAGGGATGGAAATCAGATTTACTAGTCTGTAGTTCCTGAATTCCCCTCTACAGCCCTGTTTTAGGTTGGAGTTACACTCCCAGCCTACCAGTGCTCTCGCAGGGTGGCCTTATGTTGCATGCCCTGGCCAGCAGTTTTGCAATTTCACATATGAATTCATTCAGGGCTCTTGGAGAATGTTATCCAGTACTGCAGGCTTACTTTAATTTATCTGGTCTAATATTTAGTGTATAATTATTTAAAATCTAGTTTGGTGCAGATAGTGGGTTGAATGTGGGAATCTCCCAGCCAGCCGCAGCTCTGACTGACACAGAATTGCTCAGCTTCTCTGATGTGAGAAGACATCCTCAAGTGTCCTTTTTTACGCTTTTTCTCATCAAATACCCATACTGGTTTAATGTTACGTGATTTTTTTGATGTAGTCTTTGACTGGTTTGGTCACAGGAAGCCTTCTCAACATGGGAGAACTACTGAAAGATTAAGATGACGTCTAGCTCTTGCATCTTGATGAGACATTGTAGTGGAGACTGTTAGAGCTTTATCTTTTCAGAAAGTACCTCAAAGAACTGAATCCTATGAGAGGCTTTAATGAAGCATGTCTCTGAATGTTCTTCATTTAGAAAGATTTTCTGGGTCTGAGAAGTATGACTGCTTTCTTTACTCCAGAGCTTTTTAAGTTTCTCATCTTAAACCTTTGTTTGCTTGACTCCCCCCATTAATTTGAAAGCAGTGACTGAATGTACCACCAAGTGGTTGGTGGTACCTGAGGGGTTATTTTGGTGATAAACCAGGTAGAATTTCAGGAAGCTATTGCATGTATCTCTTGTGTTTTTTCTGCTGTGGGAGACATGTTTGCCAGACCACTTGACAGTCAGCTCTGATGGAAGCAGCTCATGGAGAAACCAGCCGCCTAGGCAACCTGAAGCAATAGTCACTTGCAGGCCTATGCTGTTGTTCTTTTGCCTACTCACTACTGCCGGTACTACATTTAGAGCTATATACTGCACTATCCCTTAGCAAAATGGAACCATCTTTTCTCCTCCCACTCCTGCAAAAACTGCAGTGTTAGACAAGTGCATCCTAACACCCGCTGTACTAGGAGCAGCTGGACAGCCATAAGTAATTGACCTTTGAGGAACTCTGGCACATGTCATATTTCCCCCTGAATGTATTATCTGTAGTATTTCTTTCTCACTTATTCTTTCTTTTTTTTGCTGGTACTTAAAATCAAATAGTATAGTCGTTCGGGTTTTTTTTCTGTTAGAACAGCCTATGTTCCCTTTACACATTTATTGAAAAGCTGACCTCAGCAAAGAAGAGTGAAAATTGTCTTTTTTCTGTCTCTTGCAGCAGTCAGGAGCCCATAGAACAGGGAAGGGCACATTAGGAAAAGGCAGGAGTGTACAGAATTTGCCAGAAGGTTATGCAGCTTTTGAAACCACAAAACACAGATGCTGTAAAACAATAGTGAGCAAAACACTGAACCACTTGCCCTTCATATCTTTATGTTGTGCATGTACATATAGTCATCATGACATCTACTTTACCTCCAAAGCAGAGTGGAAGGGGAGAAATACTGAGCATGTAGCATTTGTATTGAACTGTGATGCAGTTAGGGTCAGTCAGCACCTTTTTTGTTTCTCGTTGTTCTAAAATTATTTAGAATTATTTTTGTCACTCTTCAGTTAAGTTTTATTTTATCAATTTAATGGCTTCTTTCAGTATCAAATAAAATTACAGTACCTTTTATAAGTTTCATGTAATATTACACATTTGATTAAAACTCTGGCAGGCCAAGTATAGATTTTATTCAAAATGCTCTATGAATTAATACCCATAGAACCATGGTGACCTAATGGTGTAGCCAAGCTTTGCTTAGCTGTACAGATCCTCGGGAGTCTGCTTTAGCTTTCCAAAAGAGCAAGTCTTTTGTTCCCATATGGCCATTCTTCCAATCTTCAGGGAATATTTGTTTGCTTTGCAAATACTATATACAAAAAAAAGTAATCACTGCAACGATGGCATTAGAAACTTTTGATTCACTCAGTTCCGGATGACTCATGAGCTTCCTTTTAATCTACCAGTGGACATACAGCATCTGCTTAGCCAATATTTAAATTTTTCCTAGCTGTTGTTGGTGTGGATGGACTAATTTTATGGACTAAAAATAACTGTAGGTGTGTGCTACTGAGCATCCCGTGACAGAAATGTCAATGACCCACTAAACAGCTTCCTGGAGAGCAGCCTGGGGAGCCCTAGAGAGTCTGCTGGCAAGAGTGGAGCCTCTCTGTCCAGTAGAGCCCTTGTGCAGAGGTGTGTGGCAGTGCTACAAGCTCGTATGTGGCACTCGGTGTAACAGCAGTAGGAGCATTAGTGAGATGTGTGGTATCGCTGTATCTTTATTGAAGAAAAGTATTGTAGAAAGTAACTTGGGAGTGTTCTGTTTGGTCTGTGGATCTTCTACCGAACTTAGCATTGCTTATGTTTCAAGAATTGTGTAAATGCTGCTGGGGTTACCCCTAGGCTTTCATTGCCATTTTTATGCTAGGTCATCGTTTAGGGTGTGTGTGTGTGTGTGATGTTAATGCGGAGGTTTTCATTTTCTAATGAGGCCATAGCTGTGGGCAAGAGTGACTTTTTAGCTTGCTTGTTTAGTGTCTCTGTTCAGAAAACTGATCTTTAAACACCTAGTGTTTAAGGTAAAGACGAGAAGATGGCAAAATGTTTTTATCAAGGTCTTGTCTAGATGCATATGCAGCACCACAGTAACTGCTGTAGAATCCAGAGAACGTGCTGAAGGGCTGTCTTTATTTTCAGAGGAGGGTGATCATTAACATAATCAATGATCATAGTTATTTTGGTATTTTGTTTCTGAAAACAGTTTTAACTATTAAGAAAAAAGAAAAAAAAGATTGTGTTGTGGTTAAGGAACTTAAGTGTTCAGAGCTGTGGAAGCCATACTGAATTCCTCTAAATTAAATAAATTAAGAAACAATGCCTCACCCCCCAACTTTAACACCAAATTAACCTTAAAGAAATAGTCATACGTTCTAAGAGAGTTGATGGCTTCAGCATGTGGAGAACAATCTAGTATTGAAACATTGTTTAAAAAGAGTAAGTACAAACTGAGTCTTAATTTCTCATTGATTTAGGAAGTGGAATCCAGGGTGTCTATTTGGTTTTGTGATGCTGATCTTCATGTTTTTGGTGAGATCTTTTCACATTGCTGATGGAGCATGACAAGTACTTTTAGTGGCATAAAACCTGTGGTAGGTCTTTGACCTATAGTAGGAAATAACGAAGAGTTCCTCAGGAACTGCTTTTCTTATCTTTGCTATTTGTATCTTACAAAGCATCTTACACAAGTTACGTAGTAATACTGAAGATGCATGATGCTGTACAGTACACAACTGTATTGTTAACGTCATCTTTACAACTGCATGGAGGAGAGCTACAACCAAGAAGTAATAGATGCCTGAATGGAAAGACAAAGAATCAATGATTAATATGTACTTGATCAAGTCAGCTTTAGGATGGCTGACTCTACTTAACGTTTGGCTAATGGTGAGCAACCTCCTTTGTTCTGCACTGCACACTATTATTTAACTAGAATATTAAAATAGGGCTAGTTACTGACATGACAAAAAAGCACAAATACTTGTCTCTGAAGAGCCTTTGGGTTGGTATTACTTCCTCAAATAGATTCAGCTGTGGAGAACTTCCATGGTTCAATGGTTGCTCACCTCAACCTCCTCTAGTGTAGTGTCTTCTGTTTTGTCCATTTGGGTCAAGGTATTCCAAGTGAAAATGCAAAAATGAGGCCAGAACACAGGTGAGATCTCTGGCTGTAAGGACATACTCAGATTCCATGTTAAGCAGAATATTGCTTGCCTGTAAGTTTTGTTTGAGCCAAAAAATGATAAGGGAAAATTTGCTTAATATGTGCATATATATACAAACATACAAGGACAGTCTAGTTCATATGGATGATAAATACCATGAATAATCTTCATAGGGGTAGAGCTGTTCTTTCTAGAACCAATCATTCTGCTGATAATGAATTATTTTAGTTGTGCATGGAACTTAACACTGCACAAACTTCATTAATGGATCTGACCAATAACTGATGAGAACTGCATCTTGAAGTCATACTGGTATCTGTTCTCATCCTACTGATCTTAAGAGTTTACCCTATGGACATATCTGTCTACTGGTGTTATGGGAACTTGCAGAGAAGCTTTGCAGTAGCTTGAATGTAAAATTCATAAAAACATCCCAAGGCACAATTCTTCTGATCTCCCTGGAAGGTCATAGTAGAATTGACTTCTCACTGATAGCAGTGATTTATAAAGGCATTTTTATCACTAGAGGATGGGGTTCCTAGAATTTAAGACTTTCATCTCTCTCCTGTCCTTTTTACGTCTGCCAAAAATTGTAAATATACCAGAGTAGTAATACAAGGATTCTCAGTCCTCGGACTCACTTAATCTGTGACCAAGAGGCTGCTGTACAATTTCACCAGAAATCTTTGACATGGACTGTAGAATAGAGGATTGGAATGCTGAAGGCATAAAATGGCCCAGGAGAGGATAGGATAGTAAATGATAGCTAGACTGTATTGCAACCAGTCCTTTAGTTCATCATGAGAATATTATATTAGGAAAAAACTTGAAAAGAAGGATTGGAAATAAGGAAGCTGCTAAAGGAATGACTGTATGTACATATACTGTCTCACTGAGCATCTGTGGGAGAACTATAAAGTAGCTTCTATCCTGCAGAAGTAGTATACTGATAAAATCTATATATAGTATTGTGTGTTTGGCCTCCTGAATAATTAAGTTCCTGCTCCTTTGATGCTTTTGATATTGTGTGTAAATTAATTCATCTTTACTTTTCCTTTTACCCTGACAAAGATCATGGAAAAACTTCAGTCTTGATTGGAGATTTATTGCATTAACACAAAGGCACAACAGTGATCACAGTACTCTACCCTGCTTTACAGAGTTGCTAACAGAATTGAATAACATGGCTTGCACATTTTATATCCTGTTCTTTATGGGCATGTCTTCCTTGGTGAGAAGTCTGTGACAAATGTGTACTTTGCTTGGAGTACTCCAATGGGCTCTTCTTGCAATAAAAATAGCATTTCAAATAGAAAATACGGATTTAATAGTCATGTTGTTTGAGGAAAAGGACTTTGCTTGGGCTGCCTGGAGCTCTGGAAGTGTGTGCATATATTTGTGTGATACTATGCTTATCTAGGAATATACCCTGCATTGGAGAAGTTGTTGATCTCAGTGATGCCAGTTACTGCATGAAGTTATTTCTGATTTTCATAAACACAGTTTAAATCAGGCTCAGGAGTCGTAAGCATAGGTAACATGAAATGTCACTGAGGGCCAGGTGTTCAGCTGCTGTGTAGTGATATTGACCATTCTGAGGGCAATGAAATAATTCCAGTTTATGCAACTTAAGTATTGAGCTCTAAACTTCAGTTTGCAGTAAAATACACAGTCACTCCCCTGATGGAGTGCAGGCAGCCTCCAGACAACATCCTGACCATTGTTTTAATGGGTATCTCAGGGTGTTTTTACACTTAATTTCTTTGTTTTTCTCTCTTCTTAGTGTTGGAGCACTTGTGGGCCTGTCGATAGCAGCAGTGGTCCTCTTTGCTTTTATCATCACTGTGTGTGTTCTCTGTTATTTGTTTATCAGCACGAAGCCACGCAGCAAACTGGATACTGGTTTAAGCTTACAGCTGGCAGGTAAGACCAGTTGTTACTTGACATACATTATCTCCTGCAAAGGAAAAGCCTTATTTTGTCTTTAAATGGATGTGGAGGAATCCAACAAACAGCGTGTATTTTCTTTCTGATGGGGACTTCAAGATTTAGTCAAGCTATCTTGCTGTTTTACCTTCTCAATGAAATCTGTACGAAACTCAAATGAAAAAAATGTAACAGAAGCTCAGTATATTTATTTAGTAGTAGGAAGAGCATAAAACTTTGCAATACTGAGTAAGTGTGCAACAAATAAGTCCCTTTATCAGCAAGAGGCTTAATGATTTAGTTGCTCTGGATTTCTTGTCAAGAGTACGTAAGCATATAGTAGTGATTCCATTCTGGGAATAAGAATCTCAAAAGAGATTTTAGGTGTCTTTTCTTGTGACAGGGAGAGATCATTCTTTTGTCTTTCATACTGACTTAGGATCCAGTCTTTGAAGTCTAAGACTCTTTGCTTCAGTCCCAGTAGTTCATACCTTTGTGCCCAAACTGTGTCAGTGGATCCCTGCAGGAACAGTGCATGTAGCCAGCACTAGCTCACTGGTGTGGGAAAACCTGTTGCTGCTGCCACATTTCACTACATTTGTGAAATCTGACTGCAAGTTTTGATGGCAAGGTGGGGTGTGCTAAGTTTTGCCCTTTGTCTTGGACTTCCTAGGTGTTTAAATGTGGCTTCAGTAGTTCAGCCAGTAAAGTTGTAGGAAGTAACGGGAATGTTGTACTTAATTAGGTCTTGGAAGTTGAAGAAGTTGAAAAAGGGGAATAGTTCTTGGGAAAAAAGTCCTCTCACCTCAAATTCTTTTTTCTTACTAGTTTTTAAAATGTTTCCATACCTGCATGGCAATAGATGACCAATGAGTTACTATAATTATAGCCTATTATACAGCAGTAAACCCCTTCTGAATGTCTAGTTAACATAGTCCGCTCCATACCAAACTTCTTATGTCTTGTTCTACAGAGAATGCAGGCTTTGCTCTATAAGTTGTTTATAGGGATGTCAGGAAATGCAAAGCCTCCCTTTGGAGCTATATAAGCTGAGCAAGCTGCTGAAGTGAAAGTCACACATTCAGCAAACTGCTACTAATCTGCAAATTGAAAACTTCACACCTGTCCTGGAAAGAGTGGAAATAAGACCTGTAACCTAGAACAGCCTAAATAAACGCTTGGGTGGGATGAACAAAATGCCTGGTGATCTTTCACAAGATGGTTGTATTCTAATTATAAACTGGCATTATGCTTTTGAACGTGTTGCTGTTTAATTTCTTCCCTCAGGTTTTCCTGCTATGGCATCAGCTTGTAATCCATTGCCAGGACAGCAGTGCTGGTTTTCTCATGCTTTGTGTTTTTGTGCCAGACATGTTTGGCATATGGGGAGCTGGGAAGGAGGCAGGTGCTACTGCTGCCAAGTGATGCCATCTTTCTCTACAGACTCAAAACCTGCTGCAAAACCACATCCTGCTTTGGCATTAGAGATAGTTCCTCTCTTCCTATCATGAGGTGAACCGCATCCCAAGCTCCTCTACTGATGACCCAGCATTCATGTAGGCATCCTGTTTCCCATGATTCTAGGTGTTATGACTCCAGGAAGCTGAGAGATCTTTGCTCTTTCCAAACCATCTTCTGTGTTGTTTTTAGCTTTGTTCAGACTGCATTGCTTTGTATTTGAACACTGTTTTGACTTTGCTCTCATCCTGTGTTTTTTGCTTTTATTATTCTGCTTCTTTGACTGCTCTGAATGACAATTATTTCACATGTAAATTCTGATAGCTTTAGCTGTTGATGAAGTGGGTTGCCAGAAATTGAAAGCCAGTTGCTTTGCCAAGGTTGAGAGATCTTTGAAAATATTGAAGGATTTAATTGACAAGCCTGAGTACTTATCTTCATTATACTTGGGTTTCTTTTGCATGGAAGTCATGCAAGGGCTGAGTATCTATGAGATGACTAGCTAGCTACTTTCAGGCCTGGGGAACAATAAAAGCAGCCTCTCCTCTTTCAGTTTTTCTGAGATTTGAACATAATCCTGTATAGGCTGTAAAAATGAATTAAAAAAATTAAAATAATCTTTAGAAATTTCAGAAAATTTTAGGCCTGTGGATCATGAGTTTTAACTGTGAACTCCGTTCAGCCCTGCTTTTTCTGAACTAGCATAACCTTGCCTTTAGATGAAAGCTGTCACACATTAGATGTTGTGCAGTGTCTGGACCCCTGGAGCATTTAGAAAGCACTCATTTATAAAAGCAATACTTGTTACTATATTCAATTTCACCCATAATATATCAGCTTAGTTGGAGTTTTGTATTTCATTAAACATACAATAGATTCTTGTGTGCTTCCCACATCTGATAGCCAAAGTTGGTCATTGTTCTGTGGGCGCATCCAAGATCTCCTAAATATAGAAGTGGAATTGTTGAATTTTTACAGAAATAATTTCACATGCAATCATAAATATAAAAATAATCTGGATGTGTGGCCTTTGTTAAAGTCTCTGATTCTGCAAAAGACAGATCAGCTGGAATTTGGCTCTATTTAGTCTTGAACAAATGGTCTTCAATAGCATCACCACAGATACTACCTTTGGGGTTCCTGAGTTAGCTAAGCATGTTGTTAGCCCTATCAAAAATTAGTGTTTTAATCTGAGAACTAAATTTCAGGGAAAATGAGCTCAGCCACTGGTGTAGACCAGCAGTAACTACTTAAATGTTAATGGAGTTATACTTATTTCTATTTGTAGTATCGCAGTATAGAGTGCGGAATAGATCCCTTATATGCAAGACAGTGTGTACTGGCAAACGAGAAGATCCTACATCCCAAGGAGTTCACAGTCTAGTTTCTCATCAGATCTAGTATTTCTCAACAAAAAGCAGCAATGTACTTTACCTCTTTCAATGAAATCCTCTCCTTTTACAGGCAAAATTTCAGTTCTTTATACATTGCTTTCTTATTGTTTGTGCTCTGTCTCAGAATGCAAGGTTCGCCTAGGATTTGGCTTGTGGGTTAATGATCTGCTTTACTAAAGTGTCAAAGTGCTTCATTTTTTCTTCTATCCTCACATCTACATTCAGAAGTAGGGAGGTGCCATTAGGTCTGTCTCACAAGGAGACAGAACTGCAAGGAAGTGTCATATTTTTAATACTTTTTGTGTCAATTTAGACATTCTTGTCTAGTGGAATTTTGAAAGAACTTCACTAACCAGAAGAGCTTTTTCCCTTTGCTTGTGATACCTCTAAAAACGTGGCTCTAAGACTAGCTTGGCACAGGAATTCTGTGGTACAGAGAATTGAGCCGTGGTTTCTGAGACCAAGATGAATACTTAAATCATTGGACCGTACTTTCTCTTAGCATAGTGAACTTGCTTTTTAATCATACAGGTTGCTCAGTAAGCTCTTTCTAAGTGAAAGGATTTTTTGCTGAACTTATTGTAGGTGTTTCTGTTTTTCCCATTTGAAAGCTGGAGAACTATGTGTTTCGTGGTAAAAAAAAGCCCCAAAGGAATCTGAGCCCTGAGAATGCAGCTATGCATTATGCAGTTATGGATTTTCCCAAGATGAAAGGGAATTTGGCTATACGCTTTGTTCTCCTTCTAATGAAAAAACTTCCCTTTGTGCGAAAAGTTTATCCCCTTCAAAATGTAGGGAGCTAGGGAGTCACAAAATTGTGAATGTTTTGTTAAGGCTGAGCAAACAGTGCTGGAGCATCTAGAGGAGATGAGGATGACTGAGTAGAGATTGCATAATTGCCAGGAGAGAAGTGGTAAACAGGCAGAAAAGCAGAAATCTAGAGGCGTATCTGCTGCTGAGCTCTGAGAAAAGGTGAACATATGCTTCCAGGCAGCTGATGGGAGAGCAGTAGTCATCTCTGCACACCCCTTAGAATGGGTTTTGCCATCAGAGATAAAAAGGTAAATAGAGACTCCCCGCTTTCGTGACCCAAACAGTTTATAAACACATTTTCTGAGTTGCCTTCATATTTCTACCAGCATTAGTCCAGGAAGACCTTTGAGGCAAGGTGTCCTATATCACTGCGAAGCGAGAATAGCAAATTACATTTTGTGATGGTAACTAACATTTTCCTTTAAAACTTAGCACAGGAAACCCTCTATAATGTATTTGGAGTCAGACAGCAGGGACCTTTAGGTTGGAGTGTGAAGAGAACCATGGCCTTGTAAATTACTCATAAGTGCTGGGAGAAGTGTGCTTTAATGAAAGAGATTAATTCTTTGTTCTTACAAAGCAGTGACATCATAGTATGCTAAAGTTCATGGTTTCATTTCATAGTAATAAAAAAATCAGCTCGAAAAATAGCCAGATGACCTTCCTGTCCCTATTTCTCTCCTTAATTAAACATTCCTTATGGAGCACTAATCAAATATACAAAACATTTAGGTATTTTGATGAAAAAGCACCAAACTCTCACACTTTCTCCTCCTTAGCTCAGTAGAGTTATCTGACTCTATTCGTTCTGAAACCATCCGACTTCAGAGACACTGTGCTTGGTTTTTGGAGTATGCATTGATAGGGTTGCTTTCTAGGTTTGTCAATGATTTCCACTATATAGTCTTTCTGCAGCTGGCCTTAAATTTTCCCCAGTTAGGCTACTTTGCTCTTTGCCAGCCATCTGCCTCAGATATTTGTATATGGGAAAAATCAGCCTAATGGGCTCAACTGTTTAAAAAAAAAAAGGGCTTTTTTCTTTAGGAAATGAAGAAATTTCCTGTTTTGGAGCTGGGAATTCAAATACAGTGGAAGGGTAGCATTAGTTCAAAGCTACATCACTAGGACAGATTAAATTTGGGAATGGTTAAATTGGACTCCTTAGCTTTTAAGTTTCCCAAACTTTCTTGTAGTAGTGAGTTTTTTGCAGCTCATTGACTCAGTTTTTTTTTAACTGCAACAATACACATAGATGCTGTAAGCTGGTTTAGATATGAAATCTAGACAAGCTTCAAAACAGGGTGCCTTCCTCTATAACTGATTAGGATTATTTTATTTTTTTTTACTCTTTGGGTTTGCTTTTTTTCATCACAGCTGAAATAACTCACTGAAGAGACCTGGTTTCAGCTAAGAACTTGGCTTAAATATTGTACAGACTTGAAATGACAAACTATCAAATCCCATTTTGATATTTTGAAACCAAACTGCAGGTTTTTTCAGTTCAAACAAAATGCAACTTTCAAAATGCTTCAAAAACAAATGATTCCTTTGCCCAATTTGCTTTGTTGCAGTTTTTTTTCAAATGAAAATATTTGAATTCTCAACTTTTCCTCCCTTTTGGATATAGGGAACCTTTTTAAATCCCTTCCCTACATTTCCTTGGACAGAGGCACCCTGCCCAGTTACGCTTTGCTTTTCGTTCTCTGTGTTGGCGCAAGCAGTGGGAAAGTGCAAAATGAGGTCAAAGACAGTGTTGGACTAGAGGCTAATGGGCAATACAGGGAAGCTTGGCCTGGAAGGAAGATGAGCTCCATAAGGAGACTTAGATGAGACGATGGAGTAGAGAGAGGTTTTGGAGCCAGTAGATAAAGGAGAAACTGCAAGGACCTCAATGTGCCTGGGAGCATGTGGAAGAGGGACTAGGCTAATGGGGTTGAGAGCAGCAGAGCAGGGAGGCAATGATGCTGGAGGGGATGGAGAAACTCCTGTGAGGGCCAGGGAGTGGAACAATGGCTGTGGGTGGTCTGGAGAGCAGAGGTGGGGTGCTTGAGGAGAGGGATGAAGAGAGAGCCTTGCAGATGGAAAGCATGCACAGGAACAACTAGAGATTTAGGGCAGAGAAAAGAGATGGGAGGGACTCAAAAGTATGAACTGTTGTTCACAGACATGGGGACTAGCATGGGAAGCATAGTAGCAGAAAATTAGGACTGGAAACTGAGTGAGGAAACTGGGAAGGGAATGAAAGAATGAACATAAGGTAGGAAAGAAATAAAAAGTTCAAAGTGTGGTCAGGAAAGTCTTTCCTCCTTGAGCTTTGCTTTCTCTGCTGTGAGCAGGTATCAGTGAAAAGCACTGGCAGAGTGCTCTCTTCTCCCTTTGTGACAGTGACCCATTGCAGACTGCTTTTGCTTTGGTTATTCTGATCAGCTCGGCAAGCTCACGTTATCTGCACTGAATCTAAAGATTCCAGCCCTTCTGCTCCAAGCAGATGTCTGTCAGTTACCCGGTGGAATCTGATGAACTATTATTTATTCTAGCCTATGAAGCTGTGCTCTGAAAAACAATATTCAAATACTATTAAGCTTGAGAACCAAACATTTAAAAGATGGGAGGTACCAGAACTTGAGATTTTCTGGGCAACTGGTGAAATGCCTAACTAAAAATTGCTTTATTTGCTCCTGTCATCTCTTTAATCTTTCTGAAAAACAAGTGTGATGCTTCTTTCACGCAAGGAAGTATCGTAAGCCTCCACTCACACAGTGGTTTGGGATCACTGGATGGAAGGTGCAGTGACTACAGTAGTGACTGATCATATTTGGAGAGGGGTTAAATTTTGAGATTTCTGATCTGTTTTCTTGAATATGGGAAATTTTTCTGCCATTTATTTTAGCAGACTCTGATTTCCTGCTGTAAGTGCTACTTATACCACAGTGCTGCTAACTTAAACTGCTCTTCATCTTGACGTTTATTCCCTTTTAACACAAGTAAGTTAATAGTTGCAGCCTCCCAGGGCTCAGGAATAGGAAGTGGGATGGCTCTTGTTTATCCCATCCTCTGAAAATTGTAGAGGAAGATTCCAGGAATTGTATTTTTTCTAGTGCAGTAGGCACCTATGTGTATTACTGCTTGCAACTAAAGGAAGAATAATGCTGTTAGTTTTACTAAAAATGCTTTTGTTTTACAGAAAGTGAGACTAGAGGGAGTTCGATATGTTAAACAACAGAGTCACTGGATGGATTCTACTTTCTACTAATGCTGTAATGAATATAGGTACAGTGAGAACTTTTATTTTCATCTTCCTCTTGTATTTGTATACCCTCTGCTCTGTTTTACGTGTGGTGATGCAGATATGATAAGCGTTTTTTAAAATACCGTGATTTTTTATGTGGGTTTTTAGCTTTCTGAAAAGCACTAGCAGACTGTCTGTTTTGCTTATACATTGCCCTGATGCTGTCCTTGCACAGGGAAGTATCTGCAGAGATTTGAACAAAGTCCTTCCATAGAGAAATCTCTTTTTGATTTACTTGTACATGAATAGTCCACCATGGTTGTGTGCCAGAGAAGATTACGTACCCCTTATGCTGTATTTGTCCTTTCCCTGATGCTGTCCAGGGTGCACCAGAGCTTACTAAGGGGGCAGCCATTATAACTTGTCATTCAAAAAAAATTCTTTAGCGACAAACTGCTAGAAAGACTCTGTGACAAAGGGTAAGAGCAATGAAGTATCTGGTGGGTAGTTTAGTCATACCCTGCTTCTTGGGATGCTACCTACAAGTGCTGAGTCAAGTCATGATAGAGAACTGAGGAGGGTTATCTTGCAAAAAATGAAGTTTCATATACTGACCTGATTTTTATGCTGAAATCCTGTTTAAAAGTCGAACTGCCTATGGCACAGACTGTGCAAAATAGTAATTCAAATGTATGCCAGTACCGATGAATTATACTTCAGACTTAAGAGGAATTTGTAAGTAACGCAAAAGACTTCATATGGCATGAAACATGCATTTTACTTTATGCAGGGTGTAAAAGCTCATAGCTAAACAGCCACAGAATGTGAGAATAGCCATAGATAAGCAATGTCTGTCAGAAAAAAATAAAGTGGGCCTGCTTGCTCAGCAGTTTTTCTTAGATGAGGAGGGATGTAAATTTGTCAGAGTTCCCTACTTCACGTATTTTCTGTTGTACCTGTGCATTGTAAGTGCACCTGCATCTTTCTCAGCACTCTATTATGAGCATAACAGGTTGGTTTGGGCTGCTTGTCCTCATGAAAGTACTTAAGTGTAACAAAACTCATTTTCAAACTCCTAACCACCTCCACACGCTTTTTTTTCCCCTGCTGTTGCAAATGAAATGGCTTGTGGGAGAAAAATGCCATGGGAAGACTAAAAAGGATCCTGCAGTCAGAAAGCCATCTGCAGTGAGAAAATCCAAAAATATCTGAGGCAGGCGCTAAGTGCTGAGATAAGACCTCAGTTCAGGTCTGTGAATGTGGCATTGCTGAAGGCAATGAACCTCTCATTTCCTCATGCTTCAGTTTGCCAGCCTTCCACTGTAGCGTAGAGACTAATGTTTGTGGAGTGCTCTGAAGTGTAACCTGCTAACCAGTGTTGCTTACAGGAAGAGAGAAAGGAGGAGAGAACTGAAAGGCCAGCTGCAAAGCATTTTTTTGTAGTGTTTGAATGCACGCATGATATAAAGACCAAAAAATTTAGAAGCTTTGTTTGTGGATGAATTATCCGGTTCTTTTTTGTCGGCTAAATGAGGCTGGCATTGTTACGAAGACTCAAAATACTTGAGACCTCTTTTTGGGATAAAACTAGGAAAACTGTGCCTTTAGCCTGTGAGCTTTTTTGCTTCCAGATCCAGAATGGAGCAGCTGGAAGCTTTCTGTGTAAATGAAAAGGGAGGCAAGGGGCAAGGATCTTTTCTGAACTTCAACAGATAATCTGGTTAAGTGTTGGTAGAAATTCCAGGTTTTTCATTGTTTTTTGTCTTCTGCTTTCCATGTTGTCTGCTTGTTGCAGATTTCATGCCTTCACCTGTTACAGGGAGCTGCTTCACAGTGCAGTGATAAGCCAGAGAGTTCAATGGCTGGGAACTTTCCACTGCTGTGACAAAGCTATACGTGGCAATTAGATTTGATTTAACATGCATACTTCCTCTGCCAAATTCACTGGGTTTTAATTGGGAACAGGACCCCCTACATACTTGCAACTGTAGTGCAGCATATAATTCAATCTTCTTTGCATGCTCTTTTCCAGCAAAAGGGCAAACACAGCTTTTAGCTTTAAAAAGGGAAAGGAGAGGAACTAGGCAGCTGGAGGCATCGCTTCTAATTTGGAATAATAATGTATTGAAATAGTTAGCAAGAGTTACGCACAAGAAAAATCTGACACAGATTTAGTGAAGACAAATCATGACAAACCAGTGTAATTTCTCTTTGTCAAGGTAATTTTGCCTGTCAGGTAAGTGGGAACAAGTGGCTATGAGTATGGGTCTTTATGAAAATGCAAAGAGAAGTTTTCAGTGGCTCATTCACAAACAGATTTTTGGAGGGAAGGATGTCTCAGTACTCTATGCCTGTTGAGTAGTAAAAGCTTGGTTGAAGGAGTAAGAGGCAAATCTATAAAATTTATGGATGATACCACATTGGGAAGGGTTGCAGGACTCTGGGAATAAAACTACCTTTCAGAATTATCTCAGTGCCCTGGAGAAATGGTCTGAAATAAAAAAGGTGAAATACAATAAAGATAAAAGCAAAGTACTGTATTTAAAAAAAAGAATCAAGTCCCCAGATGTACCCAAGGGAGAATAACTAAGTAGTGTGTGTGGAAAAATATCTGGGGATTTACAATATGCCATAAACAAGAATATTGATGTTCTGGGCTCTTCTTTTAGTCTGACATACGAAAGAGGGGAGCTGTGTATAGGATGTAAGATAATAATTGGCTGCAGCTAGTACTGGCAGTGCCTCTGTTATAATAATGCTCTTAGGTGTTAATATACTGGAGACGAGGGAAAATTGAGAAAATGATGAAGATTTTGGAACAGCAGGAGAGGCTTAAACTGGCTTAAGTCTAGAGAGGAAAAGATGAATGACAGTGTTCACTTATGTGAAATAGAGGACAGTGATTATTTTTCCATGTCTGTGACAGGATAACTAATGCGCTAAATTTCACATTGAAGTAGATCCCAGTTTAGTGATGGAAAAAATCTTCCACACTGTAAGGGGAGAAGTGATATTGGACCTGCCGGTGAGGCAACTTGTGGGAATTTCTTCCAAGGTCATCTTGAACAGGCTAGACTCACACTAGTCAAAAGTGAGATAGATGAAGGATCTCTACAGCCTTAGTGTGTGTGGGACTGTGTCTTAGTCCCAGGCATCCCTTAGGCCACACCAGAAGTCCTTGGCTTTTTCTAGACTGTGTCCAGGTCTGGGAAAGAAATGTCTGTCATACTACTGCTATGAGTAGAGACAGTCTTGGGCGCTGTGTCAGGCTGTGTGTGGGTCTGCCCCCCAGTCTGGAGAAAAAGTGATGGCCGTAAACGAACATCTGAGCTCCCTTCTGATCTGGTATTTCATCAGGAACACTGTATGTGGAGGCAGAATAGACTAGACTTTTCCAGTTGAAAGGGACCTACAATGGTCATCTAGTCCAACTGCCTGACCACTTCAGTGCTGACCAAAGGTTAAACCAAAATAAGGGCATTGTTCAAATGCCTCTTCAACACTGACAAGCATGGGGCATCAACTGAGGAGATTAAGACACGGACTCCTGAATCTGACCAGAAGACCTTTCATTAGTCCAAAACCCACGCTTATATATCCTCGTTCGCTGTTCACGCACAACATACTAAAATATCATTGGTTAATCAATACTGTTCACACTCTTCTTGGCTAATCTCTGTGAGTTTCATGTTCTCAGCCAGCCGCCGACATGTGGCATCGCACATCCGCTCCAGCCTCGCTTCAAATCCCGTTTTTCTTCCAGGCGTTCAGCCAACTTTATCTTTCTTTCTTCTTTAGCCTTCGAAGTCCTTCACAGGCGTCGTGGCCTCTGGCACTTGCCATAAAGCTCTCTACAATCAACCACCTCTCTAGGAAGCCTGTTCCAATGTTTGACTACCCTCTCAGTAAAGAAATGCTTCCTAATGTCCAGTGTAAACCCAGCTTTGAACCATTCCCATGTGTCCTATCGCTGGATCCCAGGGAGAAGAGCTCAGCACCTCTCTCTCCACATTCCCGCCTCAAGAAGCTGCAGAGAGCAATGAGGTCACCCCTCAGCCCCTTTTCTCCAAATTAGAGAAGCCCAGAGTCCTTGGCCACTCCTCATAAGCCCTTTCCAGCCCTTTCACCAGCTTTGTTGTCCTCCTCTGGACACATTCAAGGACCTTAACACCCTTCTTAAATTTTGGTGCCCAGAACTGCACACAGTACTCAAGGTGAGGCTGCACCAAGGCTAAAAACAGCGGGATAATCACCTCTTTTGACCAACTGTGTTTTAACATGCCCCAGGATGTGGTTTGCCCTCTTGGCTGCCAGGGCACGCTGCTGACTCATACTGAGCCTGCTGTCAACCAGATGGCAATACTGGAGGAGGGTACCAATCTAAGGTTATATGTATGTCTCATATGTTTTAATTTAAGTTGGTCAGGAATGTATAACCATCCTCATAGCCTTAAGCAGAAGGAAATGTAGAATGTACAAGAAGTATCACTGATAACTCAGATAAGCATCATTCCTCTCAATGAATGAACCAGTACCGAAGTGGTGTTCTTTGGTGGTTAGGATACTCTTTGCTGATAGTTGCTCTCTGCCTTGAAATCCAAGATTTTACACTTCAGAACATCTGTCAGTAGCTGAATTAGCTGAGATTTTCTGGCCAGACTTCAGTGCATGTCCATTGTTTTTTGCATATCCAGACAAACATCTGCTTCTAAACCCATCTCTACCAACAGCTGTTGTGCTTCCTCAAAAGCAATCTCGTTTTAATGAGCAGTAATTTTTTTTGTGCAGAAATTCTTCAAGTGTTTGGAATATATATTTGTATCCTTTAGGATTAAAGGCACACATTGTGAGTATGCTGTCATACAAAAATAATGAAATGCGTGGTTTAATGTAGATATTAGTGGTGTATTTTCCAAGAGGCATTGCATATAAATGTTAGATGAATGATCCTGTCTTTATCTGCTAAGCCTTTTTTCTTTTGTTTTAACACCCTTGTGCCTTGAGTTTATCACAAGTAAGGTGTGAAATCCTCATTTGCATAGCAGAGGAGCAATAGCAGTTCTACCCATCGACATACATCCCCAGAGGAGGCATTTAGTGTTTCATAGCTGTAGTAGTGCCCTTCAGAGGTGTAATTCTTCACAAGATAAAGGTCAGGAATCTAATGAGGTGCTTGGGAAGAAGTAATGCCAGTGAAATGGATTGAGCTGTGTGGTTTGTTCTAGATTTGTTTGTAGGATCTTCCTATCAACTTTGCTATGCAGCCGAGGGAAAAAATCTTCCTCTTTCAGTCTAATTCTTAACTGTGATTGGTATTTTGCAGATAGAGAGCTGCATCCTTCACAAGACCCCCACCAAAACAAGCTGTTTGACAAAGCCAAGTGGCATCAAGAGATTTCCTGAGCCACAAAGATGAACTGTGACTGTAAGCCACAAGAACCTGAATCACTCTTCCAGAGGTGTTTCCTGGCTATTACGACCAGTGTTGGTAACCAGAGGCCAATCTGAAGCTATGCCAGGATATGTATTTGTGTATGGTTACTGTACTGAGAAGTAGTATATTTTGATTTGCACATACCAGCTACTGCTGCTAGTAATTTTCATGCAAATTGTTGTCTTTACTCTGTGCAGTTCCAGTGAGATAACACAGTTGTCAAGCAGAGCAGAATTTGGCACACCATGTTGACCAAGCTTTATTTTAAGCTTTTATTGTGTGTCATCTTAGCGTGGTGTCTTCACATCATGAATATGGTTGTCTTTAGCCAAATGTGATTGTTTGCTGCACAAACACATGTGATGCAGTACCTCAATAAAATCTGACATTTGTGTTGTATTTTTCTTAATTTATCATTTTCCCCCACCTTTGTTTCCTCAGAAGATTCTCAGGGATCTTAAAATCATTTTGATGGGAGAATTTTCCAACAAAACAAGTGAAGTTAGTGAAAGGTTAATTTTTGTAGGGAAGTTTTGATTTGAATAGCTGTTCTCATAGGAAACAGAGAACACTGAAATGAATTGAAATAAACATCCACAAATGTTTTGCAGATTCTACATCAAAATATGTTGGAATATTTATTTTGAAGCTAACTAAAAATTTTCCAGTAGTGTTCCAGTTTGAAGCACTAATTTGTGAAGTGTTGAACTTCCTTCAGGTAATCGAAGAGCTCTAATTGCACATTTTATTTCCCCAGAAGTCTTAGGAACAGCCAACATAATCTTAACTATCATATTTGAGCTTTCAAGTCTTTCAAGCTTTCAGCCTTGAAATCATGAACATTAACGGTAAGGGTTTCTTTTTATCTTGTGAGGGTTCTTTAAGATCAGTGATCAAAAGAGTTTCTAAAATATTTAACCATGCTGTTTATATTAAGGCAGTAGATAGGTTGTATCTTCCATTTGCAATGAAGCCTATTTATGTACCATGTCAGTTTTGTCTCTGGCTAAACTTCAACTTTTTAAGATCAGATCCTTGACAGCTTTTGGGAGTGACATCTTTGTGTGTGATAGTGCTTGAAATGTAAACTTCTTTACAGCTGTCTGGCATTATGCATAACAGAACCCCAAGTGCTTCCAGTCTAAGCTACTCTTAAGTTGCATTACTTGTGTGAAATAATACACCAGTGCCCTCAAAAGAAATAGAGACTGTGGTAATGTTCTCTCTATAACTGTTTTCGTATCCTATCTCACTAAACTGGCTTTTGCTACTGTGGCCTTCTGGAAAATTAAAACCACATTGGATGCACAAAGAAAATATTTTTGTAACAATAGAACGTAAACCTGATCTTCCAGCCTCATAACTTTCTTGATTGGGACTGTCAAACAGCAGAAGGGAAAAAGATATATGATATTTGCCATCTAGTTTCCTTTAAGGATTCTAGCTCTCCCTGACATGTACATTCTGGAAGTGTATGCTTCATTTTAAACCATCGATAAAAGACTTACAGAAGATGAAAAAAAGAGGTTTAAGTTATTTCAACTTCATACAAACTTGGACCAGCAATTTTGTAATTTTTAAATTTTAAAGTATTAAAGTTATTTCAAAGTAATAAAAGGTACTCTATTTTGAATGTTGCAGATCAAAATAGCTTTGGGTTTTGTCTCTAGGGCAATTTCTGAACATTTGATTCCTCAAGTACTGGGCTTTTTCTTCATTTTGAGTATCTTAAGATACCAAAGTAGCAGAATAAAAGCAAAACCAGAATGCAAAAAAACACCCAACTTACCGTTCTTTGCCTATGTGCAATGCCTGTTGATGTTTTCTGGTATTGTGTTAGGAAAATCCATTTCTTTGCCCTTTTAGCCAGTTATTTTGTAACTGAGGGTTTCTAAAGGTCACAAAAAAGTACCTCCCACACTGGTTTGGTGAGGGAATTGGCTTGCTGCCCATTAACAGCTTTTGAAAGTAATGTGCAGTTGCAACAAGGGTGGCTCCCTGTGTTTAATAAACATAATATGGCTTAATGCACTTGTTAGGCATAGCCCTAATTTTTTGCCCTAGGAACATTTTAAGCTTAAGTTGTTTAAATGGCCTTGTAAAGCAAAGTCAGGGCTGTTGTGCTATCATCAGCCATACAGAAGCTAATAAAACTCATAGGAGTTGCTATGAGCATTTTTTATTGTTTTTCAAAGTTGAGGAATTTTTGTAATCATAAGGGCAAATTAAAAGTGGTAGAAGCATTGTGTAATAGTATGCAATAGGCCTCATGGGCTGTGGGATATAGAAAGTGTGCTTTGTCTCTCTGCTTTTACAGATACCAGCAAGGCAGCACAAGCGGTGGTCCCTGATTGATTTCACTGGGACCAGGCTGGCTGGGTCCCACTGGTAGGTCTGGGAGTGGCTGCATCTTTCTTTGGAGTCACGCTGGCAGAAGTAGCAGCTTGCTTCAGAGTGATCTACCTTTCCCATCCCTACAATTCTCTGGATATTTAAATTTGCTTGTAACCTTTAATCTCACTTTGGGTCTAAGTAGAAAATACCTTATCAATGGCTCCACAGTATCAGTGAAGTACTTAATGACTTTCATAATTTATCACCTTATTCAAGTATAATTCCTGAAAACTTTGGCTTTTGCAATTTCCAAATTATGGAGAAAGACCAAAGAAAAGTCTCAGTTTTACTGAATGAAAATAATGTCTGTTTTCATTTTTTTTTTACCATGACAAATGCTAGAGATCCTCACGACTGTTCTATCCTTCAAGTTCTGAAAAACATGAAGCAGTAAAAGCATAGATTCAGCTACTTTCTAGGAACACAAATGAGAAGCTTTTAAGTTTTCATCTGTTAGCCTGAAGCTCACAGAAATCTTGTCTCTCTTAATTTGGGGTAAGGAATTTAAAATTTTGTTGAATAGATTTAGAAGTGATTATATCTATAAGGTTAGAGAAGTGGCCAATTAGTAGGTGTCTATGGAAGATCTACTTGTTCTTTTTGTAGCCATTTGTTTAGAAGTTTGTAAAGTTAAGAAAAAATGTTTAAATAGACTTCATATTTTAAGTGATACTGAATAGTTGGATAAAGCTCCATTAATATATTGCATTAAAAGCAGAGGATGAAAAAATTCTGTAATGGACAAGTTTTTGGAGAGTCTCTTCCTAGCCACATGAAACTATTTCTGGTTCAAAAGAGATCTCTGCTACACTGAGAAATTGAAAAAATTGAAAACCTGATCTGAACAACCACCAGCAGCAAGATCTGTCTAATTTCCCTGCCACCATTTACTTCCAGAACAGAACTTTGCAAACAGGGTGCTGGTTTCTACTGGTCAACAGGATTGCATTTAGCATCCCTTTTCTGTCATTCTGTTGTGCCTTTAGTGACCATGAGAATGTGGTCTACAGGCAGAGATAATTGATTTTTATATATATGTGTATGTCTATATGGCACATTTTTATAAAATAAATGCCTTTGGGAAGAATCTATCCAAGTATCTCTGAATCCATAAGCCTCTGACATATGGTAAAATTTGGATTTTAGGTATGTTACACACTTGCTACTTTAAAACATCTTTTTAGTCTTCTCTGTTATTCCTATGCTTTTTCCAATCCACATCCTTTGGAAAAACTGTTGAAGATCCTTGCTTTATATACAGAAGAGTACATTTTGATGGCAACAGAAAGCACTAAAAAAACTGTTGAAGAGCCTGAAAAGCCTTGCTGTATATACATAAGAGTACATTTTGATGGCAACAGCAACACAAAGTGTTGAAATTGGTTAGTGGTAACGGTGTAAGTAGAAAGAGCTGCATGTATGCACTTTTTTTTTGCAGTTGATGTTTCAGGAAATTCTAGCTGAAGAGTATCTTATGAAACCACAGCTTCCCTTTCCCATTTGTTAAAAAGAAAGCTGGTGGCAATAGGATGTTAAGGACCATGATTTTTTTCTTTGCTCCATCACCTGTGCTGAGCATTATGCCAGTGTCACATGGAGGTTTTAGGAAAAAATAAGTAGTTCAGGCTTTTGTTGGCTGTGGATGGACTGCTGCCAAGGGGTGTGGAGGTGTTGATGGGACAGCCTCCTGAGCCCTCATTCGGGCAAAATCTGTACCAATTCCAAAAGGGTGTGCAGAAGCAAAACCCAGGGTTTGCCCTTAGAGTTAGAGGGAAGTGGCAGGGGAGAGCAGGTAGCTGGCTGATGAACGTTATATGTTGTCAATTCTCATGTTTAATATGATAACCTGGATTCCACAGGTAACACCTTGCAGTGACGTGGCTTTTTGCCATTACCTCTGGCTCTGTGTTCTCCCTCTTCTTTCACACAGTGTGTAGCAGATGAAAAGCCTTCAGATGTTCATGTATGGTCAAGCGAGTACAAAAACGGCTCTGCATGTGGCTTTCAAATAGCCATGGGACTGGAATCCATCTGGGAAACCAGAAGAACCTTGTGGAAACCAGGTCTCAGGTCAGAACTATCCTTATCTGAAGTTGTGACCTACTCCAGGGAGGAGAGCAAGATATTCCCCTTGTTCCTGATGAGTGACTACTTGGTTCTGCGAACACATGTAAGGTATGTTTCCCTTAATGAATGCACGGCAAAATTGAATCAGTATTTTTTTCCTAAATGCATCAACCACAGAAATTTCAGTAAATTGAGTCTGCTTTTTTTTGTAATGCTGAATCAAAATGTCAAACCAGCACAACTCAATTATAGGAGAGAAAATAAAGCAACATGCTGAATACCAGCTACCAGCAAATTATTTATGAAATACTTCAAATTGCCAGTGCTGTAACTACCTGTGGGAAATGAGAACAGACAGGAGCATAGATTCAGCTGTGGGAAAACTGACTCGGAGCAACTTGTTTGCAAAGTTTCAGAATTCAATTTTTCACTCCATCTGAGCTTTATAGTCTGGTTGCACCCTTCAGTCTGTTGCTGGTTTTGCTAAAGAAATCTTTTAAGTGCAAAAAAAGTGAGGGGAGGGAAAGGAAGAACCAGAATTCATGCATTTGGATTTTTGAAAAGGTAAAGAAGCTTGCTATTTTTTCAATGCAGTATTGTTCCGCATTTTGCTGTCCTTAAAAAAGATCAGTCACCCCAAAATCCTTTCTACAGAGGAGACAATATTGCAGCTGCATCATTTTTCTTTGCATTTTAAAGTAGAGATAATTACCTTATTCCTTATTTTTATGGTGCTAAGAGACAAGGTGCAGTGACTTTAATGTCAGATGAGGTCATATCTGAGTACTTCATATTGAATGAAAAGCTAGATGCTTCCAGGGAAATAGCTTTATTAATGACCAAGGCAACAAATTCAGATCTCTCCACAGTTAGTGGGAGACACTAAGTAATTCTAAGAAATACATTTGGTATTCATGCAATACATTGTTTTTAAAAAATAGTAACAGTTTGGGAAATCAATTGCTAAAGTTACTGGCTCTAATGCCTACATGTACAGATCAGGTCTGAGTAATATGATTCTTTTAAAGGGCAAGTTACTAGATTCTGTAATTTGTCAATATTTTCTATTTTTTATTTTCTCCATTGCCATGGGAAAGCAGGAGATGGGAAAGCAAAGGTCATGAGGTCTGGTTAAATATTTTGAAGTGGTATACACATCCTACAGATCCTTACCTCTGTACCTGAGGATGAACTTACTGAGTGTGAGCACAGGCTGCTGATAAAGCTGGTACAACAGTACTGTGGTAGGACTGTGATTTTAAAGATATATACACTATCATATCCAGATCCTGATCCTAATCTTGTGCTCCATTTGGGGCTGTCGGTGTGGTTTGCCTTGGTCTTGCTGTGCCTTGGCTTTCATTCATTCCTTTTTTCTCCCCAGTGCTGTGATGGTGCCCCATATGGAGGGGCTGGGGAGAAACAGCACTTCTCTTCCCCATCACATCCCCCTCTCTTCCCAGCAAAGCAGCAGAGCAGAATTGGCTCCCTCATCTGCAGTTGTTGGGTCCCAGGAGAGAGGTATGCTCGAAAAGGGAATCCTGTATGCTATAAAGTAATTCTGCAAGATGGAGAAGGTCCTAGGAAGTGCACTGCATCCCTGTTATAGGCTTTGGGGTTTATCATGGATGATCCCAGTCCTCTCCAGTGGGATTGGCTAGGAAGAAAGAAGCTAATAAGAAAGAAACCTACAGTCCTCTGAATGTCTACTGACCCCTTCTTCAAAAGCTTTAATAGAGCTGCAGAATGTGGGAGCAGTGTGACACTTGTTTGATACCAGCATCACGAAAAATTGAGCCCAGTCCACCTGTCCACTGTTTCAAGTCTCAGAGTCTGACAACTGCACACTATGGCCATGTTGATGACTACAGTGTAAGTGGGTCTGTCAGGGGCACAGATGGAAAGGAAATGCCTGGGTTTGTGCTGGAACTGAGGGAATAGACGTAACCACTGCTGGGAGTATCCAATTCTTATCCCACAAGTGCCAGGCTTTGAACCCAGCCCCTGGCAGGATAAGACCCACTCAAACTTCCTTCTGGCAGCTCTTGAGTTTCAATTGTGTCCTGGCAATATTTTTTTAATTTTGGTTAGATGGAGAAAAAATGCCAGAATTCACTCAGGCTGATTTTATAGCAGAGTTTGGAAGGCAGTGTCTCTTAACGTGTTAAGTGACTTCACTTCTCATTAACTAGATGGAAACGAGAGCACTGAGCCCTTTCCAGGATGGAGATCTAAAGAGCAGTCAGCAAGAAGTAGCATGCTACCTCCTGCATAGCATTGCCTGTATCTAAGCTGCATTCATACTGAGAAAATGTGGAGGTAAATGTGCCTAAGGCAACACAATAATGATGTTCATTTTGTATTAGAGACAAAAATGGTATGCGCAACTTGCATTTGTCATCTCATTTCTTTCTGGGTAAGAAATCTGAGAGTTTGGTCTGAGAATGTGAAGACTTCATTCTTAAAAATCCCCACCCTATTTAATTGTCTAACATTTTTTTACTTCATCTGATGCAGAGTAATTGCTCATAATGCAGACCAAAGCATGTCTGTCCCTTTCAATAGCAGCAAACCTGGGACTGGAAGAAATTCTGACTGTACACCAAATCCTCTCTCAAAGCTTAACCTGCCACGTATGGAGTTAAACTACCACTTCGGATATAGAAGCCTTTCCCTCTCAGATGTGAATATGAATCCCAAATATGCATCACAGCCCCACCTCCAATGCAATAAGGCAATTAATAATGCAATTAAGGCAATAAGTAGAAAGAATGAGACTATAAGGAGAATAAGTAGCTGTAAACCTTCAAGCAACCAGGAGTCTGAGTGGCGTGGCCTGGTGTTTGGCCAGCTGAGATATACTCACTGCCTTGGCAGACCTTGGAGCTTGGAAGAAGCCAGATACTTGGGAATGCACCCACCCAGGAAGGGCCTATAGAGAGGAACCATGCTGGCGCACACCGTGTAGCAGATGATCATGGACTATTTTCAGGTGTATTAACTGCATTTTTTGAAGATGGAGTGATCAGATCATTTGTGGGGGAGGGAGTCTAGGTCACTCATGGGAAAACAGAGTGAAAATTTGTGTTAATTATTGACAGAAATTTGGCCTGGGCGGTGGAGAGGGTGATGAAAGGGAGGTGGAAGAGGATGGGGCTGGCATTCTGGGACTCGGGGGGGAAGTCTCTGATTTCTTCCATCCCCTTTCCCTCTGATTCCACTTTTCATTCAGAAGTCATGATTCACCATTGTCTCTTATTATTCTTTCTTCAGTTTATGGATTTAAAGCACCCAGTCATGGAAAATACCTTTTGCATAAATGTCATCTGCTCTGTGGAGAAAAAAACAGGAAGACCATAAAGTTGGAGCATACCTATGCCAGCCTTAGTAGTGAGTAACATGCAAGTGATTTCCTTCAAATTTTGAGGAGGTTTTGGGTTTGTGGTTTTGGCTTTGATTCTTCACTTTGCTGTTGAGTTGCACATTAATGAGTGGCAGTTGGAATAAAGATCCCTCCAGTACATTACAACTGGAGAGCTTGTTCTGCTTGAGGAAAATAATGTTCCTTGCAAGTTATCAGCAGACAATGTTTCATATTTATCATCTTGGCAACAGTAAGTGATACGAGGAGCTGAAGAGTCCTCAGTGGTAGCAGTAACATTTCTATAAAGTAAATTTCTGACTTCTTCAGAATACCACAATATCTTAAATAATAATAAAAAAGAAGTGGTTGTATTGAGCAGTCACTCTGTAGTGTTAGACAGAGTATGTGGAATAATACTTTAACTTGCCAGGTAACTTAATTATTGGTCAGCCAAAAATAAAATCATCACAGAACATGATGCTTTGTGCAGCTGCTTGCATGTCTTTTTGTAATAGTATGAGGAAGTATAAAATACTCCAGGACAGAGAATAATGAAAGTGCAGAACTCTGTTTCAGTGATATAATGGGACGAAGTTAAATCTGGAAGTTACACTCAGGGAATTCAAACACCCATAGAAGGAATTCACTGGCAGATCATCGGGCTGTATCTGAACAGTGCTCAGCATCCGTTGCTAATCCCACACAGTAACATACAGGAAAAGGGAAGTAGAGGAGTAACAGGCATGCACAGTAGGAAAGGATGGAGTCAGAAAGGAATCTTTCTACAGCATATATCAGATAATAGAAAGCCTGTGGAAGGCATTGGTCTGTCTGGTTATTTACACTAGGGATAAAGTCTGTTACATTGTGTCGGTATGTCCTGTCAAGGACACTGAGCAGTAGACAGCCAGGTCCAGCTCTGTCATAATCTGCAAAACATTCTGTTGCTCAGGCTTGCCTGAGACAAAGTTGTGAGGCACTATACCAGCCAGGTACACCATCAGTTTTCAAGTGCTATTTGAAAAGCACAGAAAGAAAGAAGAAAAGAAAGACCAGGTGAAGCAAAAAGAGTCTCCACCCAGGACTTACTGATCAAGAGGGGATGCAGATGTGCCGCTGTAGTAGAAGAATTCAGCGCAGGTTGCTTTCTTGTTATCCTGCAACTGCCAAAGCTCACACTATCGTACTCAACAATGCTTGCATTACAGTCACCCGTGTGACTTGCTTTTAATGGCAGATCACATGACAGCATGACACATTGTCAGGTGTTCACATCCAAACGTTCACACACTTCTGTACTTTTCCTAGTGTCTAATGTGGCAACAGAAATGTAAGAGAAAGATTTGGGAAAGTTAGTTTTAGCCTTACAGATTTCAAATTCTTCCTTGTTTCTGCCTAAGGAGGGAACAGTGTTTGTGCAGATTTTGTGTCTCACAGCATAAGATGATTCAGGGAAAAGTATTGGGAGTTTTGGCTTCTGTCTCATACCTCCTCTTCATTTACACTTTTCTAATTTTTCTTCTCTTTCAGGAACACTTATGTTCAGTTCAGTACCCAGAACTCTGGGGTTTGACTGGAAAATATTGGACTAAACCCTGGTAACTTCCAGAATCTAGGCTCTTCTGAGTTTTTTAAGATACGTCTTGAAGCCAGTTTGGAATATGAATATTTTAGCAAATGTTTGCATGACACACAGGTTTTCCAGTCTAATGACTGGGAAGAATAGGATCCCACAGTATCAGAGACACATAACATCCTTTTATAGAACGAGCTTTTAGGAGGCAGGAATGCTGTAAATGCTGAAGAAAGGAGCTGGAAGGAAATACCCAGGAGCCTACATTTCTCTGGCAGTTAAGGAGCAGACTTAACATACTGTTAAGCATAAACTGAGCTTGAGAATTAGATCAATGGTTATCCATGATTTTCTGCTAATAGGAACAACACGTTTAAAAATAATAGTATCTCGTAATAAAGCAAAAATATCATCACAATCCTTGTTTCTTATTTTAGCATAAGGAAATAGAATAGTTTCATTGTGCAGTTACATTATTAGAAGCAGTTAAATGTCATCTTATTTCTCTATAGAATATAATTAATACATGTGAATATACCAAAAATGTTGTTGGATCTTGTACTAGTTTCATCTTCAAAACACAAGAACTTGAGACATAGAAACCTTGAAACCCTAAGTAGCCACTAGCTCTCGGTGTTAGCATTTTTACAGAATATCACTTGTTTACATCAAGTTGATCACTTCTCACCTCACTGCTGCTGCTGTGACTGCAGTTCCCAGGAGCTCTAAACATCGTATTCTGAAGCCTAAGAGTGCTGTAAGCATTTCTTAGACTTCTGCTATGTTGATTCTGTGCCCTTTCCCACACTTAGGAATGCTTAGCTCCATAAGGAGATGCTGAGCTTCATGGCTATGGCTAATGGAAGTGCAGAGGCCTCTCAGCATGGAGGAGGATCCCCAGCAGCACAGGGCAGCTTGGTACAATAGCTGTGGATGGGTAGTAAAGAATTAAAATACACACAACATACATGTAGCTGGTAGGTAACCAGGAACTTGGCTGGACAGAGTTAGAAATAGTGCAATGAGGGATTCAAGTAAATGTAGACTTCTGTGATATTGCTATCACAATGGAAAGAATGGATTTTCCTATGGATCCTGTCCACTTACTGCCTTTAGCTGTTTTGAGGGGAGGCAATTGCTCTTCAGCTGCCAAGGCCCTGTAGCTGCAGGTTCCATTTTGTATCTGTTGACTCCCTTTTTGCTGCGTACCTGCATCACTGGCAGATGATCTTTGTAAAGCTGGACCTCCGGGGAATGGTCAGTAAGCAGGTCACTGGTGCCAGAGATCAGGCAAGGTGGTGTGGCAAGAGAGAGCTGTTCTTCCCCAAGCAGCCGCAGCATGCTCCAGCCAGTCACAGACTTGCTGCCTAGTGTGACAAGCAGAGGACTGAACCCTCACTGAATATATGCAGACATTTTTCTTTTCTGTGTACTGAGGCTGAACAGAATACTTAGGACTACCAGGCAAGCATCGCATGCCCCAGCCAAATTAATTTCCTCTGTTTTCCATAGCAGTTTTCAGCAGCAAAAAGTAACGAGAAATTCTTGCTTACTGGTATTTTCAGCTACATCTATTCGGTCTTCCAGAACTGAAAGGTTTAGCTGGATGCTAGAATATCAGGGCAAAAGCGTCCTCATCTGTTAGTGCTCTGAGACCAGCCACACTGGGCTGCTGCTGCCATTGGGAGCTCCTGTTACATTGTCAGACATTTTTTGAGACTGTGTTTAAACTCCTAGGAAAATACACACTTACTCACTCTTGGGCAATGCTGCGTGGCCCTGAGCTTCCCACTTTGTCTCTGTGATTCAACAGTGCTTTTGTCAGGTCACAGCTGTAAGCAGAAGGGGCCTGATGCTGTCCTCATATGCACATTTCTTCAAAAGCTCATCTGTGTGGGTGATGTGGTGGTGGGAAATCAGGGGAGGATAAAGCTCCACTAGTAGCTTGAAAAATGGAATGTGAACGCTTTTAAAAGGTACTTTGTTCTTCTGTGCCCCAGTCTTTTTTAAACAGAAGTGGGTGGACCTAGGTATGCAGTAGTGGTAATGTTTAGTAGTCAAGTACTGTCTGCTC
The DNA here is from genome assembly GCF_015220075.1 of Falco rusticolus. Classification (NCBI taxonomy): domain Eukaryota; kingdom Metazoa; phylum Chordata; class Aves; order Falconiformes; family Falconidae; genus Falco; species Falco rusticolus. The sequence continues at coordinate 7,131,420 of NC_051197.1, read as the reverse complement.
CAAAGTGCTTTGCTCCTGGACCCAATTAGGGTTGCTAAGTGACAACAACCTAATTGTCTCCCATAACTTTGACTAAGCCAAGCATTCACAAGCAAGAAAGTGAAGTGCTAAGGACAATGTAGCTCTCCTGCTGGACATATAACAAACCAGGTTTGGTACTAATCTGTTTTCTAGAGCAGACAAAGGTATTTGTTTGCTGTTCTCCTCTAATAACTTTATTATTCCCAAGAATATTATAGGGAATTGCATTAACTTCTATGGTAATCATAACAGAAAGCAATTATTTTCAGCAAGTAACAATTACTTCACCTTCCCAAATTTGTGACCACACCTGGCCTTAATCCCAGATTTAATAATGAACATTTTTCTGAACACTAAACCGAAACAGAATATATTGCTTGCTTTTTCATGGGGAGGGCTTGCAATTCTGCATGCTAGAGTCTTACCCCCTGCCAAACCTCAAAGACATAAACTGTTATTTTAAAATATCATGATTTTTGTAAGCATCTTGTCGTATTATTAGGGGTGGCTTAGGGCTGCTTTTTATTTGTGATTGCTACTTGGTGTAGGCAAAAATGCAAAACACCTGGCTTAAAAAGCTTGAAGCTGTGTAAATACTGGGACCAGCTTGGTTTCACTTGAGATACTCCACTATGTTTCTGTTATTTTCCTATCTAAGGACTTTAAAGAATGCAGATGTGAATGTAGATTTAGGAGAAAATATTAGGAGAAAACATTACAGGGCAAAATTGTTTGCTCTGTCAACATATGATTGTTACTGTGCAAACTGATCAAATACTGTGGCATTAACAGTACTAAAATGTTATAGAATGCCTCACAAAGGCATTAAATTATGTCTAAAGATCAAATTATTTAATTTAATTCTGTGTATAATAGCTTTCCCCTATGTTCCTTTTGGTTTTTAAGCAAGGCTTGTATTTTACCCGGTACTGCTTCATAAACTGTTTTTTTTTAAATCCACTTGTGCCTGACCTAGATTGAAAATTTTCATTGATAAACAACTAAAGCAGTGTTCAGCTATTCACAGCAGTATTCCTCAACATTGCTAATATTCATTAAACCTGGCAGAATGAGAAATCCCCAAACTACTAATTACCAGGGTGCTGTGCTGTTCACATAAGTAAACTGAAAAACATTCTGTCCTTGCTTTGTAATAGGAAAGATGGATGGCATTTTCTATTCTGTTTGTGCTCTCCAGTGAAAACCAGCACTGGAAAATACCCAGGGGTACTGCTAGCAAGAGATGCTTTCATCTAGCTGGGATGAAAGTGTAGATGAAAGATCAGTAAGAACTGATGCCCTGTTTCTCACCTAGCTTCCACATTCAGAAGTGTTCTTCAGGGACTCCAGGGAAGTACAATCCATAGCTGGAGGCTGGAGTCAGCACAGCAGGCTAAGGAGATGACAAGGAGCTCCCACTAAGTTGGATCACTAAAATCTTCCGTAGGTACTTGGTAGCCCAAGTTCAGTTTGCCATGACACAAGTACATCCCAAATCCGTAAGCTGTGTTTCCCCCTTGTAGTGATTGTATTTTCTCTGGAGAAAGAGCTCTACAATGTCAAATAACGTTGGTATTTTTCACTGCTAGTTATTTCTAGTACAATGATTTGTGGTCCAGGGCCTGATAGCCAGATTAAGAAGATTCCCCATGAGTTTGCTGGCTGAGAACATTTGCCAAGCCCCGAGCAGCACAACACATAAACAGAGCGTTAAAGCCAGATTTGCTTTTAATCTCTGTTTCGCTCTAATGCAATAATTTACATTACCTTGGTATCTAACTAACGGTCTGCCTTTATGAGCAGACATGATCTTACCCCGTGCTTGCTAGAAAAGTACCATCTCCAAACAGTGGGTTAGCAAAGCCCTGACTCTCTGCTGGTAACTGCATTTGCTCAGCTTCGGGACTGTGCCTTCGTAGCCATATGGCTCACAGCCAGCCTGAAACACAGGCTGGGAGAGCTGTGGAGAGAGCTAGAGAAAAGAAAGATGGACCAGTCTTAAGGAAGTTGAAGTTAGGTTTATGAAACAGACTGTAGCCTACTTCTCCAGCAAACCATGTGAATTAAGCACTTTGCTGCATCTCCAGATATCTAAATGTGATTAAATGTCCTGCTTAATGTGAATTAATGTGATTTGAGTCAGAATTCATCTTGCTAGGTGCTTTCTTTAAATAAAATATAACCTAATTATACATGCCAATTATCAGAGAAACTGATCCTCAGCACAACTGAGGGAGAAAAATCCCTCAGCACAACTCAGGAATACAGTCCTAATGGTTTTGTGATTTTGGACAGTACAATGCTGCAAGTTCAGGCACCATGTGATTTTTAAGTGATACAAAAAGTATGTGAACTTGCCGTTGTATGCATGTTGTCTTCCAATACCCATTTTTCAAATAGCTGTTCAGTTTTATGGTTTTGTTTATGTGGCTCAGAAGGGTAAAGGACTGAAATAAAACAGCTTTTCCAACAAAGCCATGTAATTAAAACCTGACACTCAGCCACTAAAGAATTCCCTGGTGGCCAAATGAAAACTGAAGAGTGTTGAGGGATATTAGTGATGTGCTAAGTCATATCTGGCTTCCAAATTAGAGGCAATCAGAATTAGTTGAGAAAAAAAATTGCTTTATTCAAGTAAAATTTTAAAAGATGCTGAATTATTAGTGTGAGGTTAGTCATGGGGGATGTGAAGGACAGCTGGGAATGTGAACTAATTAGCAACCAGATATGTAGATCATGAAAACCAAATTGTTCAACAAAATTGTAGCAATGTTAGGTTTTTTCCTCTTCCCAGACAATTAACAAATTGTATCACCTCTCCATTTTACCGGTGATGAAAAAGCTGAGAAGGTCACATTCTGATGTGCCAAAGGATTGTAAGAGAAGGCGTCCAGTTGAAAGCCTGGGTACTGCCATTACCTCATACACGCTTACCACTGACAGCTGCTCTCCAGTTACCTCCCCGAATACACCAGGCCACTGGCTCTTGGTGCCTAAATTCTCTAGGTTTGCTGGGATGTCCGATCGCCATTGTGGTCGGCATCACTGGGATGAAATAAAGAACTTGAAGCACAAATAATTGGCAAGATACTGTACCTAGTATTGCAGGGCTAGTCAGAGAGTAGGCTACTTTATTCCTGAATTTATTAAAATTAGCTCTAATTAGTAGGATTTTAATGCATCTGCCACATGATTTAAAGGACCATGTGCAGTCCTCCTATGGGACTGAACCAGCACCCTCCAATGATAAGACCAAGCTGTTGCAAGTTATGCTAAAAATGCGACCATCTTCAGCATTGGGCATAAAATTCTTATCCTCTAGGGAAAAGGCACATGAAACTTGCTTATAAAACTGGATGACTAGTGAGTTACATCCACAGGAACTAACATCTGGCTATGATCCTTTCAGATTACCCAGAATCTTAATCGAAGGAGAAGAAAGCATATAATTTCAGTAGTCAAACAGTATAAATAATAATGAAGTAGTTTATCCTTTGAACAAGCTACTTATCCTCAATGTGTATATGTACATTTTGGGCATATGAGAATTTTAAAAATGCTCTAAATGTATATCAAGACCACAAAAGTGATGTCATCTTTATTTATACACTGCAAATGTAATTAACTTTTGCTATTCATATTCTCTGTTCAAGTGAATAAAAAAACCAGCTTAGACTTTTAAAAAGTATAGTATTAGGATAAAGAACAGCAACAGGCATCTTTCTTTTGGCACCATGGGAAAGATGCAATAACTATTTCTTTAAAAAAAAGACATAAATGCTATTAATCTAAACTACCAAGGAGCAGATGAGAAGGCTAGCTAACAAATCATTTATTGTTATATAAAAAAAGCATCCTTTTATGCATATGAGTATCAGTGATACTGGGATAGTTAAGAACACATTAGGAAGCTCAAGAACCAAGTTCACTATTCCAGTTTCTTTAGCATGATTTCAATGACTTTTAATTATTTCATCATGTCCACGTGTTAACTTTGTTATACAATCCTGCTCCCAGTCCCTTCTGGGTCCCCTTGTCTTACCACCTTCTTACTTCTGATGCTTGCACCAGTCACAGTACTTCAGCAGTGTGTCCTCCCTCCCCTCCACCACAGACCCAGGACTGTTTTTCACATTACTCATGAGGCTGGGTAAGAAGGTGATTACTAGATGCTTTGCCACAGTTTGTCTCCCAGGAACTTGCACGGATCTGGGGGAAGACTTCTCTGTACAAGGGCTACACTGACAGTCTCCTGCTCAACCATGTTTGTCCATAGACTTGTTGATTCAGATTTTTGTAATGATTTCCACAAGTTGGCCTGGTGGAGCTGTCAGCCTCAGTGATCTTTTAATTCCCTGTAATTCCTCTTGGATTACTTTTTAAATCACACAGTTCACTGGGAAGCCAGTAAAACACTTGAGCAGTTTTGACTGTCACTGCTCTCCAGCAGAGAACAGCCCTGGCATGCACAGGTGCTGTCTGCCTCCAAGAGAATAAGAGGTAATCATACAATATTCGAGGATAAAAAACCCCTTAAAATATGAACTAGCCTAGTTTTAAGTTTACATTAGCAAAAAACCCACCCAAACCATTGCCCAACTCAAACCCTGCTGTAAAGCAAAATAGTTACAACACAGCAATTATGTGTAATAGGCAGCGTCTCTCCCAGCATCAGATGTGGATTGTAACATATGGCTTTCCATGATGGATTCCTCTGAGAGTCCTGCAAATTAATTGTAGTTAACAACTACTGCTACAATTAGCCTCTTGTTTTTAAAAGACTAGGGTTTTTCTCCTTCATTGCCTAATTGTTAGCAATGATGTTAATTGATAGGACCCCCTTTGAGTTTGCAGTTCTAGTTCAGGTTTGGCATGGATCGTCACAAAAACAGAGCACTAGATAGAAGAGGGTTGCATACGTTTCTCTTTTTAAAAGCAAAAGCCAGTAAAGGGAACAAACAGCCCACAAGTTTCACACTGGTTCCGTGCAGTGTAGGCTGGTGGATCAGAAGATGTTCTTTCAGGCTAGTAACTGAGGAAGGGCAAGGAATAGATAAATGTAAAATTTCCAGCAGTGTGCCTCTGCATGATTCAGTATTAATTTAAAACATCAAAATCGCTGAATTCAGAATGGCTGAATTTCCATCTTGAACCTGTGCAAAGGTTCATTTCAATCCAGCAGCTACTTCAGAGTGCCTGCTACCAGGTGCTTTGCAGGAAGGAGGTTAAAAAAATAGTAGTAGATGGCTAGGAAAGAGTAACAATGTGCCAATGGGGGAAGGAAGTTTCTTTAATCTTCCTGGCTTTGTCCTGAAAGCAAGAATCTTGCTTATGTATTGTAACACCAAGCAGATCTTTTAAAAGCAAAGTAAAACAGATACAGCTTCAAAGGGTAGATTTGTCTACGCTTATTTTAACTATCTAAAAGTTTCAGCTATTTGTCCACACTTCTGGTGTAGCCAATGGAAATGATAGACAGCAACCAGCACTTGCCAATTCATCCCGGCCCCAGAAGAGCTATTTCACCCTGTAGCAACATGTGTTCCTGCCATTTGCTGTTGGAAGGGACCCAGGTGGCTATCTTGGAGCAGAGGCCTGCCTTTCAGATTATTTATAGGCAGGTGAGATGAACCCCAAATGGTAAGACTGCAGTGTGCTTACCGTTAACAATAAGTAAACACTGAAAAGCAGAGAGGTGCGTAAGGATTTTGTCCAACTCTCACAGTTCCCACAGATGTTTATGAAAAAGATAAAATGCAGATCAACTCACACTTTGATAAATATACTGTATGATCCTACATCACTGAAATCAGCAGAAGAACAAACAAGCAAACATCTATTGGTACTGATATGAGTAAGCAAGGATCCAAAATTACTCATCATGAAAGCTGCTGGTAACTGCCTCATGGTGCTCTCCTTGCTCCTACTGTTCTCCAACAAAGCTATCAAACATTTGCGGTGCCAGGAGGGAGGTAGCTGTGGTACATGGGTGCATCTCTAACAGAGTAGCAGGGGGAGGCATTTAACATTTAAACTACAAGCTGTTTGTGACATCCCAGCAGAGCTGTGGGATGGCATCACTGCATGTTAGAGTATAATGAAAATCTGTTGTATAAGGAGGTGCTTCATGCTCAGAAAGGTTGAAATGTTCATACAAACTGTAGATGGCTATTTTAGTGGAACGTGATTCAGACATTGCATTGATTAATTGTTTTTTGCCTAGTCTGAATGGAAGAAATGCACTAAACCATTTTTTCATTACAGAAACCTGTACTAAAAGCAAACAAACAAAGCCCAAACCAGTTACTTTACTAGGAACATGAAAAGTCAAGACAAACTTGCTTTTTAAGAATTGCTATTATCCTTTACCTATGAAGTGTCTCTCATCATACCTGGAAATGTTTTTAACACCCCAGAAGTGTTCAAAGCAGCCAGAAAACAACATCTGCTTTAAGGAATTGTTCTGAAATGTAAAGTGTGTAAAAAGCAATGTAATGGCCTGCTCAAAAAGCGAACATTTTGTCTCCTGACAGTCAGATTCTGACCATATTGATCAGAACAAAACCTTTGGGCGAAACTGGCCTGCTTCACTGAGTTTCTTTTACTAGCTCTTGTCTGTGGCAAATGGACATTTTATTTTATAGCTGCACGTTATACTTATTCTCACTTGCCATCTGCAGTTTTCACTGCTGCTTGTTGGTGATTATTTCTCTTGAAAGGAAAAGATCAGGCAAATTAATGGACAGCATTTGCCGTGAATCCTTCCTCCTCTTCCTTTAGGACATTCCTGAAATGCAAATGATGAGAACAAGAAATGGTTCAATGCTCTTTATGGCAGCTGTCTGTGTCAGGGTTAATTAGACTCCATCAGGTAGCCAGATATTCCTCGAGAGAAAATCTTTGTTATTAATAAACACATCTGGCTTGGATTTTGTAGGACACAGGCTAGTAATATCACAGAATTAAAGATTGGTAGCTGGCATGAGCTTTCTCCCCAGCCAGATTTGACTCTTACATTTACAATGCATTGAGTTTGTCTTTTCTGAAGGCTGAATTCTGACTTGAAGCACAGTCTGGGAGCCAGATTACCTTAGGTCAGAGACTGGACTGGAATGAGGTGGGGGGATCAGCATCCACTGTATAAAATAGTTTATGGACCCTTACTTAAACTATCAATTTGTCTTCAATAATTCACAATCTGAAGCATGCAAATTATTTTCTAAAGCTCCAGAACGGAAGTGGTCATGGGTTTAACATAAAGCCTAATCTAAAACAGGCAGCTTCGTGAACAAGGGTAATCGCATTGCGATGAAATCTGAGCTAATGGAACAGGTTATCACTGTAAAACCTTATTGCTCTGAAGGGCATGTCCACTTCTGCTTTGAAGTCCAGCATCTCCTCACAGATGATGCAGTTCTGTTATAATCCAAAATCCTGGTGTTGTGTAACAGGAAAATTGCATGCAGGAGGAAGCAGCGAGAGTATCAGTGTGAGGGAGAGAGCAGTTAATGCATCCACAGCTTCTCGCCCATGTCTTGCCACCCTCACAGTAAACAATTTCTTCTTTAATCTAAATCTCCCCTCTTTCAGTTTGAAGCCGTTTCCCCTTGTTCTGTCGCTACATGCCCTTGTAAAATGTCCCTCTCCAGGTTTCTTGTAGCCCCCTTTAGGTGCTGGGTGGCTGCTCTAAGGTGTCCTTGGAGCCTTCTCTTCTCCAGGCTGAACAACCCCAACTCTCTCAGCCTGGCTGCACAGGAGAGCTGCTCCAGCCCTCTGATCATCTTCGTGGCCCTTCTCTGGACTCGCTCCAACAGGTCCATGTCCCTCTTATGTTGGGGGCCCCAGAACCAAACACAGCACTTCAGATGGGGTCTCATGTCAGTGGAGTAGAGGGGAGGTACTACCACACTTGTGATGCAGCCCAGGATACGGTTGCCTTGCTGGGCTGTGAGCACACATTGCTGGGCCATGTTGAACTTCTCATCCACCAACACCCCCAAGAACCATATAAGACATCTGTAGTAGATATGGGAAACAAAGCCACGTCATGATTGTCAGGCCTCTGCAAACGTGAAAAGCCTGTATTTCCCTTGGCACACTTTAATACAATTTATACTCTGAAGGATCTTTTTCTTCCTCCAGTGACATGCACCCTGCCCGTTAGGACTGCTTACCTGCCAGTGCTGGCTTGGAGCAGGCAGGTTTTCAGCAGTTTGACCACTCACAGCTGTCTGGCAGCTCCACAGAGCATTCTGAGGAGAGACAAAGCCAAACTTCCCCAAACGGAATCTCATTACAGAGTTTTTAATAATTTTTAAGTGCAGAATTAAGACACCATAGTGCTGTAGCAGAGAGCTTGCCATTACTGCTTCTCAGCAGGGACACAGTAGTGGCTGTGCTCTCTGAGATCAGTACTTCATATTCTCCAGGAGTCTGGCTCTGAAGGCAGGTGCCATTAGCCCCAACAGAACTGCCTCAGAGAGGAGTCCTGGGGGACTTACTTGGAAGAAGTTACTGCCTTTGGGGAGCTGATTTATGCCAGAAAACAGTCTTTTGCATCCCTTTCCTGTTTCCCTTACCTAATGTAATGACCATTTTTATATCTGTGATAATGGACAAAAGGAACTTTCTGCTGGAGAATGCTGTGCATGAGAAACACTATTATTTAAAACCTTCCTGGAGAGCCGGTGTATGCATGTACAGGTACATCGCATTTCAAGCATTCTCTTACTGATAGATCCTTCCTTAGCATTGAGATGTCCCATCTTGGCATGCCCAAAGGGCAAATGTTTTATGCAGGACAAACTCTTCACTGAGTCTCTGCAGTACCCAGAACCATAGGTTGACAGTGAGTGAGAAGGAGTCTTAGGCTTTACTACAGTATTAAATAAAATACTGTAACTTAGTAAAACAGGGGCCCAGTTTGGCCAACTGGAAGGCAAAATCCCTAAATTCCAGGTGCTGTGAGAAGTTGATTTTCTTCCATAATCTTTATTCCTTCCATGGTTGCACACTTTTAATCGGTTTGTTTGGGAGGTGCAACTTGATCCACATAACACCACAGAATTGGTACACCTTGATGTCCTTCAGTTTTGCCATTTTTCAAGTCATCCACTGCACGTTCATCCTGGGAGGAAGCAGCTTTAGCTGGAGGTTGGAAGAGTGGGACAGGAGGGTGTTGTGATGTAGAGAGATGCAGGGAAGAGCTGCTTGTGCAGAGGGCTCAGTCTCTCCAGCCAGCAGTTACGGGGGGATTAGTCCCTTGAGTAAACCCGCTCTTAAATGGCTGTGGGGTTTCCATAGAAGGGTGCTTCAACTCCCTGTCTGCATAAGCTGGAATAAAAGTCACCTCCCCTCAACTGAAGGCTGTGTCCAGCAGGATGCTATTATGAAGTTGTTACTCCTGGAAAAGAAAAGCAAAACAGGTTCCATAGCCTGGTTTTAGTCTCATATGTGTGTTTGATTTCCCAAACTAGGGGGTTTGATTGCAAGAACCTCTGGAAGTTCCCTTTTTCCCTTGCACCTTTGCTGATGTACCCAGCTGGGCACTGATGCATGGTTGAGCAGACAGCAGCCCTGCAACATTTTCATAAGAGAAATGCGGCAATTTTCTATGTCAGACTGTGATACAGCATAAAAAGCCTATTTCTGTTAGACCACTTCAGCTTAAGTATTTGTGCGCTGTTCATGCCAGCCTTATCTAGGAAATAATACTGTGCTGCATCATGAAAAATTCCTAAGTGAAGGCAAGCTGTTCCAAAAGCAAAGGCCAAGGTATTCTGGACAGGTGTAGAAACACAACCACCAGCTGTGCTTTGAGATGGACAAATGAAAAGTCCCAGTGATGCTGGGACTAATCTCAATTCCTGCATCAAAAACCTGTGGAAATGGGGATTAGTTACTATAGTAGTTGCAAAGATGGAGGCAGTTGCAAACCAAGAGGGCTGTGCAGCACCTGGCACTGCTGCAACGTGCTCCGGTTTAGCTCGAGAAGGGTGCATGGCTCTCCCTCAGCTGTTGCAGGAGCAGGGGCTTCTGCAGGCAAATTGGACTCAGAGTTTTCCAGATCAGGACAAAACTCCAAGACAGAGCGTGTCTTGAAGCTGAGAGAGGTACTTTGCACTGCACCGGCTTTGTGTGCTCAAGTGTAAAACGTTGCCAGATCAGCATACTACATTTTACAGATCTACCCTGAAGAGAAACATGATCACATTGTGGGTAGAAGTTGGGCCAATCAAGGGGTTTTTTGTTGGTAATGAAAAAAAAGGGAGGGGGGCAGTCAGCATTTAGGTGAAGGTGGGATAGAGAGAGCAGAGATTGGGTTTCCTGGTGCAGGGGGCTCCTGGGCCTCCTCTTTTTGCCAGGAGCCGTGGGGTGAGGGGATCCACATGCCATGGGTGCTGTGTCCCGTGGGCACTGCACACCTCGGCTCCGTGCTGGTGTGAGCCTGGGAGGTGGAGGGCTCACCTGACTGAAAAGGGTGCGCCGCTGCTCACCTCTGCTCTTACACCCACAGCTACGATGGCATCCGCCAGGCATCTTTTCTGAAATTTGTCTTTGTTCTGGTTTTAACTTTTCTTCCCACCATTTTTCCTCTTCCAGCACAGAGTGTTTCCCGGCACAAAGCTCTAGAGCAGAGCTGTCCCTCCAACTCCTCCATGGCTGTCCTCTCCCACAGCAGCTTCTGAAACAGGAATTCAACTGAAGCAGCAAGTAGGTTTTGCATTCTAAAATCTGGAAACCTTCTGAGTGAATCTTTGCAGATCTCATTTATTTCCTGGGCTTCTTACTATATGTGTGGTTTCCAAAGCACAACTCACATGGAAATGTGCAGCATATTTAATTTGGACATATTCTCAGAGCTTCTTTGCTGCAGACAGAACTTGCTCAAATAAGTAAAGAAATATATTTAATTCTTTGAAACTTAGTGGGTCATTTTCTTAGATACAGACATAACCCCTAGCAAACGTTTGTAATTAGTGGCTCTGTACCAGTCATGTTACCTTTCTCAGTTGTTTTACATCGAGGACAGTTAATTTCTCTGCTTATCTGGTCTGTTTGGTATGTACATGATGTACTAATGAAGAGAGAGAGAACAACAATTATGCTTAGCACTTATACAGCACTTACTCCATTTTGCTGCATAAATATTAACTGATGAATCTTCACAAGAGCCCCAGGGAATAGATTAATACTATTATCTTTCTATTTAGGGTAATAGAAGCAGAAAGATGCAAGACAGTATGAAAAGGAAAAAGAAGTGCATAGATGTACTTTTCTGAGCTTTTTATAGCATATGCAAGAGGCCTGTAGATGTTGTTTATAATTCTGCTTGCAGTTTACATTTAAGTGCAACAGAATATTAAATCTTGCCTTCCTCTGACTTTACTGAGAACTTGACAAACGAGGAGCAAAAACATCTTTAGAAATTAACCGAAAGGTGAGAAAGTTAAACCATCAGCGAGGATTTTTCTTCCAAATGTTTTATTTCAACAGGCATTAAAGACTTGGAAACGGAATTAATATAAATAACTTATCTCAGTTAGGCACCGCTTCCTTGCCGTTCTGCTTTCTTCAGAACTAATCATCCTGCTCCTCCATGCACAGCCCTGCTTCAGAACTTTCTGGGCTGCTTTTGTGTCGGGTGCAGGTGCCCGCACCACAGGTCTTGGACCTGTGTTTTAAACCTAAACTGAGCAAGAAAAAAGGGCCCTGTTTTTGTACAGATGGTAAACACTGGTTGTTCTATCATCCAACCTTTGAAAAACTCTCCAGTACTTCTTCAGTGATATTGAATATATTTAGTTCCAAAGGGCAGAAATTAATCCCTTCAACAATTAAGTTACTTTATTCTCTGATAGCATTACTATACTTGAAGGGACACAATACATAAATGCATGTTATAGCTGGTATTCCTTGAAAGATGCATTTGTCCTTTCAAGACAGAGACATTATGTTCTCAAAATCCATTTTTAACTGAAAAGCCTCCCGCTGCCTACATGCAGGTATAGATGTTTTCTGATTACCACTAATCAAACTTCAAGGTTGCTGCGTTTCCCATTCAAGGGAGAGCAGGATAAACTCATGTTAATGAAAGAGAGGAAGCAGCATTAGTCTTGGGGATTAAAACAGATGGGCTTATCTTGACTTCCACTGAGTTTGCAGAGAGGGAGTAAAAACTGATTTCAGATAAAGCACATTCAATTAGATCTTTTTATACAGGGTATATAATGAAAAATGTGTTTATATACTTAGTGATGTCTACTCTGCAGGTTGAGCTATGAGTGTAACCACATGAGTTTACCTCCTTTTTGTATGAAGGGCGGTGCTGCAGCATCTTGTGGTTTAGCTTGTGAATAGCACAGCTGCACTTGGGGCCAAACACGCAGCAAAGATGTCACCAGAGCTTATTTGCCAAGGCAGCATGTACTAGTGGGTGAAAGAGACCCTGATAAGAGTTTAGAGGCAGTTAACACTAAACCAAAAAGTGCTTCAGCAGGGCAGTGGAGGCAGGCGAGTTCTGACTCAGAAGTACAAATCCTCACTCCTGGGCAGGCTGCTTGCCGTGAGTGACCCCATATTGACAGCAGATGTGGTCCTGGCGTGTTTTCAACAGGCACTGTGGGTATGCCCGGCATCCCAAGCAGGAGGATCTTTGTGAGCCTTGGCCTTGTCCGACAAGCCAGTGCACACCTTGTAGTTCTGCAGCTGCTTTGTCAGTGCACCAGTGAGTGTAAGGGTAATCTGGTGTGTTTTATCAAAGTAGAGGCTTAAAAATTTCATTGGCATATAGGAACCAAAGCTAAAGACAGATCAAAGGAAACAAAGCACATCATCTGTAGTTAGTTGTCCCTGGTTTTAACAAGTTTTTCAGGATTTTCTTCCCAAGTACCACAAGCTATAAGGTAAGCAGGAGTTGAGGCCAGATTCTAGTAACTATTTCCACAGCTCAAAGTGGTGCTGAGGATCCTGCCCTCTGCTGTGATCGTCAGTCCATGTTTGTACTCCAGGTTCCCTGGAGCAGCTACCTGACTACAGAAGATTTTCCTCCCCAGAGTCTTTTCTCTGAGATATTAGCAAATGTACAAATATTGCTTTGACATGGTAGGTAGACCTGCCTTCTTCAAGTCTTCTCTTAACACTTTGCATTCCTTAGTTAAGACATTCCTACTTCTTATCTTTTCAGGGCTGCCATGATACTTCGTAGATCACGTACCATGAGAAACGGCAGTTGTGCTTACACCTTTGTAGCATTGGGGCTTCCAGCTCATTATGAGCTTGGCAGTGAGTCTGCTGGTGATTTTGCTGCTGGTATTAGGTAAGTGCTTTTTCTCAATGTTCCTGTCTCCACCACACTTACTATTAGTCCTGTAGTCCTGCAGCCACAGCCGTTGAAGGTGCAAAACGCAACGTGTGACCAGAGCTGTTTGAGAGTTTCTTGTTTTCAGTAAGAAAATATACCATTTTCTCATGTAGCTACTGCAGCAAACATCACAGTTCACTTCTTTTGGTGGATTTTGCCGTAGAAAAAGGCTTTATAATGAACAGCAGTTTGAGGGAGACTGCAACCATGCAAATCTGCACTCCCTGGCCTCCTGAAGCCAGGGTGGTATGTGCCAGTTTTGGACTCTATGATGTCTGCTGCCTTCTCTGGTGGATTTTTTGCTCGCACCAGTTTAATGCTTCGTATTTTTTGGTTCCTGAAGGAGAACAGTGAAATTGCTTGTAGTGATGTCCCAATAAATTTTCATTCAGTAAAATAAACCACAAGCGATCACGAGACAAAGAGGCTGTTAATGACTCACAATGTTTCTTTTGGTTTGGCGGGTTTTTTTGGTTTGGTTTTTGTTGTTTTTTTTTAACAAGGACACCTGCACAAAGCACTGCACTTAAAATCATTCATTTGATCTGAACTGGCCCCATTCAATTTCCTGGCATTCAGAGGAACCACAAGCCCCATCAATGTAATTTTATTTTCTTAAGTGAGCAAATGCAAGCATGTACTGTGCCAGTATGGTCAAATTGAATCTCACTATATCTTCTGATCACTCTGGACCATTCACAGGAAAAAAAATCTTTATGAATCTTCCTCTTCCTGGCAGTTCCTCCAGGTATTTTTGGGGAAGGTGCCTCCCCAGCAGGGTCTGGAAATCAGCTGTGGGTTTCCACGGGTCAGTAAGGGCAGGTGGATGGGGCTGATCACTTGTGTGAGCCCATCAGCTTTTGAGGGAGAGGCTTAAGGCAGAAACTAACACATGTTAAAAGCCATGGGGTCCTAGCAAGTATGAAGAACATAGTTGTCTCACCCCTTTGCTTTTTAATGGAGATTACTCCCTCTAATATATACGAACGTATTGATTTCTCTTTTGAGTCAACAATAAAATGTGTTTCTGCAGCTTTCCTTTTCATTAGGCTGCATCAATAAATCATGAAGTTGAACTAATGGAAACTATGGTCTGTTAACCCTGGCGCTCTGACTGGGGCCATCAGTCTGTAACGTGCGACGGGGCAGCTCACAGGCGGAGATGCGCCCTAGGAGCACTGCTGTACCTGGGGGGCCCAGAGCAAAGTGGTTAGGAGCTACAGAGATTCTGGCGATGCTTCCTAGGATTTGCTGGAGCCACCAAGCTGGTATTTGGTATTTTAAATTGTAAACTTTGCGACATACGGGATGAAGTGAATATTAATTCAGTTATATATATGACCGAAGTCCTTCTGGAGAGGGTGATACTGCAGTGCTGACCTGACGAGGGCAGCTCAGAGTTTTAATGCAAAGAGGAAATGGCAGATTGTGCAAATGAGACCTGGTGGTTTATGCCTTGGAAATCTAAGAGAATTATGGCAGTGAAAGGCATTTGAGGCCCGCTGCTAGATGAGGTGCTGGGAAGTGGGCTGAGTTGTCTGGTTGCACCAAAAGCCTTTTTACTGAGTTGGGCCCGTGGGTGAATTCTGTTTTCACATGGTCCTCCCTGGGCTTCCTCTGATTTCCTTTGTTGAAATGGGAAGTTTTGGCTGAAAAAAGTATATATTAAGCCATCTTCGCACAGGACAATGTATTCTTCTCTATTCTGTCTCATCAAACATTTAGAGGCACGTTTGCCAGATTAGGGCTGGAAAAACTATGTCAAGCTGCTTAGTCAGATCAACAGCTTTGGCCTCTCTGCTTTCCTTCCCAGGGAGGTGGCAGAGCAGGGCTGCCTGTGCCAGCAATGGACACTCTGCCACGGGCCCTCTTTTCTGGGGAACTGGACCACAGCCATTGGAGTGCTTTCATTTTCAAATAAAAGTATTTAAAATAAAATCAGGATGTCATGCACTTTACAGCACTTCTCCTAGGACAGAAAGTCAAGAAACAAGTTTCCATTAGGTGCCTTTCCTCTAATTCCAGATATTAATCAGATGGCTGGGATTTCTGATGCAGTCTTTGTACTGGCATGAAAACAGCAGTATATCACGTGGCAGGTAAATCTCTTTCCTTACCAATAAATAAATAAAGCAGTTTATTTCTAGCATGTTATTGCAATGACAGCATTAACAATAAAAATCAAGAGCAGTTACTCTTTGACACAGTTAAAAAGTAAGCCTGGACCAATCCTTATCACTAGTATAAGAGGCTACTCTCACTTATTCTGCCTCTCTCTTTCATTGCAATGAACTGCATTTTTACATTGACCCTTTGCTAGTTATCTTTTCTGATACTGAGGAATTGTATCTTGTCTGCACTCTCAAGCATGCTGAAAGGACCGTTGTTCTTCACCTGATGGTAGACAATACCCTACTGTAGTCAACCTGAACTAAATAAACGCTCAAGTTAAGTAGGACTTCCCTTAGACTTCCAGGACTCCTGCATTTGTGCTCCTAGGTTTGTTCTTGCCTGCATGTTGTGCTTTTACTACATTCATTCATTGTATTCATGGTGGTTGAGGAAATCATGAGCTTTCTGGTGGAAAGATCAGTAAACACAGGAAAAAAATTGCGTGCAGCAACCGTGAAGCCTCCAGTAGAGGTTAGACAGGGCAAATAGCTTTCAGATATGATAAATACAGATAATTCTGGCTTGGGACAGAGAAATAGACTGCATAACCACAAGGGTCCTTCTTGCTCATTTTGCCTGGGCTTCTATATAGCACATACATTATTAATATGCATATTAGTGTCCCAGTGTGGTACATTTTAATATCACTCACACTGAAATAAAATTTTATTTCCTCAGGAGACCATTCATACAAAATTACCTTGTGCCATCTGCAACAATGAAGAGTATGACTTTTGCATCTAAATACAATGATGTTTTCATGACAGAAAACTGGTGAGCAGCGGCTGATGTGCTGGAGAGCCGTGCCTGGTGTGAGTGTGTGTCTCTGTGCCCTGAACAAAGCTGGGACATGCTTGAAAGTGGTGCCACTTGAACAAACCAGGAAAAGCAGAACTCCAAGTCCTGGGGCAATCACAGAGGATTGGACTGCTGGGAAATAGGCATATTTGCAAAACAGACAGGGAGAGACTTTGTAGAAATAAAATGGAGAGTTCGATTTGTTTAATAGGAAGATATGAGCTGTCACAGTCTGTACTGGTTGCCTAACTCACTGGACCCACTCGTTGGACCCCCAGCACTTACCTGGCAGTTCTTTGATTCCAGGTTGCCAAAGTGAAAGAGAACTCTTAACAATTTTTGTGCAGCAAGACCCTACAGTTTAACCTCTTTGGCATCTGAAAAGAGAGGTTTCAGCCCTCACATCTTCCCAACAAGAAATGCAAAGCAGGTCACACAGGCTCAGCAAACCGACCTGCTGATCACCTTCCCTCTGTTCTTGAGCTAGGCAGAAACAGTGCAAATTCCTGGAAAACAGCTAAACACTGAATGTAGCTCCTGCACCAATGCCTCCCATGTTCCTCCTCTGCAAGCTGCCTCCTCTATCCTCTGAGCCTTGCTGGTGGGCAAAGCCAGCAGCCCTGCTTACAAAGACGGGATCAATCAGCATGTGTGCTAGGCACATCCCTGAATAATCAGATTTGCTCATATTTGCATCTGGTATAGCCACAACAGAAAACATGGGGGGGGGGGGGAAATCTGTACAGTATAGCCTTTCCGTATTTGTGACTTTCCTCGTTTTCTCCCAATACAGATTCATGGTGTCTGTATTTGTTTTTGCTGTACCACACTATTTGGTGATTGCAGATCATCACAAGTCCTTACCAGGTTCCCAGCTAGCTAGTGTACAGCTCTTCATCTACTCACCACAGTTACTGCCTCGTTTTCTCAGCTTTTGTCTGAGGTTTGATGGTTTCTGTTCATCTGATGGACCCGTATTCTTGCTTCCTTTTCTCCCCTGTCATTACGCTGGTTTCCAGTTTCCATAGAGATTGCAAGCCTCACCTTGTCCTCTAAATCATGGTCCTTTTGTTGCATTTCATGACTGCAGAAGGACATTAGTTTGCTCCAGGCACTTAAGAAGAGAAAAGATGTATTTGATTCCCTCAGAATAACAGTAATTTAAATGAGAGCAGCCTCAGACTATGGAAGGACTACAGAGAGCAGGTTATTGTGCAAAGGTCACTGTGTGGAGGCTTTAATGAAACAGAGTTTCATGGAGCACTTCATGGCAAATGAAGGCGAGACCTTGAGGTCTCGAGAGGAGACAGGATTATTCTCATTCCTCTAATGCAGAAGCAACAATGTCCTTAATACAGAAAGCCAGAAAGATTAAGAGACACTGATTATAGCTCCCAGGCATTAGCTGTGTCTGCTATGACCTGCCCCTCCTGTTAGCATGAAACCAGCTGTGCATGTTATGCCTTATGATGTACTGCTGCCGATGCATGTGGCTACAAAGAAATACATCTGGCTGGAGCAGCTGAAGGTAGCAAGTGCCATCTCCTGTGCAGGAGGGCAGAGAAACAAGCCCCAAACCTCACCCCTCTCCCGTCAGCACCTCCCTGACAAGGCAGTGGCCAGCAGAAATAGACGTCTACCCGTGCAGCACCTGGAGGGGAAGGGCACAGCAGGGCAAAATCACAGAACTTGATGCCGTAGTATCGTCTGGAGCTGTTGCCTGCCAGAAACCTGTCCAGTTGTGTTCCCTGTGCTTATGCAGGAATGGAAGAAAAACAGAGCAATGTTTTCATCCTGTTAGCTCTGAGTGCCCAAATGCCAACTATTAGAGGCCAGCACTGGTAGCCAAGGGAACAGCCCTCCCACAGGAAAATAAGAAAAACACGGCTGAACAGCATGTAGAGAGGACAGCACACAAAAGGCTCGCCAGATCATGAGAACATTTGGATTTTGTTGTGGGGTTGGGGTTGTTTTTTTTTTAATATAGATGGCTAGCTCTAATCTTGTACCCACTCCGAGCGCTTAGACTGCCTGCGGTCTGAAGTGGTGGGGCCCTCTTCAGCCTTTAATGGGTTCTGGGAATGCTTCAAACAGCTATTGCAATCCCATCAAATAAATGCACAGCTGGGTCTGGACTAAAGAAATTGTTCATTTTCCAAAAATCAGATCTCTGTGTGTGTGTGCACCTACCCACTGGTTCAGCCATGGCTACAGATAGAAAGTGAATCAGCCTGTGATGAAAGATGTTTCTGTCCCAGCCCTCAACTCCTCTGTGCCACAAGGGTTTAAACTCTGTGCAGGCTCTTATTTAATAAATTCACATCAACAGCCACGTGTTGGTGCCATAGGGATGTATTCCTGCTGAGAGTTTCACCCCATATGGATTGTAGAAGAATTAACAGAGGAGGTCTTGGACTTGTGAATAATTTCTGCCTCAGGTTGTCCAGACACTTTGCAGATATCTTGAAAGCTAATTTAATCTGATCTGCAACTATATTCCAGGAAAGACCTGATCTGAATATGCCATGATCTGGATCTGGTTCCTTCATTAAATTAGCAAAACAGGCTTTGGATTGTGATGATTTCCTTTAGGAAGACACATACCAAGCTCTGGAAATCATCATCTGTTTAACTCCAGAGCTAAAGAAGGTAGTCCAGCATCTATAAGGAGTCCTAGCAGGCTTTCTGTTACACACAGTGTTACTGTAGCTCTTGCTGCACACTGGAGGCATCAGGGAAGAAAGCCGTTTGATATGATGCTTTCCTGGGATCAGGAGATGCTTCAGGGGCCAAATTGAAAGGCTTTCCCTGTTTTTTATTGATTGAGCAATGAGAAACAATAGAATTAACTTTGAATTAATTGATCAGTTGATCTCATTTTGTATAAAGCCAGGTAAGTTCTAGCTAGAAATAATTCCTCTGCTATGCAATTTATTCTGGCTCATTTTTGTTGTGAACCCACCCTTCTTCTCAGACTCTCTAGTATTGTGATCCTGGTTTTCTTCAACAGCTGTGCTGTGAACTGTCTTCTTGGAGTGTTCGGGCCAAGCTAAGTTACACTCCAGCAAGTCCTTTAAAACAATCACATAGCTCCCCGCTGAGGGAAGCTGATGCTTGATGTGCTGCGGAAAGTGTGCAGAGTCCCTTTGGTTTTAACTATATTCATAGGCTGAGCAGCACTGCACATAGCGATTTCTAAAAAGAAACAGCATTTATGTTTGTGGCTTACTGGTTCAAGACTCCACAAGTACAGAGAGTACTCAAATCAATTCCTCTCCACACATTCATCTGATCAATTTGCAGCGACGTGAAAAAAGCAGAGAAATATCCCATATCCCAGATTGCACAAGGACCTTACTGAAAGAAAATTTTCCACTATTAAGATTCAGTGTAATTAGTTTTCAAGGGTATATCTGTTTCCCAGTCTCACAATACGTGTGATTCAGCCTACTGAACAGGAACTGAATCAAAAAGCTTCTTTCTTTCATACTTAAACATCAAAAGATGTTGCTAACTTTCTTTCTGTCACCTTATGTATGTCCCCAGGCAACAGTAATGGCTCTCAAGAGCACTAAGCGAAGCATGAGCAGCCTGAATCTTGCTGCTCTTCAGCAGTGTGAGCAGTGGGCTCTTGAGCACCAGATGTCTTTGCCTCCCTCTATATGCCATTTCCCCAGGTTGTGTGCACCATGCTGGCATTGCACTCTGGCACAGGACCTCACCTTTGGCTCTCCAGAAGGCAGCATTTCAGCTGGTGCTTCTAACATACACAATTTTTACACAATTTGGCCTGAAGTTCCCATCAAATATTGCAATGCATCTGCCTGTGGGATGACAGCAAGTATTCTGGCTCAGTACTGCGAAATGCTGAGGGAAAATAGTCACTGAAATGAAGCAGAGGTTAGTTATTTATTCAAATCATAGATCAAAACTCTTTCTTGAAATTGCTCCGCAATGATTATAATGGGGAAAATAGTATATATAAAATGTTTCCAGGGCTCTGCTATGGTGTAAGTATAGCTTTAGGTTGCAACTTGTAACTGCACAATGTCTAAGGCAAAATTGTCCTGCATTTGAAAGGACTGAATGCTTTACATTCTTACCTAAAGATCACTAGGGATACATACAGCTACTGCATAAGAAAATACATTCTCACCATAGGCTTTAGTTTAATATTAGGATGGCATTAGATTAGGAAAGAAAGTTCACAGAAACTTAGAGCTGATCACTAGGGATCACCCATCTCCTATCATTTATAGAAATGCATCAACTAGCTTTTAATTTGTGTTGCAGTTTAAACCATCAATAGATCTGCATTGTCACTACAGGGTGATAGCATGATCTGGAAATGTCTATAGGCTGTTGCGGGAGTGATGAACAGAGCAGTCAGCAAACATGCTTGGATGTTTCATGCTAATACACAGAAAACAGAAATTACAAAGCAAAGTACACTGCAGAGATATTTTGGTTAACTGTTAACTGGCATGGGAAGTTTTTACTTTTTGCTATAATAAAGCCTTTACTTTTGTGCTCCTCCTATAGAAACCATCGCTTGTATTGAATTTGTTCATTCTATGGCTTTTGTAACTATGTCAGTCCCTAGCATGCTCTGGTATCAGCCCCTAGGTTCTGAGGAACATGTAAAACTCACAAAACCCAGCAGAAAAGAACTTAAATAAGCGCAGCGTTTCAAAACGGTCTAAAGCTTTTTACCTCAAATTATATATAATCTCTCTGAATATACCATGGTGTGTGAGCTGCCAGACTGAGGCAGGCTGGCGTCCCTGTGACAGCTAACATCACTCTGTCCCAGCCTACCTGATAAGTAAGATACGTTATATTTCTTCTGTACCAACTGCAGAACAAACAAGCAAACAATGCCGTAGAAAAAACATTCCACTTTGAGAAGGCACACAAAATCACTTCCCTGAAGGCAGCACAGCAAGGCTGCCTGCAGTGTTGACAGTGTCACAGCTTCTTATTTTCTCTTCAGCAGTTATTAGTAACACTTGTGCTGAGGTGGCTATTGCATCTTTCCGGAATAATACTCCACAAAAATAATCAGAATAACATTCAAAGGCCAGTTTCCCATCTTTGTGTTTCTTGGCTTGTCAAAGAATTGACAAGTCCTTGCCATGCTAAATATTGTTTGGATAATAATCAGTTTGGGCACCTACTGACACTGTGTGACCTGAAGTAAGTCAATAGTTGTTCAGTGTTCAGTGCCTTGTTCTCCGTTCCCGTGCTGTAGAGATAATATAGGTTTCCTTCTCAGGAATTTGCAGAAGAGGTTGTTGCAAAGCAAGGAGAGTTTCCTGGGCAGGAGGCTCTAGGAACATGGCGTGCTTCCAGTCGCAGGAGAGCTGGAAGGAAAACAGCTTGCTTTGCAGTGTTCTTTGTGAGCAATGAAATGCTCAGAGCAGGCCATGAAGTATCAAATGAGGACTGTCAGAATAAGGAACTCCTAACATAAATTCAAATTAGCCTTATCTTCAAGTCATGAAATTACATCATGGGCAAGCAATTAATGTTTTTCTTTGAGGGCTTTCTTCTCCTAGCTCCCTATGTAATGGCTCTGTGAGCTGAAAAACAACTTATTTCTCGTGATTCACTGGGTGAAGTGCACTAGAATGCTGTGGGTGACAACTCCTGTATAAACGTGTGGAGTTTTAATCTTCTTTCTTTCTTCTGTTTTACCAGAAGTCTCTCAGTTGCAAAGAAAAGCTCTCCAGGGTATGTTTAAAGCACCATATTTCAGTTTTGCATAGACAGAATGAGGTCTCACAGCAAACTCCCACCATACTCACGCATCGAAACATATGTATGTATTACAATTACACTGTTCACAAATCCCCATCTGAAATCACCACTCCAAAGTGGCCTTAATTTTTGTAACTCTGTATCACACAAATTTCTTACAAGTTAATCTACGGGAAAAAAGCATTACAAAAAAAGACTACATTACAAAACCAGATTACTATGTTACAAACAAGACTGTAAAACGAAGTGTGTATATAAGAAGTATAAAACATCATATTTGGAACAAATTACATT
The DNA here is from genome assembly GCF_015220075.1 of Falco rusticolus. Taxonomy (NCBI): domain Eukaryota; kingdom Metazoa; phylum Chordata; class Aves; order Falconiformes; family Falconidae; genus Falco; species Falco rusticolus. The sequence continues at coordinate 7,109,012 of NC_051197.1, read as the reverse complement.
GGCAATTGTAAGCAGTAGATTAGCTGTTCGCTTACATTATATTTGTATGTAATCACATTGGTAGTTGTAACTAGTGTTAGAGTAGAAGGCAGTAACAACAAATTAGAAATATGCGATATAATCTGAAAGTAGTGTAATTAGTGGTTATTGTGTTTGCTTCAAGTGTGGATACTGAAAAATGAAAGCACCGGGAGGCTACAGATGTGACATACAACATTAGACTTCAAAAATTTGGCACAGAATTGATCATTGAAGTTCTTAAGAGTCTTAGATAAATATATTTTGTGTGGATTCTGGACCATATTGTTGATACAGTGTCTGGAAAATCAAGATACTAGTGTGTGATACTGAAATATGTACTAGGGACTTTGTACAATCCTGAATCAGACCGTGGGTCTCTGGATCAGGGGTGTCATTACAGGTGCACACAAATGGCCCCATATCAGGACCTGAACTGAACCCCTGGGTGTTATCCCAGCACAAATCATTGCAATAATAATACAGCTGGATATCTTGCTTATTTTCCAATTTGTTTTCTTGCTAAACCACGACTCCTTTTCCTCCCTCTGCCTTCTTACTTCACCCCCAAAAAAGCCCAACCCTGAGCAGAACTGTATAATTTGGTGGTCTAGTGGACGAGATGCTGGGAAGCACAAGGGAGAGAAGAATTCTTCCTTCTTTCTTCTCCATCTACCAAAGGAGGAGAAGAGCTACTTAAGAGAATTCTCTCACACACAGTGAAGTGAAAAACTGCTGACAAAGTGAGTTTCTTTCCACATAGTACAAAAAGTTTGTGCTGTAAGAAGGAACACTTATTTTGCTTTCTTGGTGTGGCAATTAGACATAGAAGGTCTCCTAGACCTTCCACCTGGGGGTGTGTGTACAGCTGCAAGAAGTACCTTCACAGACACACTGCAGAGAGTTGTTACTGATAGGGCTTTTATTATAATGTAACACAGAAACAGAACCACCAGAACAAGTCTGCTTTTCTGTTTCTGCAACATTGTACGGCTTCTTTACCCAGCATCATCTTTTGTCCAGAATTAATCCAAACGACGCTTAACAAGACAACATGATGTGGCACCATCTTGGTAGAAAACCAACACTCCACTGGCAATCTTTTCACAGCTGCAGGAGGCATCCCACAGTGAATGCTTTCATCATTTAAAGCCATGTATTCCTAAATCTGTGTAATTAATTAAGAGTTGGTCACCATTCCTTCTGAAGTATATTGCTGCTTTACTAAAGGAGGTCGGCTGTATACTTAGATCGATACAAACAAGTGAAAGCAGACAGTGGTTTAGGAGCTCCGAAGATGAGATAAACTCCTTTATTTCTTAGACAATCCACTGATCCTGAAAAGATCAAGACATCTTCCATATTTTCAAGTATGCTATTATGATAACTTTTTATTTATGACCTCAGAGGCTTTGGAGGAACAGTTTTCTTCCTAAGAGGATATAAAATTTAGCCTTTGTAACATCAGTTAAAAAGAAATAGCAGGAAAATATCAGCCTTTTGGTAATACCCTCATAATATCAGAGGAAGATGGTTATAAGACAAGATTTGCAGTACAATTTTCACCTCATAACGGATTTTGAGTATGTCTCCTGAACATAATCTCTAGGTTGAGAGCAGACTGCTGTTAGTCGTGTCTGTAGTCTGCTATAGACTGCATTTGAATTAACTACATACAATTTATAATACACTGATATGAGACTAGCTAGGTTTTGGGGTTTTTTTTGATGTTTTACCACTTTGGAGGGAAAATGGTCAAACAGGAGGGGGCCTTTACCCATCTAATGCATCGGTTACAGCATCACTGATGTCTGTGTAAAAAAGATGTGTGTCCAGAACAGGCACCAAACTGCTCAGAGACAGCCTGAAAATACTTTGAACTGCTTTTGATGATGGTTTAGTGTAACAAAAGAGCCTTCCTTAATTTGGGTTTGCCTTTTCAACCTGCAGTACAAAATTGGGTGATAACTTCATAAACTTACCTATACTAACACGTATGACAGCTTTTATGAAAAAGGTTTATTTTATAATGTTTAAATCTGCAAGTCTCTGAGTACTCAAGTGCTATGAAAAAATGCAACATGCACTTTATATGTGGCTTTAATTATCTGCAATGCATGTCACTTTTATTGAGGATGTTCCCAGGTGCCCATGTGCTGTGCTGCCTGGAAGTTCCCCAGGGGGAATCACTGGCAATCACTCCTGGTGAAAGAAAGCCTGCTCTATGGGGCAGGTTCGTTTGGACTGGGGATCTGAACAGGGCACTCAGAGGCAGTAAGCGTTACAAGTTCAGAAAAAAGATTTGGCTTAAAATGTCACCTAATTCTCCAATGCCTTGAGCCACCAGTAATTGCTTACTTCTCAACACACAGCTGCCAAACTGTTTTATTACTAGACTGTTACAATCCACAGAGGTAGCATTTACTTACCTTTCCCAAGCGAAAAAAATGCCCAGAGCAGTACCTAGCAAAGAATCAGGCAAAGTGTATTCCTCTAAAAGAGCTTTACCTTCCCGAACTGCCATAAAATATTAACTGTGTTAACAGAAAAATTAATCTCATTTTTCTCACCACTGTTAATATTTTTTTCAGGCTGCTGAAAACAAGAGCCGTAACCTTAAACCCACGGTATGCAAGAATGTTTTCATGGACTGCCATCTGTCGTTAGCGTACCTGTCTCTACACTATGTGCTGGGGTTTCTATACCAGCAGCAAGCACAGCCCTTCCAAGAGGCCTGTTAAAAGTGCATGAAGTTGGAAGAGCTGCTTTAACTCACACATGCTCTGCCTGAGGCAGCATGCAATGAGATTCTAACAATTTGGCTTGCAATTGCGACAACAGGCAAACTAGTGGTGGTTTTTTCTCCCACTTAATTCACTTCAGTAGTAAGTTTGTACCTTTAGTTAGACCTTAGCCAGAGCATTCATCTTCTAAACCAGCAGTGAGTTTACAGCAAAACATCCATGTGCATATCACAAACTTCACATATATTCATACTATAAAAGACCATGTCAGTGCATGAATACATTTACATATACTGCCCTACTTATTTAGACAGCTGCTTCAGAATAGTACATTTAGTTAACAGTTTGCGTATATGTAAGCTATAAATTTGAGTCCAAAATCTGATCAGTTAGCACCTTGTTCCCTAAATCTGTATTATAAAAAATAGAGCATAACGTTTCAGAAGCTGGCAGGCAAGTTCAATTTGCCTGTCATTTGAGTAAGGGGTGATCACGGTGTGCTGGAGAGCAATCCTAAAGCAGTCAGGCACACAGTGACAAAAGAAGCTAAACCCAACATTCAGGCTAAAGGCATTCAAACCTATGTGCATGCCTTGTCTGAAAGGGAATCTCTGGCCTTGGATATACATGGTAATTCAGTAGATCTAGGCCAATTCCTAGGTCTCTTAATTCTTCCACAATCTTCTGCTCTCTTAAGCTCTGCGCCTGTAGCTCATCTGCCCAGCAGAGCCAATTAAGTTCCTTTCTCTCCTGCCTATTTCACTTGCAAGATCTATAGGCAGATATGTTCCTATGTACATACTACCACACAAGCTCATTACTGTTTTGGGCTTGGCATCACTTGAACGTGACTTAAATGTTTCTAGATCTAAGCTGACCAACTATACAACAGCTTTTACTTGTATGCTGAGCTGATCCACCCCAGTTTCTTCACAGCTTTCCCACATGGCCTTTCTTCCTGAACCCAGTTTGTTACTGAATATGTACACGAAACTTCTGGCTTAGCTCCAACTGTTAATTATTCAGAAATCAAATTATATCAAATAATTCCGTAACATTGATTTACAATCAAATAAGAAATATTTGCACAAATGAAATAATTATACTAACAACCTGTAAAACCTACGGACTGAATTAAGAAATCAAAACTTCTCAGATGAAATTACGACATTAAACATATAATTTAAACATCTGCAAGGTATCAAATTATTATTTCCCCTATAACAACTCATCTTTTTGTCCTAGTTACGAGTGCCATTTTGATGGTATGATGACAAAGTAACTATACCAGCAAGTCTGAACACAACTTGAGAATAACAAATGTTACTTCAGCAAATAAACCTACTGAAGCTTCCCCAGCCATGCGGTACAAAGCAGTGTTAGAGCAGATCACCAAATGCGCATGCTATCAAAGTTCCACACCTGCTTGCAAGAGAGATGGCACAGTTCTGAATGTCCTCACTGGGATTATACTTGCAACTGTGATTTTGTGTGTGTGTTAGAACTGGTCCAAACACAAGGCTTGATACTGAAGCACCAGACACGAAAGTGAGCCTTTCATACTTGAAATCATGTGGACAAAATTCCAAAAGGCCAGAAGTTTTTGGTTTCCTTAAAGAGGAAGGATCTCAGCAATACACTTAACTTCTATATTCAAAAACTTAGAAAGGCACAGCAGTCAGTAGTTTGTTGCATCCACAAAAACGTAAGTTTATTTGCATATCCAAATACAGGACATTTATTTTAAGTGAAAAAGCTCGTAATTTAAATAACAAGTTCACTTGCTATTTAAAACTGCAGTCTTAATAATGACAGTTTTACTCCCCAAACGTTAAAGAACTTGAGGCCTCTTTCTGTTCTTTATGCAACTGTTTTGCCCTGTTTTTCAAATCCTCTGCCTTAGCATCATTCTTCTCTATGCCATCTCCCAGTCTGTACATTCGACTGGCATTGGCACAAGCCCACACGTGCCCCAGCTCACACCCTTTCAGCGAGTATTTCAAAGCATTGCTCATGTCCTTAGGGATCCCAGGTGCTCCTTGGAGGTATATTACACTGAGGTTGAAGCAGCTAGGGGCAAAATTGCCATCACAGGCTTTTGTGTAATAGTCTCTAGCGCCAACAGGGTCGGGCTTACCATCATTTACTCTCCCATCATGGGCCAACAGCCCAACGCTATGACACGCATTTACTGACTTCTTCCCACCTTTCTCACATGACTTCGTAAAAGAGTTGTACGCAGCTTTCAAATCTGGGTCAAGTCCACCTGTCAGCCAAGAAACCAAAAGATTACTGTAAGGACATGCTAAACCAGATAGAAGCGCTCTGCTTTGCGGCATGCCTCCCAGTGTTGGGAAACAGCATCCCTCACTTTAGATGCTACAGTAAAAATTTTGGACTTCTACGGCACTATCATTGTCTCAGACAGGTTTTCCTAACATCTTCAAGTTAGAAAACCCTCCTCCACTCCCCAGTAATCACAACAGCTTATGCAGACAAAAAAAAAAAAAAATCCCAAACCCACTAAACATTCTTTCCGCTACTACATCTATGGATTTCTTAACAGCTTACACTAGGCAAAGTGTTCTTTTGCCACTATACCTCCAGTGAGGTTACTACTAGTTTTGAACTACAGTAAAAGTAAAAATAGTAAGTTCCTTTATTATTGTAATTTGGAAGAAGCCTCACTGATGTAACTGCTTTCCGTTACTGTACCAGCAGATACATTTTGGACAGACTTGCAGCCCACTTATATAAGCAGTGTTACCAGTCTAAGTTTATTTCTTCCTTACTTTCTCTAAAAAAGAACAGCAAGATGACAAGAAATCCAAACTTTAAGAACAGAACACACAGCAACATTCAGCACTGGATATATTTACTGCTTATACAGATGTAATTATAAGAAAAGTAATACATGTGGCTAACCTAAGGTGACTCCTCAGAAGGAAGCAGTGTAAGGTTTTCCAACTTTTCCCAGCTTTTATTACGTTGCCATAAAAGGGGCAGGACAGGCGGTTCCTCCTTGCAGGTCAGGAGGACATGCAGATGTTCGGCACCATGCAAACGCTGTGCTTCCTCAAAGGCACCACCCGCCCCCCCGCGTCAAGGTGCCCCTGCACAGAGGGGTTCACACGCTGCTGGCAGGGCCACCACAGCCCGGCACCCTCCGTGCTGCGGGTGATGAACCCGCGACACCCCCGCCACGGCGCCGGCGCAGCGTGAGGGGCAGCGGGGGGGGACTGGGGCAACTGGAGGCCCGAGGGCAGGAACGGAAGCCCGGGCACGGCGGGTAAGCCGAGGCAGCCACGCGGAGGCCAGGCCTAGCCCACCTTTGCCGATGGCCTGGTAAGCGCCCAGCTTGTAGCAGCTCTCGCTGTGCCCGTACGCGTCGCAATTGTCGCGCAGCACCCGCGCCGCCGCCGCGAAGTCTTTCTTCACGGCGTCCAGGTAGTCGGCGAGCAGCTGGCAGCCTGCAAGGCACCGGTGAAGGGGCTGAGGCTCCCGCCGGCCCCGAGGCAGCGGGCAGGGGGCTCACGGCGGGGCCGCTTACCCTCCGGGTCCTTCTCCTTGAAGCACTGGTAGCTGTACTCGACGTGCAGGTTCTGCAGGTAGGCCCGCACCTCCTCCTCATCCTCGAAGTTGACGAGCCCTGCCATGCCGGAGCCGCCCGCGCCGCCCCGCAGGGCCGCCCGCGAGCGCCCAGCTATCGATGCGGCGCCTCCTGCGAGCGCCGAGCGACCGATGCGGCCCCGCCCACCGGCCCCGGCTCCGCCCACGCCCGGCCCCGCGTCCGCCCGCGCAGCCTCACGGCTCCCTCCCGGCGCCGCGGGCCGGCAGCAATAAGCAGCAATACTTTTCTAGCACTTTGCTCTCAGAGTTTCGCAGTGCCGGACACCTATTTCCGAGGTCCCATTGAAGACAACCGAATCCCGACGCGGAGCCGTTACCGTACGCGTTAAGACGCCCCGCAGGGCCCCGAAGCCAGGGCTGCGTTACCCCGCCTTCCTACCTCATGCTGTGCTCTCGGATTAACGGCTAAAATAATTTTCAACTCGACTTTAGGACGGGGGAGTTCCTGCCAGTCGCTATTCAGTCAGCAATCTCTCCTTTTTGCAGTACAACAGAGCTTTCAGGTGCTTTTTGGGGAGAGGGAACCCTGGGGACTGGTAAGTGATCAACACACACAACAAACCCTAGTTCTCTAGTTACAGATGACCTTAAACCAGGTGTGGTGTTAGGATACTCAGGCAAAACAGGTCACACTATCCAATTCCAGCAGTTTTGAGTACGAACTGAATCTTCTGAGAGTATAGCAGCACATTAGAAATTTATGTGACAAATTGCTTAGAGTTAAAATGAATTTCAAAGAATATTTGAGAATGCTTTGTCCCAAATCATTTTGATAACATAACGCTGGCTTGTCAGGCTTTGGGGATAAATAAAACTCAGTTAAACCCTCTTCATAGGCTCCCACAGGAAGAAACCCGATTGCCTTACTAACAGCTGGAGCTAATTGCAAGAACCTCTGCCACTCGGACTGATGGCACCACCTGACGGACATGCTGCCAAAATGCCAGTTACAACTGCTGTTAAACTATTTCCTTAAAACCTTTCAGACTTTTTCGGTATTTGGGTTGGAGTTAACACACATTGTCCACATGAAGCTAAAATCCTGTTTTCAAAATGTGCCGACCAAATCCACTGACATGTCTGAGAACGCAAGAGCCGCACCAAGAGCAGGGGGATCAGTCTGTCGCTTGTAACTTTTCACTGTCTGAGCCCAAGCAGGAGAAAGGAAGGTAGTTCCTATCATAAATCTGGAAGGAATGAGAAAAACAAGGTAAAGACAAGGCATCTAGTGATATACAGTTTGGAGGGAATGAGTATGTTTTTCAGTAGGTATGGAAAGAACAGCCTGGAAGCTCTGAAAGTAGGAGGTGGAAGAAACGTATCATGGACTAAGAATAATAGTACTAGCCCCTCCCTAATCTAGGCTAATTTCTGTGTCTATAATCTCATAAATTAATTCTTCTAAGCAGGTTAGATTTTTAAGTGGTTAAATTCAGAACATGAGGACTTTCGATTCTGTTCTTGTCAGATCCTGAGCACATAATTTATCTTCTCTACATCAACATCCTAATCTAAAGAACTGGGACTAGAACTTTGTTACGTAGTCCCTAAACTGGCAAAACTGTTGGATATTTGTAGAATATTTTGTCATCTTGTAATGATGGAAACATAAGTGATTTTAGCAATTGCTCCTTATTTAGGCATGTTGCTGGTTTGCAGACAACTATTATTCAAAGCTGCTGTATATAGAATCAGCAATTCTTTAAAAGGTTTAACAGTAAATTCTTTATATTTACTTTGACAGGGTCATTGTATCACTCTTTACTTTGTACCCTGAAATAAAAAAATAACTGTATCATTTTTACCAATGACACATTATAGCATGTGTTTGTGGGGAGACAGGTTTTCATCACTACAACTGTATCTGAAACCTGAAATTATTTCCTAGAAAAGCTTATAGCACAGCTCCTCTCCAACCTCCAAGCTGGTGGCGAACCCTATTGTAGTAGAGCAGGCGGCTATTCACACCGCCAGAAATAAACCAGTTTGTGCAGGAAACACTGAAATCACAGGGGTTGATCTGTGAGTAACAAGGATAAAGCTGAGGTCGAATTCTTCCCGGCTGGGAAGTTATCCAACGGCAAGGGACTACTGCAGCCCCTCAGCTGCCCCCCTCCGCTACCTCCCCTCAGCAGCCCCCCCCGCCTCCAGCTGCCCCCCGGTGCACAGCCCCACCGGCCCTTTGCCCTCGCTCCATGAGGAACGCAGCTGGGCCTCAGGGAAGGGCCGGCACCCCCGATGCCCGTTCGCTTCGCCAAGCGCCAGACCCGTTCCCTGACACTTGGCGCTTTTTCACCTTTAAACCTGAATTTTAAGGCTCCTACTGACACGCAGAGCAGGCGGCGGCTGCCTGGCGCGGCCCCTTTAAGGGAGGCGGGCCTAGCGCAGCTTCCCCAGCGGCTGAGGCAGATTCACTTCCAGGTCGGAGCGGGGGGGGGGGGGGAGGAAAAACACGGGGGGGTGAAGGGGAGAAAAAAAAAAAAAAAAAAGCCAAGCTCCGGGAGCCGGCTGGCTGGGAGCTCACCGCCGGCACCCAGCGCCGCGATGGTGAGTGCGCGCCGCGGGCAGCGCCCGGCCGAGGCAGGCGCTGAGGGGCGGGTGGGACGGGCGGCTGCCCCCCGCCCCGGGGTGGCGGAGCCGGGCGCAGGGAGCCGCGGGGAGCTAAGGCGAACCGCCGCCGCGGAGGACGGGGCCGTTATGGCGGCGCCACCGCGAGCCCCGCTCTGGCGGGCGGGCGGGTGGGGGCTGCCGCGCGCCCGGGCAGGTGAGGCTGTTGGCGGGAGCGGGCGCGAGGCGGGCCTGGCCGCGCGTGTCCCCCCCCTCCCCGCGCTGGCGCTCAGGGGAGACCCGCGCGCGGGCCGGCGTCGGGCCCGTCCCCTCACGCACGCAGGTGCCGCCGGGCCAGCCCGGCAGCCCCGGTCCCCTCGCTGTTGCGTAACCGCGGCGGCTGCCGCCTGGCCGCTTATATAAACGGGTGATCGAGACCCGCCAGAGGGGAGACGAGACCTGGCGCCACGCCGAGGGGCGGCCGCAGCCTTGCCTGGCGCCCGGCACCGCCACCGCGCTGCGAGGGTGACGGCCGGCCCGGCTGCCGCTGACCGGCTCCTCTCGCGGCACCTTGCGGGGCCGAGCGGCGCAGGTAGCCGGGACGGCGTGAGGGACAGGACGGGGCAGGCAGCCGTCCTCGGCTCCCCCGGCGCACCCTGCCGCCGGCCCGGGGGCAGCCCGGCCCTTCCCCGCCGGGCGCGCTGTGTGCGGGCGGCCCGGGCAGCCGCACGGTTCCGCGGGGCGCGGGCCTGGCCGGGCGGTGCGGGGCGAGCAGCGCTCCCGCAGCGCGGAGCCGGCCGGCACCGGCGAGGCTGAAACAGCCTTGCTGTGGTACAGAGATCCGCCGAACGGACCATGCGGCTGCCCCGGGTGCTGTCCTGAGTGCCTCTCCGAGAGATGAGTGTGCATATATACTGCTTTTAAAGGACTAGGCGGGAGCTCCCCGGGTTATCTGGTCTCATCCCTTGGTATAAAAAAAAACCTCAAAAAACGTTTTATCTTTATTTTAAAAGTAGGTGGCTTTTGTGCCTGCTCTTCTATTCAGTGGACTAAGGATAGTACTTCGTTGTTTGACGTTTTGGAGCTATGTACTGCCATCTAAATTTATAGCAAAAATTCTCTTTTCATTGTTTGACGTTTTGGAGCTATGTACTGATATCTAAATTCGCGGCATATTCATGGCATTTCTGTGCACCTTTGTTGCCGTTTCTGGCACTGTGCTTCACCTTAACAGCTTTTTTCCTTCCATAGGTTTTGTTCACTGTGCTGTATTTACAGGTGGCATTCATCTCTCTAGCCTTTTGATTTGCTAAGCTAAGGAAAGCTGGTTTTGTTTCCTGCTCCCAATATCTTTCGTTTCCCCAGAGCATTCTGTTAGCTGTTATGTTCAAATTGAAATGGTGCGAGCATCTCTTGATGTAAATGGCCCTGTGAGATTCCCGTGTCTTGAAAATTACATACTACTTCCTTATTTTTGCTTGATGCTTCTGATACCTTTTTTGGCCATCTCACATTGTTTTCTTGTGGTTAAGCAAACCATTCAGGTTCTTCTCTCCAGTCATTTCTAACTGATGAACTCTTATCTGACATTCTTGATGTTAATCTTGAAATAAGTGGCCTTACTACATAGTTTTAATGTGGCAGTATTTAATTTTAGACCTCTCTTGACCTCTGCCAACTTGTGTCACTAGCAGCAGTGTAGTTCTTACTTGTTGTGCCAGGATAGTTAAATGAGAGTTTTCAGTATAATCCTTCCTTGAATTTGGTTAATAAATTGCCTACATCTGTTTCCTTCAGTTTAATTTGAGCAGGATAATCACAAGGCTTTCTTCGTAACATAAATCACAGAACTGTTTATTTTTCACTGCCTTTTCTTTTATTAGCTCTGAGAAGAATTTTGATGACTTTTACTTGAGTTGCTATTTCTTGATCACATTAAGAAAGTAATAAAGTTTTGGAGCTGTGGAGAGGTGGAAAACAGTTAGAAATGTGGTATGTCCAACGCCAAAGACGAAGGCTCTATAATTGCCTCTTATTTTCCTGCTAATTTTTTGAGAGAAATAAGTGCCTCAATTTAAAAACTTATCCTGTACCCCATTTCCTTCACGACTTCAGAGAGAAAAAAGCAGGTGGGCCTGGCATACACACATTTGGGTTTTGTAATACTGAGTCTGCGACTGAGTACAAAAATTGGGGAGTACGTCACAGAAGTGGTTTTGTTAGAGCTGAAGTTGGTATTTGTCTTCAGTGTTATATCCTGGTTTATTGGGGGGTGGGGGGGAGAACACCCCCCCCCCACCACCCCCCCAATTACCTATGGAAGAAAAGGTTTGATTTTTAATGACTGTGGTTGCGTGGTGATGCTTCCCCAAAGGAACAGGATTTTGTTTTAATACTTGCGCTCAGCCAGTTAATCTAGGCATAATGTTGGGCTCAAGATTCTCTAAGTTATTCCAGATATTTTAATATGTTCCCTTAAGTGCCTTTTTTTTTCTTTCTAATTGTGGTTTGAAATACAAGTTAAATATACTCTAGAAATATCTAAAGTTGATTCAAGGAGTTTTTAAAAGAAAATGTGGAGGATAATGTTCTTTCTGAGAACCTTTCCAACCACACTAATGTGTGAGCTGTAAGCTGAACTGGGTAACATCACCCTGAAGTAGCTATTGCATTTCAGTCTGCTAGTGTATTGGATTACTGTTAGATGCCAGTAGCCATGCAGTTTACTCCCCCCACACCCCAGACACTTTTTTTTTTTATTGCCTTGGTTATGTTATGCACTTATACAGTTGTAATTTAAATAAGCCTTTAAAAGACCATCTAAATGCAATTATTCTGGTTTTTTTGTACTAATCCATAAGCTAGTTGCTTTTAGATCTGCCCGATTGCTCATCGTATGTGTTTGAGCTCATAAAGATGCCCAGACTTGCATCAGGTAATGCGTAATTCTGTGATTTGAGGAATATTTTTTTTTCTGGCCACTTATTTTGATAGGATGACAGAAACTGTGAGGTTACATGGAAATATCAGGTAATTAAGATGGCTGTGAAAAAGTCAGCTATACATTCTAAAAGTCTACTCAAATATTGCTGGATGATCTTTATTAAATAGAAAACAATAATCCTGCACTACGGTTGACACACATTTACAGTGTCTCGTTAGAGTATTAGAACCAGAAAGTGAAATGAGCAGAAAACAAATGCCAGGTTTGTTTTCAAGTTGACATTCAGAAGTATAGCTAGAGAAAGGAACTACTTAAATCCTGACCTTCTAAGTGCTTAAATACAACTGAACACTTTTACTATGAGGTCTTTAACTGGACATATTCTCTTTAAGTAAAGAGAAGTTGAGAAAAGGAATGCTGCTAGCTCACATAAAAGGTTTACAGACTGTGGTCAAGCTGTTCTGTTTCAGTAGCAGACAGTCTAGGAAGCTGGTTTTATGATGCTTGTTAAGGGACTTCATTAGATACAGATAAAAATGTTTAGCCTACCTACCTCAGTTACCTCAGGAGCCTTTGTTAGGTGTTTCTTCAGCCTTTTGGCAACAAGTTGAAGAAAGATTACAAATGTCTCCTGTAACAGGTATAAAAGGAGTTCATAAAATTTATACTGTGTTTTTTTCAAATGAAATTGATGCTTGCTTGTGAATTTTGTTCCTTTATTGTATGGAGATGTTCTATATGGACTTCTACAGTGATTACTTTATATGAAAATTAGAACAATATCTCCAAATTGCAGATTAGCCAGTTAGAGGTACTGGTTGAAAAAATATTCTGAGTCATATGCTAGTGGCCTATCTGCAAGGCTAAAAATTCTCATTGGAGTTTGCTCACTGATATATAAAAGTGTTTTAACTTTTCTGGCAGAAATTATGGAACAGTGCCAGAAGGAGTGAAAGAGCCAGTGTTCTAGTTTTGTCATATTTAAGCATCACATTAGAAGCACAAGATCTAATGGGAGAGAAGGATGGCTTTGCTTCAATGGGAATAATTTTCACATACCTTGGAGTAAGGATTCTGATTTTTGTTTGAATTGGCAGTTGTATAAATCCTCGTGGTGGTGTATTAATTTTAGGTTAAAAGAAATGTTTCCCCTTTCCTTTAAAAAATGTACTATTTAAAAATAATTCATTGTTTTTTCCTCCTCAGAAGTACTTAGGCATTGTTGCACATTATAAAGAAATAAAAGATATTAACAGTTCCAAATTCTGTCTTGCCTTTTTGTAGCAGCTTAGGATTGGAGACAGCCAAAACTGCTGTTTTTGGTAATGTGAGCAAGTTGCATCACAAAGTAACTCCTCTTTCTTCAACAACAAAATGTAATCATCAAGCTTTAAATGAAAGAATAAAAATTAATCACTTGGCAAAATCGAGTCAAAGGAGCTGGAAGGAGCATGTCAAAAGCTGCAGAAAGAGCTTGTATTTGAATAATTTGGAGTTTCTAGTTCCCAAACCTCTGCTTAAGTCTTCGGGAGGCACTAAACTGCAGTCTCCCATTGTTGATGACAAGCTCTATTCCATCTTTGCCTTAGCGTGGTACCTCCCAGTTTTCAAATATATGCACCTTATTTTAGAAGATTTATGTCTGTCACTTTCTTTGTATTTCTTCTATATAAACTTTTACGTATTTCTGTACTTCTATGATGCGCATATTAGGCCGATGAAGCAACAGAAGGAGAATTTAAATGAGCTAGAAAAGAAAGGTGAAATTATCCAGGACTTTCAGTATAAAAGGGAAGCTACATTTTTTCCTACAGATGAGATCTGGCATCAGTTGATGCTGTTATTTTCAATATTGTCTGGGGGAGTATGTACCAGTCACTCGGCCTTCTTTTGTGTAAGGCTGGGGATGATTCACAGTGCTGCGAGTCATTCTTTATGTTGATTAATCTGTGTGACTGAAAACAGTAGGCTATTATTAGACATGGAATAAAAAAACCTTTGAGATGTTTGTATATCAATGTACAGTCTCAAACTCTGAAGGAAAAGCTCGAATTTATATTCTGCCTTGTCCTTTGTACCTGGCGTTCTATTATAGATGATTTCCCAGTGCTTGGCATAAAAAGGAGTGAATTGGTATCTATAATCAGAAGGAATTCTATAATACTTGTTACTCTATTGCTGCACAAAATTTGGAATTAAAATATTTCTTTTTGAGTTTCCTTTTTTTGATCTGAAGTTCTAGCTGCCCTTTCAGTATCAAAAATGCTCCTAACAGCATATGAAACTTATCTGCATTTCTAATCTAGGTTGGTAGTAGACTGGGGTGACTCACCAGAAAAATTAAAAGAAATAGTTTAAATCAAGAAATAAAATTTGATTTAAATTTTTTTCAGTCTGTCTTGATTGATTAATTCCCAGTAGACTTCAAAAATTCAAATGATCTTATCAGGAATTACTTTTCTTCCTCTGTGAACACAAGCAGGGCTGAAGCATGGCGGACCAGACTGGATGTTGTTCTGGGGGTGACGGTGGGGAGGAGGCTGCCCATCAGTTTTGCCAGTTTATCGTGTGACCTGACTTTGCGTGGCTCTAAGGGAGATATCTTTTTGTAACGTTTGCCTGTTTCAACGAGAATCAGACTAACGAAACAGAATCATTAGCCTAAAAACAATATTATTGAGTAATGGAAGATTCATAGAGAGAATGGTTTGACTAAATCTTTGTTTTGTTGCTTTTTGCATATGATAGGAGGAAGCTTCTCCTTATTCTTTACTTGATATCTGTTTGAATTTCCTGACTGCCAACCTAGAGAAGTTTTGCACTGAAAGGCAAGATGGAACGCTATGCTTGCAGGAGCCAGGAATGTTTCCTCAAGAAGTGGCTGATCGACTGCTGCAGACGATGGCATTTCATGGTAAAAACAATTATTTATGGGTCATCAGTGAAAATATTTTACTGGAATGTGACACTGCAGTTCTGGTGTATTTTCTAGCAGAATCTGCTGTGGCAGCTGTTAAAACTGTGTTCCTTAATCTCTTAATAGAGAAATTTTTTTTTTTTCCACCGCTTCAGCTGAATGTTACATCGTCATGCAGATAGTTCTAAATAGAAGGTCCTTTGTTTTGGGTTTATGATTTTAATTTAATGTTCCTTTAAGTGAACATTCCTTAATTCTTTCAATCACTTAAAAAATATGTATTTGATTCTACTACTTCTAGCAGCACTCAAACATTTCATTATCTCTTGCAGAGCAATTAACTGAATTTTCTTTACTGTGTGTCCTTGTGATTAAACTAGGAAATGATCTTGTCATTTTCATTAAGATACCTTCTCATCTCTTCTAGAACTTTTGTTGAAGTGGAATTATTTATTTGAAGGCAGTCAGTTTCAAGAGTAGTATAAACATCAGTGAAAGCCACTTTGTGGTGATGGTACATTTTACATGCTGACCTATCGTGTTGTCTGTCAGCACATCTTTGGTGAGAGGGCTGCCCTTTTGTTTGCTTTAAGCATGGCAAAGGAGAATGTTGTCTCAATAACAGCTTCTTAGCATGAAAATAGTGAATGTGTAGATTACCCTAGAGAGGAGGCAGGACACTCAGTCCTGAAGACTTTTAGTAAGAGATGAGACATGACACTAGAGAAATTCCTGTAAGCAGACCGAGCACCCTGACCTACAGGTGCAGATTTGAATGGGTCTTACTGTGCAAATACTGGTATTCTAGTTATCCCAAGTTGCTCTATTCAGTTATAACAGAAGGAATGGTCCTTGAAAAAAAGAAAAATTAAAAAAAACCTTCAACACGTGCTACTTTCTGATAAGTAATTTTTTAGTGGTCCCAAGAAATTGGGTTCAAGGAAACTTGAGTTACCAGAAATTTACTACCAGTGCTAGTAGTGATGGAGGCAGTTCCAGACACAGAAACATCACAAACACTGTGTCAGTACAGGATTGAAGAAAAGTGCGTGCCAGGTAAACAGAGTGTGGCTAAGGTAGGCCAGTGAGAGAGCCTAACTTGATCCTTAAATGAAAAGATGAGCAAAAAATTAAGAAGTAATTTAGCAAAACTTTAAGCAAATTATAATTATTTATCACATTTTTCTTTTTCTGCCGGGTACCACTTGTTTCACCCCATATTTTTACTTTCTCTGCAGAAGAGGAACGCCCTGACTACTTGGTCAGAAATGCTTAAACCATTTGCTCTTCAGAAGTCTGCAAATCTTAATATTAATTTGACTTTGTCACAGAGGCAATTACTAACTTGTAACTGAAATCCAAACTGTAGTGGCAATGGTGGTTTTATTAAAATACTTTGCATTTTTCTATGTTCAGTATGCTTGAAGATGGGAGATAAAAAAACAGGAGTGTTGACATTTATAACCTAGAGTGAAACTAGAAGGACATGTTATTCTTATTCCTTTTGTGTGCGTGCTTGTGCAACCATACCCTTCTCATACCGCTTTCTATAAAGCAATAATCCTTCTGTTGATAAGATTCAAATAAGAAATCTTGGTCTTTTCAATGCATTTTGAATAATCCTGTTCATGGAACTAAATGCATTATTTCAGTTAGGATGTTGCCAGTATGCTGCAGGAAAAGACTGCTTATGCAGTCTTCTTGCTACAGAGCAAAAGGATAATCTCAAACAAGATTGTTGTGTTTCCTTTTTTCATTGCTGTCTTTCTCTCTTTTCCACCCTTGCCTTGTCCTCCTCGTTCTCCTCTTTGAATCACTTCTTAGGTTTCTTTCTCACATTCAGCTTGTTTCTGAGCAACACTCCTACCTTCTTCGTGAGGGATATATAGAAGGACTTAATTAGCTTAGTTTAGTGTATTGATCCTACTTATGAATTCAATCAAATGCTAAATTGAGTTACAGTGAGATGAGAACTGGTCATTGATTGCTGGTACTGGTACTATCTTAAGGTTAATGGAACTGTGACCAGGGAAGAATAACTTTCAGGAATTTTGAAATTTTGTTTTTAGCACATTTCTAACCAGTTCAGTGAGAAAATGGAGAAAATGCAGGCAGCAGTGTGAATGTTTTTGAGTCATACCTGCATTTTATTTATTGCACGTTCCATGTTCTAAATCAAACTACACCTTAATCTGTCTCCTATTTTTATACCTGGAGTTTTCCAGAAGTATGATTGTAATATTAAAAGTGGAATCTCAAATACAAAATTTTGGGATCAGTGTTGTAATGGTCCAAGACAAACTACTTTGCAATTAATTTTATTTGTTAATGCTTTGTACCCTTTGGGTTCTTAATATAAAAGTGATGCTCTATCTAACAGTAGAGCCAAACACTAATGCTGTTCTCCATCAGGGCTTCTGAATGACGGAACTGTGGGCATCTTCCGAGGCAACCAGATGCGTTTGAAACGAGCTTGTATCCGGAAAGCGAAAATCTCTGCTGTGGCTTTCCGGAAAGCATTCTGCCATCACAAGCTGGTAGAACTTGATGCTACTGGGGTGAATGCAGATATAACAATCACAGACATTATAAGTGGACTTGGCAGCAATAAATGGATCCAACAAAATCTGCAGTGCCTTGTGCTGAACTCACTAACTCTTTCTTTGGAAGACCCATACGAGAGGTGCTTCAGTCAGTTGTCTGGGCTTCGTGTGTTGAGTATTACCAATGTTCTGTTCTACAACGAGGACTTGGCAGATGTTGCTTCCCTTCCTAGATTGGAAAGTCTGGATATATCGAACACTTCTGTCACTGACATAACGGCACTCCTCACCTGCAAAGACCGACTCAAGTCTTTGACCATGCACCACCTGAAATGCTTGAAAATGACCACAACCCAGATTCTGGATGTTATAAGACAACTAAAATACCTGAATCACCTTGATATTTCAGATGACAAACAGTTCACATCAGACATAGCACTTCGTTTACTGGAACAGAAAGATATCTTGCCTAACCTTGTGTCTTTGGACATTTCTGGAAGAAAACATGTTACAGATAAAGCTGTAGAAGCATTTATTCAGCAACGGCCCACAATGCAGTTTGTAGGACTGCTAGCTACTGATGCTGGCTACTCAGAATTCCTAACAGGCGAAGGAAACCTAAAGGTTAAGTGGGGGAATTAATTTTACTGAAAAATTACAATGTGCAGGAAAAATAGAACTAATAATTTGTGACAAATGTATGTGGGTGTTTCAGGAGGCTGTAGAATAATTTTTTTAATTGTTAATTGTAATTACTGACTTTATGTCAAATTGCTACTTAATTCTGGTACAGAAACTGCTAAATTTACATAATAACTATTGTAAGAAGCATCTATTTTCTGTGCCTTTTCAGTGAGCTTTAGATCCTGAATTAACATATCTGATCGAAGAGAGCTGAACTTTGTCTAGTCTGAAGTCATTTACTGGAATAATAATCTCTGGATTCCAGCACAATATTTAGCATAAGGCAGCAATATGTAAGAGGTGGGGGTACAATTTGCATAAACTTGGAGCAGTTCATGATTAACGCAGCAGATAAAATAAAACTTAATAACTGAGCTACTGTTGGACTCCATCACCACTTCAATTTCCTATTACATTTCTACCCACCTTGAAAGGTCTTTTGGTGATGAACATGTAAGGAACAATTACTTAGGATAAAAAAACTTCCTCTTGAACAAATCCTAAATTACTTAGCCCCTTAGGATGAACTGTTGTTTGCATTTATTTATCTTTTGGTGCCAGGCAGCAGGATGTTTCCCTGTTGTGTAGAGTATGCACGCACTTACTGAAGAATGAGCCTGTGCTGTCCCTGCTATGAAGGGGTCAGAATTAAAGAAGAAAAAGAGGTGGTTTAGACATGTCACTGGTATATAATTTTTGACTCTTGAGTTTTGTTTTCTACTGTGCCATGAGGATGATGGAGACCGCAGAGAGAAAGAAGTAGAGTTTGCATAATGTGTCCATAGTTTAGTCTGTTTCCTGTGCAAGCTGAGTTTTGCACTTCAGTTTTGGGGTAACTTGGCTACTCAACTTTATAACTTCCCCACCACCACCACCACCCTGGAACTTTTGACAGTTGATAATGACCAAGTCTCTGGAGTACTTAGTTGTCACAGTGGGTAGTGGTAGGTATGAATGTTGAAATGCATTGTTGGAGAAAGCAACCTATTTGGTGTGATCGTGTATGTTGTCAGGAAGTTATACCTCATGTTTGGTGTAAAATAATTAACATAATCCTTGTTATGTAGGATATATGCTTCATACAGGTGACTGTGCTATGAAAAGGCAGGCAAGAAGGAAGAAGGTTCTAGTAATGTGAAAATCATGATGGACTTGTAGCGGTGTAGTTAGCAAAAAGCAGTTTGCACATATATATATATATATTTTAAGGTATAGTTGTCAAGAAGAGACTGTAGGCACTGACTGGGGGATTTTTTTGCCGGGGGGTGTGTGTGTGTGCTGAAATTCGTGACTGACTCTACTGAAATGTTCAGCTGCTTAGTCTAGATATTGCTAAAGAATAAACAGGACACAGCAGCCGGGGAGAGAGCAGACGTAAAATGTTACTGTCCTTACAGCAGTCCTGTGAAATTTGGTTATAGAAAACTCTTGAAAGATTGAACATGATGCAGACATAGTTGGGAATGTGAAGCCAAGTGGAAATTCTTCATATAGTGTATAATTGGCTGCAAAACATGTGAATATGATTGCCCTATTCTAATCAGTAGAGAATATAAAACAAAATCCAAGATGGTATCAGTTCTCTCAAGGCTGTAATATATTCCTGATCTAGCAAGTTTCCAAAAATTTGGCTTTATACAATACAGGATGCACAGAATATAACACTTCAGTCTATGAACATTTGCTTTCCCTTATGTGACACGTTAAGTAGAGCAAGTTCTGTATGCTTCCCTAAGAATTTTAAGAAATAGTGATTGCAGCAATGATTCATTAAATAGTAGAACTGAGGAACAAACCATCTACAGTTACACAACGTACAGTTATCAAGTAGATAAAATATAGTTAAATGGAAAATATAGGATTGGGAAGTGGAAAAATTTGCAGCTAGTTGCTGATTTAATATTCTGAACTTAAACTCATATTAGTCAGCAGCTTATAGCTTCTAATGCAGTATTACCTAAGTTAGCTCGTTGTTTAGTTTTCACTTGTATTTAGTCTTTTAAGAATTATTTAGGTTTTAAGAATTACTTCTTTTGCAGCGAGCTTGAGTTGGTTCTTTAATATGGTGCTGGAAAGCTATCGCTACAGATACAGCTTATGGGAAACTTGATGTAGACAAAGAATGGAAGTCTCTTTTTTTTTTTTTTTTTTTTTTTTTTTTTTTTTTTTTTCTCTCTAGAGCTAGAACCCAGAGCCAAAAAATTACAGCCAGAATACCATCTTCATCAATTGATCAGCCGCATTTGACAGAGCATTCAGTTACAAATAGTGCTTTTAGGCATTTGGTGCACCATAAGCAGCTTGTAAGCTTTTTAACTTCTTAGTTAAGAAACGGTACTTTTGCTTAGTGGTTTCATGCAGTTCTGCTTAAAGACATGCCTGAAGCCTAATTTTGGCTTAGAATGCAGATTCTTATTTTTGAAGAATGTTTGAAGTTTGTATAGTTCTGGATTAATATGGCCAGATAAAATAATCACTTGCTTACTGAAGGATTTGGCTAAAAATATCACCACCTTTGAAACTGCAGTTCTGCACTTTTTAAGAACAAAATTTGTAAAGTATAATGATGACATCTTTAAAGATTATTTCTCTGTTCATAGGTGTCAGGAGAAGCAAATGAAACTCAGATTTCTGAGGCATTAAAGCGTTACAGTGAACGGGCCTTCTTTGTGAGAGAAGCTCTCTTTCATTTATTCAGCCTGACTCATGTAATGGAAAAAACAAAGCCTGAAATTTTAAAGGTAAAATAACATGGTTTTGGTGATTGTCATGCAGTGTTCCTTAAACTGAGCCCATCCTCAAACACCTGCTATAAAGTATTTTATAAGCTTGTACAATTTTAGGTTGTGATTTTTAAGATTAATGTTGTAATGTTGCGTAAAGATTAACAACTATTTAAACAACAGTGATGTAGAAGATGCCCTGTAGTGTTTTATGTTAGGTAAAATTGATCTGGAATAATGTATAGTATCTAAATTTAGTAGCAACTATATTAGTTTTTTCATGTAACTTTGAATATGAGATGAATTTTTTCTTCAGATGCTGAATTCTGTCATTAGAACCTATTTGTACTGGGTCAAATCAAAGGTCTGTCTAGTCTTATTTCCCAGGTACAACAGTCCCTTCTGCTGATGCTTACAAAACAGTTATATTATTCCTTATTGTTACAAGGAAGGCATTCAGTGGTATTTCTTTCACTGTCACCTGTCACTATGATAGCAAGCGAGTAACTAACTGGTGTTCCATATTGGGCTCTAACTTGGAAAATACTAGAAACTTCCTTAGAAATCATTCTAGGTATTGGCTTTCCATGTCTAGAACACCAGAGATGGTTTAATTTTTACTGTGATGATAAAAAGAGGCATCAGTAAGACAAATTATTTTTGTTTTTCCTATCCTATTTGATATGGGACAAATTACTTTGAATTTGCTGGCTTCAATATCAAAAAAACTTTGGCAATCAATAGTCAACAAGAAAAATAGGTGAGATCACAATCAACGTACATAGGGGAAAAAAAATCAGGAAGAAGCTGTGAAAAATACATCCTGACCTAGCAGTTTAGGATGTGATCTGAAATGGCTAGGCACCACACGAGAAGCTATTACATCATTACCATTACACTGCGGAAACTCTGTCCTACCTCATTCAGCTCTGAAAGGGTTTGGTGATTTTTATTTCAGTGTGTAAAGCAAACCCTGGACCTTTCTAGGAATCTCTTGCATTCCATGCAGCCACAACCTGTGCAAAAGGACCTGGAGAAATAAAAGTTGTCAGCTTTGAATCACTGAGCAGAAGGAAATGTTCCTCCTGAGAATGAAAATCACACCAGATGGATTTGTCACTTAAGTAAAAGGGAGGCAGAAGTTGGGGTGCTGTGGGTCATTGTTGTGGCCTCAAGCAACAGTGGATTGCTCTCTGGGTATGTGGGCAAATGTGTAATATCTGCAAAACTCTTGCGTTTCAGCTTGTGGTTATTGGAATGAGAAATCACCCCCTGAACTTGCCTGTGCAGTTAGCAGCGAGTGCGTGTGTCTTTAACCTAACCAAGCAAGATTTAGCGGCAGGCATGCCTGTGCGACTTCTGGCTGATGTCACTCACTTGCTTCTGAAGGCCATGGAACACTTCCCAAATCATCAACAGGTAAAAAGCAAAATTTTTCTTTTTTTTTTTCAGTAGGATTCCCTGTCTTGTGGACCTTAAAGGTTTCTCCACATCGCGTGACCCCATGGAAGTATGTTTAATAACTCATAGCAAGAAAGTGTTCTGAAATATGTATGTCTCTGAAGTAACTCTTTTTCTTATAGCTGCAAAAGAATTGCCTTCTTTCACTATGCAGTGACAGAATCCTTCAGGATGTTCCATTTAACAGGCAAGTTTTACATGTCAGTTAAAATGGGTTGTAGCATTGCAAAATATTTTTTCTTGTTGTCTGTACCTTCAGAAGGTTTGTTTCTGGTTTCAGTTTTGCTCAGTTTAAATCATTCCAGCATACTGAATTTGTCTGGCCTATGTTATTTTGGGCCTGTAATTCAAAATTGAATATAGGTCTGAAAAAATCCTTTGACATACAGGTATGTTTTACTTTCCCTGAATGGGTCTATCACTACTTGCGTGTTACAAAAGTCGGGATTCCTCTGGGGAACTACAGGATTGCTTTTTGCAGACATTTTTCTACTTAAAGTTTTGTCCAAATGCTTTGAAGTGTGTTGGTCTGATGTTTTAGAAGATTGTGCCAAATTTTTCTTCCTTCTTTGGAAGCAATTCCTGTGCACTTTGATACATAATTAGAAGTAAGAGACCCTAAGCAGACAACACAAAGCTGACAGAGGCTCATGCGATACCTGTGATTTCACTGTGTGTTCTACTATTTGTTTTGGTATGAGGCATACTTCTCCCAGTTTCTTTTGTCTTGCATGCATTTCTATCCGATGCGTTATCTGTGTACATCTTTCTTTTACGAAGCCTTATGAGACTTCTGAAAAATAAATATATTTTTTAACTTCCAGGTTTGAAGCAGCCAAACTTGTTATGCAGTGGCTGTGTAATCATGAAGATCAAAACATGCAAAGGATGGCTGTAGCCATAATTTCCATTCTTGCTGCAAAGGTACAAAATTTAAGCTTTGAGATCATAGGATAATATTTCTGAAGTCTAAAAAATAATTGTTGATATGGTTTTGTTTATTTACAGCTTTCAACAGAGCAAACAGCTCAACTTGGTGCAGAACTCTTCATTGTTAGGGTAAGTTAGATACTTTCTTGGCAGTCAAAAATCCCATCCTCTCCAGCTCTTCATGCTAACAGTATCTGTAAAGATACATTCTTAGAATTCTCTCTCATATTTATTTTGTATTAATCTGTATTTATGTGAAAGCTCTTCAGAAGAGAAAAGCCTAGAGAAGTTATTAGAGATAGTATCAGAGGATGAAAAGCAGCCAAAATGGAAAATCTTGACACAATTAATACAAAAGTAAAATAGCAAGCCACCTCTTGATTTGAAATCCATTGTACAAGACGAAAGATGTTCAAAAAGAGTATTTGAAGTAAACTGTTCATGCTGTCAATGTTCATGTGGGGTCCGGAGTTCTGTGGATGGCTTTGTGCCATCTTACACATGTAATTATGGTGAAAACAAAGGAATTCCGGTAGCAGGCAACCATGTTCAAAGAGGAGGTAAAAAGTTTAATAGCTGTTTTATTTTGTATATTTTGACCCTAAACATGTAGATCTTTACTCTGCATAGAAATGATAGCTATGCATTACCCCAGTCAGTGCAGAAAGAGGCAGAGGAGCGAATACGTTTTTTTGATGTGGAGTCATAACTGGGGCGCTTTTATTTTTTTTTTCTTCCAGCAACTTCTACAAATAGTTAAACAGAAAACAAATCAGAATCTTGTAGATACTACTCTCAAGTTCACACTGAGTGCACTTTGGAACCTCACTGATGAATCACCAACAACATGTCGGCATTTCATTGAAAATCAAGGGCTAGAACTTTTCATGAGAGTCTTGGAGGTGAGGAGTAGTTTTGTTTGTGGACTATCAACATACATTTATAATTAACATTGCTTCAATAATAAGCACAAATGGTTACCTGTAGTTTGTTTCTTTTTTCCACAGTCTTTTCCATCTGAATCATCCATCCAACAGAAAGTTCTTGGACTTCTGGTGAGATGAAGAAAAAAACCAAAAACCAAACCCAAAACAAACACCCCCCCCCCCCCCCAAACTCTGAAATATGTATTTTTAAAATTGATTTTTAAATTTTTTATAGCCCATGTAAATCTGAAAACTTGCCTAATATTTTTACATTCTTCTTTAATCTTTATAGTGTGCATTCTTTACAACTGAAACTTTTTTTTACTGTTTTACCAATTCTCCAAAAGCACTAGTTATATTGAAATTGATGGTTAAAGTAAACAAAAAGAAAGGCCAGTGAGTGAGGCTTCAGATGAGTCCACACGCAAAAAGTAGGTTGAAAATCAGTGGAATTTAGAATTGTGTACTACTGAAATTTATGAAATTGTGTTTGAGAATGTTAAAACTAGCCTTTAGTTTAGAGTAGTCTGCATGCTAACGGCCTAAAATTACTTATGAGAAAACCTTTATTTTGAGGCAAATTCCTGCATTAGACTGGAGGAGTTTTCAAAAGCAGAAGTAGTATTTTGGCATCTAGTGTGACCACCTGGATGTATGAAGATCTCATCCTGGTGTTTATGTGTGTGTGTTTACACAATGTAATTCAAACTTATATGTTTATCTCCCTTATATAGTATTCTTTCCATTGATATTTTCTCTTTTCTTTCTTTTCCCCCTCCAGAATAATATAGCTGAAGTTAAAGAGCTCCATTCTGAATTAATGTGGAAGGACTTCATAGACCACATCAGTAAATTATTGCACAGTGTGGAGGTGGAAGTTAGCTACTTTGCAGCAGGGATTATTGCTCATTTGATATCTCGAGGAGAGCAGGCCTGGACACTCAGTCGGAGCCAGAGGACATCTCTGCTTGAACAGCTGGTACAGAAATGATGATGGATTTTATCATACTCTTCTTATTTTTTCAGTGTTTGTATTTAACAATGAGTGTTCTTGGTTCTGTATTTTGCAGCATTCTGCCATTTTGAATTGGCCAACCCCAGAATGTGAGATGGTGGCTTACAGGTAAGTACTGGCTTGATTTGGGGTTTGGAAAATAAATTTAACTAGGTTTAAAACTTGTTCCCAAAGCAGAGTGAGCTGCTAGCCAGACATGGTTTTGTCCACTGGAAAAACACCTATTGGCTTAAAATATACAGTGTCTTAATTTTCCCTTTGTGACCAAAGAAAGTCAGGGTCTCCTGTAAAAGAAAACTGTATTGTTGTTCTGCAGCTTTTCTATTCAAGATATTCAGCTGCATGCCTAAAAACCTTACTGGTTAATCTTTGTGTCTAAGTCTATATTGGCTAACACTGGGTTAGCATTATCTATCCTAGATAAAGAAGCTTGAGGCCAGAAAGTACAATTAGATAATTACTGTCCACCTAATCCTTAGAATTTCTGCTGGTTTTACTCCTGTTTTTAAGGAGCAGGAGGTATCCAAATGCTATGGTAAAAGCATACCACATAGCCTCTGTATATGATTTTTGCTAGTAACTGTCTTTAAACAGAAGGCTCGCCTGCTGCATCTAAAACTCGAGTTGATGTCTCTCCTAGTTAAACCGGTAGCTGAATGAGTAAACATGGGACCTCTGGAGTAATAATATCTAGTAGTAAAGCGAGTTGCTGTTCCTTTCTTTTTTTTTTATTTTTTATTTTTTTAATAGGTCTTTCAATCCGTTTTTTCCACTACTTGGCTGTTTTATGACACCTGGTGTCCAGTTATGGGCAGTGTGGGCCATGCAGCACGTCTGCAGCAAAAACCGTATGTGTTGATAACATTACCCTTAAAATTCTTATTTCTTAGCGTATTATTCACTAGCATGAAGTGGGGAAAAATAAGAATTCCTGGGTTATTCACTCCTAATCCTCTGGAGAACCCACATTTAAGCTTTGACTAAGTGGGGCAGGGAAAAAGAGTAAAAGTTCTTTATATGCTTTTTTACTTAAAGGAATTTCACTTTTAAATGCACAGTACTAATTCCAAAATATGGACATGTGTTAAAATTAACTACATTTTTGACTTGCACAGGTGGTTTTATTCAGACATGTGAATATCAGTAATGGGCAACACATCTTTTGTATTAAGAACAATGATTATAGCAGGTAGCTATCTCTTACTATCAGAAGAGAATTTTAGGTAATCCTTGTCTCTAATCACATTTTTGCAATAACTTGTTGTAACATGAGGGTCTGTTTCTTAATGTCTTTCCCATCTGCAAAAATTATTTGAGAGCATGTGATGAAATGCACAAGTGTTGGGAAAGGATATAAATCCCCTGAGCATACCTAAATGTAAGAGTGGACAAACCTTCCTGGGCTTTAATGCCTTTTTTTTTTTTTTTTTGACATATATCTGTATGATGTGTGTGCATTGTCATTAACTTCTACCAGATACAAAGCAGCTTTCCTCTAAAGTATTAAAAGTATTTTATGTGCCAGGTTTTTTTAAATCTTCTTGACAGCAGTATATCTGTGTTTGTTTATCCCTGTCCCATAAATCACTATTTCTACAGTGGAAAAGACAGCTATTCAGGACCAAACAATAGCATGGCATAATATATAATTGCACATGAAGTATTGTAATAAACATAATGAGAGAAATGTAATGAGTTCCCAGGGTACGCTGTCCAGACATCTGTGAGGACTTTGCCCATGTTGAAGTTCTGACCAAGTTGTTTTGCTGGCCAGATTCTGGATAACAGTTTTTAATTAAGGCCCTGTAACTTCTTTTTGTGCCCTGTTAACTTATATGGTCCTATTTATTCTATTTATTTTTAGTGTGTGTTTTGTGCTCCTCTAACCTCTGAGCTTTCAACATGCCACAGAGATTTGTATTGGCAGTAACTGCTCTCTCGAGTGGAGAGGCTGGAAATACTTGGATGGCGTCCTCCTGATTTGATGTCAAGACAGTATTTCTGAAGCTTAGTTCTGATGGTATTTGGTGCTGGAAGCTTCTGGACAAAGTTGCAGAGAAATCACATGTTTGGTAGCAAATGTAATAAACACATTTTCCCTCGGAGTGGGTTAATTCTGAAATAGGAAGACTTATCTGGGGGGAAAATCTTAATTAAGTTTTTGGCGCTTGGCACCAAGAAGGCTTTTTGGCCTGGAGAGGGGATGCATTTTATTTTGACCTCTTTTAGATGAGGGTGAAAAGCAGTCTTGAATTAATATGATTGATTTTTCTTGTTTATTTTTTTCTCCTTTTGTTGTCTCTCTATATCGTATCCACCTCAATGAGCTAGTTTAGCTAAAATATTAGTAGCACTGCAGTACATGTGATCCCAGTGAAATGCTTAATGTCAGCATTTAAACAGCTCTGGTGTTGCTTCACCAAGATGAATGGTGAAACTGGGCACATCTGAGGTAATGCTCTGTGGATTACATTACAGTCATCTAGAACTTTTTGTAGCAACTTCTGAAGCTTGCATGTTACATTAAACTTGTGGCTCTTTTTATAGCTGGTCTCTGTACCTAATAATGCTGGAGATGATGTAGATGCACTTTCAACTTTTTAAAATCAATAATGAAAGTGGAAAGGAAAGTACAATTTTATTTCTGAAAAGGCATTCATAGCAACTTAGAACTAGTTAAAGGCCACCATCAATACTGTTTGGCAAACTGTTTGCAAAGGAATTAGTTCCTGTTCACTCCACGAGCCTGTACAAATGATGTGGTATATCTGATACCATTTTTAGGTAACTGTTCTGTACCAAGGATTTTGGTAAAGGTGATATTTTTACCTTGGATACTCGTAGATTCTATAGTACTTCTGGTTCCCATGTCTTAAAATTTATATATATGCACTTAAAATGCCTGTGGAGGAGGCAGGGGGGGAGAGAGAGGCAATTTCCAGTCAGCTAAGACAGACATGGAAACAGACCTGACTGTAATAGGAGTCCTGTCCAAGCAACTCTGTTCTTCTGTTGTCACTTGTTAAAGTACAGATGCGCTTCTGTGGACACTTTAGGAAGTGTCCTAAATGCTGCCTGGTCTCAGAGCCAAAAGGTGGATTTAAATCTGTGTTTACAGTATCTGCTACATTTACTCTAGATAATTTTTCTTAATTCCCTTTTTTAAATTTTATTACAGCTGTCAGATACTGCAGCATGTTAATTGAAGAAGGTGGTTTACAGCACTTGTACAACATCAAGGAAAACGTCCAGACTGATCCACATGTCCAAAGGATTGCTATTGCCATCCTAGATAGTTTGGAAAAACACATTATGCGTCATGGGAGACCACTGCCAAGTAGAAAACAGCAACAAAACAAACCAAACTGAAAGCTGCGGGCATAGGCGTGTAGAGTATTGTCTCTGTAATAATCCTTTCTGATGTGTGTGTAGTTGGAGTAACTTGTAATATAGTGGTCACCATTAAAGTGATTTGCCGATTATTGTGGTACCCAGCACCATGTACGGTAACCTTTGGTGAATGTCAACTTTAATGGCAACCGCATATGCAACTTGTAAAGGGTCACGGCTTGAGCTGGTCATGCCTGTAGGGCTACGGCTGGCTGTGCAGAGATGGGACTTGTACAGACCAATATGCACATCTGGAGAAAAAAAAAAAAAAGACTTCTAGGAATATCTTGTTTTGTGACTTCTGGGAGAGAAAGTGATTTCATCCCTATGATTGCGGTTCATAACGCTGTTTACTGGTTTGGTGTTTGAATAGAACTGTGTGTGGTTGTGAGATTCAGCACTTTTACAGATTAAAACAAAAGTACGTGCATGCAGGTTACCATGAGACTTGTAACTAAGGCGACCGAAATGTCCGTTGTCTCATAACCCTTCTAAACACAAAGGGGGTCTTCAACTTTACTTTTCTGCCTGCCTGCAAGTCGTGTTCTTTTGTTTTCCTTACTGCTAGCGCAATGCCTTTTTGCAGTTCAGCTCTCTTGAGTCCTCCCCACTCTTGGTGAGGTGGGGACTGCCATTGCATCAGGGAAAGGGGAACCTGCTAAAGTAAAGCAATAGAAACAGGATTAAAATGAGATACAATACTAAAAGGATGAACTAAGCTTGAGATTTTAAACTTGGTAACGAGAAAGGGAGTTGTGGTGTTTGACTGCTTTTGGTTGTGTGGGCTATCTTTTGTTTTTAGAATACTGATAGGGAAAGGAGAAGGCTCATTAGTGCAAATTACTGACTTACCTTCATCATGCAGTGGATTGTGTGTCTTGGATAGGAGGCCCAGGATATTTGGTCACCTTATTTATAAGAGAATAACGATTGCTCTGTTTGTTTTCTGTAAATATTCTGTCAGTATTGTGCAGTGAATTATATTTCCAGGTCATCACAGTGCAAAATACCACCCAGTGTTCTATGTAAGCCCTGTGTCAATTGCATTGTTTTGTGGAGTGTGAAATTTTACATAAAGATGCTAATTGTAACAACTTAGTTCTTTCTTGGTTACCTGTGGGTTTCAAATGGTGTTGAATGAAACATGTTGCACAGCATACAGATGCCTCATAAAATACAAGTGATGGAAGCAAACTGCATGTCCATTCAAATTGTTTAATTTTGAGTTGTTTTTGTTTATCTGGTTAGTCTCCGTATTTCCATGGCAACTGAGTGGTATTCAGAAATTCTTCTGTAAATATATTCTTAATTAAGTTTAAAAAGAAAACTTAGGGTTGGTAGCTTACTAGCAGGGATGGTTTCTTCATGATGACCATATTTTACTATTTTTAACTCCTTCTCCCAACTCCCATCCTTCAAATAAAAAACATCACCTCTAATCTTCAATAATCTAGTTATTGTGTATTTCAGGAACTTCAAAAGGTACCGATCCAGTTATTTAATCAATGTTGTGTAATGACTTTTTGTACAAAGGTATAATTTGGCTAGCATTTTCCTGTGTATCTGGTTACATGCAGTTCTCTTGATTCAGAAAGAAAGAAAATTGGTTTTAGCTTTGCATTATGAAGGTTGGCTTGAAAAATGGCCTGCAAGCCTTTATCTGTCACCCTTCTGAGATGTTGGCTATGGAACTCCAACATAAAATGGAACACAAAACTTGTCAAAATTGGTGTTAACAGAATTAATATAAATCAATTGCTTAATTTTTAAAATAAAGATGAAAACTCTTACAGTACTGGTTTTTCCTAATAATAGGAGAACTTGAAGAATCTGAACCAAAACTGTGTGTGTGTTTGTGTGTGTGTGAAAGATCTACATGCAGCTCTAAATGCACATGATGGTGGCATCAGTTCAGGGGCTGAAGATGGCACTTTATGAAGTTCTGCAACCAGCAAGCACTGAGACTGCAAATGATTTTTCCATACCCTTATTTTGTTTGTGTGCTTCAGGCAAAGAGAGAGTGAGCAGAGTTCTTGTAGGCTGAAAAGTATGAATGCCTATGAGGTATATATTAACTGAATTTACTTGCATGTGCCAGTTCCAGAAAAGTCTCTTTGCATTCCTGTGCAGCTTCAGGAATTCCTGCCAGGGTAGAGTAATTCCGGAAGTGACTTTTAAACTCTTGTATTTCACCTGTGCCCTTTACCCTTTTTTTTGTGAAGGCTGAAGATGCTGACTTTGTTTTACCTTTGCAGGTCTTTACACAGGAAACTTGTATCATTGGATAAGGTTACCTCACCCACAGAATTGTTTGGTTAACTTTTGGCACAAGTGAAATTGTGGTAAGCTACATTTTAACTATATTCTGATAACCTCTATTTACTAAAAATTTTTTTTTTTCCTTGAAAGCCCAGGTCTAGGGAAGTAAAAAGCTATAGAGCTAAATTGTGCAGCACATCTCTGTGTTGGAGAACCTCTAAGCAGAGGGAGAAAATAACTTCTAGTCAGGCAACAGAAGAAAATAGACGATGGAGGAGAGGGGAGATGCCTGAGATGACACATAAACTGATGCAGCGGCTGTAACATACATGTGTGCACACAGGCCTTGCCTTTTCTTTGGTACCAGCCCCTAAGTGACAAATTCAGTCAGCTGCAGTGGCAGCTCAGCCTTCTGCACTCTTCACACCATCTGGGGTGAAACCCCTGCTCATGCTAATATTGATGGTTCTGTCTGATGAGTTAGCACTGATAATGGGAAGCAAACATGAGAAAGTTTTCCTTGTTTGTAAGTCAACTTCCTCCTCAGAGCGATGATCTCTTTTTCCTATCAATGTTTAGATGCAGCATGTTGTCTTTTTTTTTAAAAGTTTGCTTATGGTGAGCCAAAGCTTCTCCATACTTGACAGCTGTCTGAGAGCTATAGCCACTGCCTTAAGGTGTACATGCTTTAAAAAGATCAGCTGTACAAAGTTATATCTTTATTTGGAAATTCTTACAGCAGACTGATCCAGTGGAGTATTCAGAAATGCAGGCAAAGGCAAGGAGTCATAAAAATAATCTCAAGAAATCAAAGGGAATTGAGGAAGCATTATTTGCCAATAAACCGAGGTGGTCGTTTCTCCCTGAAAGCAGCCATCCCTTCCTGACGGTCTCTTGTGGGAATATTCTACATCAAAAAAAAAAAAAGGTATATTTTTCATTGACAAGTCTGATATGTTTTTAAGTACTGATTAATTTGGCAGTAGTAGTCTAAGGCTAAGATTGCTTTTCTTTCAATGATACATGAAGTCCCACGTTCTGCAATTAGGAAAATAAAGAGACTGGGTTGTAGTGCAAATCACAAGCAAAGCATCTAAGACAGAGCCCAGAGAACTATACAGGGAAACAGTTTTCCATGAATGTAATACTTTGCCTCAGTGTATTTTAAGATGGTAGTTACATTATTCTGTTAGCTGAGAAAGACACATGCTTTCAAAACTTGTCATAAAGAATGACCACAGCAGGAATCAATTTTTGAATTTGTTAAAATAAAACCATTCATAATGCTCATCCTTTAATTGTATCATTGAAACTAAGAACACCCAATTACTTTAGAGAGAAGGGTATTTAAGGACAGACTTTGGTCTCAGGCAGAGAGAGGCAGTAGTGCATAACAGCAATTATTATTCTGAACTAGATACCTGGAACTGCACTCAAGTATGTTATCAAAGCTTTAGATTTAGCTGTTAGTGTTCCCTTATAGAGAGGAAAATACACAAGGACACGGAATACCTGGACCTAGCTTTAGAAAGTGTACAGTTGTTCCTTTACCTACCTGGGCATAACACATCTCCTCAATAGCCATCCCTGATGCAATGTCAACCTGGGGATGAGAGGGAATCAATAAACTTCACTTGTAGCGAGTGGCCTTCACTCCTCTATTAGAACTACAGTGTTAGCATCTGTAGAAAAAAATTCCTGCCATATTAGTTTTGTTTTAAAGTCTTTAATACTCCTACAATGGTTTTAAATGCCTGATCTAAACAAGGACTATAGCTCATCTGCTCTAAACATTTTTACTGTAGTAATCTACGAGCTGCCTGTCCGCTTCATTTACCTCAGTATTTAAAAAAAAAAAATATTACCTCCATTCCTCTGTTTATTGCCAGTTTTCCCATTTTCACAGCAAATGGAGCCTTTATTAAAAAAATAAGCCACAACAAACATGTAAAAAAAATTAAAGCCACATCATAATAAGTGTTGTTATATCATTATCCTAGCTTCAAATGACCTTTTAGTCTATAGAAATTTGCAGGAAGTTAGTAAGTATTTAAAAAAAACACCAAAACCATTCTTGAGAGTTAATAGATGCACATGGTGCATGGCTCCAGTGTGTCCTGCAGGTCTGTGTTACCACAACTGGGAGGTAAAGCTGTCCGGTGAGTTAAGCAGCTGGATGTTAACACTTGTTCCTACAGAAAGTGCACTCAAAAGAGT
The DNA here is from genome assembly GCF_015220075.1 of Falco rusticolus. NCBI lineage: Eukaryota > Metazoa > Chordata > Aves > Falconiformes > Falconidae > Falco > Falco rusticolus. The sequence goes on along the minus strand of NC_051197.1, from coordinate 7,076,064 downwards.
GGACGGAGTTAAGGGTCTTACCCATCAGGAAACCAAGGCTTCAGTATTTAATAGAAAGGAATTTTCAATTGTTTGTTTGCTCTCTCTTAAGGGAAGCAGAAATGCCATCTGTACATTGACCACATGAATAATATACTTACCTGAGGAAGGATTTCTTCAGCCAAAGTTAATGCTCTCTGGTAAGCCGCGTCTCCCTCACTGTTTTGTGGCACTGCGTGGTTTACTAATCCCACTGAGGCGGCTTGCTCTCCGTCAATCTGCCTACCAGTGAAAATGAGTTCCTTCGCAAGACCTATTCCAACACATCTGGGCAGGCGCTGGGTTCCACCTTATGACAACAGCAAAACCACTGTTACCCATTTCTGAGAAATGCCCCCAAACACAACACTATTTTGTCTCCTTGTATAACAAGGAGGTTTGAAAAATACAGATCATATGTTTCTTTAATAACTATGAACATGTAAACATTCTGCAAGGCATCTGAAAGGCTTCAGCATCCCTTCTGCCTATTTTGATAAACAGGAAAAGGGGTAAAGGGACTTCCCTAAATCCATAGCAAGTCTGAGACAGGGCTTAGAACAGAACTCTTGATTCATAGATAATCTTGGGTCACTGTAAGATGCTACTTTAATTTACATTCAAAACACTTCAGGTGCTCTAGTGGCAAAATATTTACTATACAGCTGAGAAAGTAAGAGACTGAAGATTTAATGAGGGTTACCTGCTCCAGGAAGAAGCCCTCTTGTAGCCTCAATAAGGCCCATTTTAGCTGATGAAGCTATTAAAAAAATAAATAGAGGATTTAGTTACTTTTTGATCCATGTAACTACAAATTTTCCATACTGAACTGATGAATAAAACTACAGTCAGTACTGAACAGGAACTCCATTTCTCCAGGTAGCTAGAAAGTCTGAATACTACACTGCTTAACCAATGTCCACCTCAAGTCAGACGAGGGACGTGTAGTATGGCTGCTTACCCCAACATAGCAATCTTATCTAGAAAAATGAACCTTGGGTCCATACTAGAAGGAATGTAATGGGTGGAAAAATGGAGACAGAAGAAGGAAGTCTTCCAGTCCAAACTGATTTAAGTAGGGGAGGTTAGACCTAGCTAGAGTGCTGATCTAGTATTACATGATAATAATTAATTCTACCAATGAACAGTTTTCTGAAGGAATCCTAATCTTGTCTAAAAATAAGCTTTATCTTTTAAGCAAGGAAGCTGCTTTCCCAATAATAACTAAACATCACAATTTCTGGACAAATGCCTATGCATTTCCTGAACTCTGCAAGTACCTCTCTTAGCCTACTGGATTCCATTAACAGTCAGCTATCCTGCATCTAAGTTCTCTTTAAAATACAGTCACCGATTACAAGAAGATCCCTGCATTAAGCAACACACAAACCTGCTACTCGAAGGTCACAAGCCAGCGCCAGTTCTAGTCCACCACCCAAAGCATAGCCATCTATTGCGGCAATTGTGGGTACAGGCAGGGCAGCTAAAGAAGACAACAGGTATTACACAGTTTTGTTCCAGAAGTTCTGTTCCACTTACTTCTGGAATGTAAATGCTTAAATTCTAAAGCTTTTAGTAGTTCTCAAATTCAAAATTGCTCAAGAGTTAATTTTGTTCTGCCACAAACTTTCTGACTGTGTCTAAACAGTAGAAACTACCTTTCTGCACTTCTCCTTAGATGCAAAGCAGCATGCAAATGCAAGCTACTGCAACAGAGAAGAGGATTAATTGTCTCCTTGGAAATTTATGATTTAAATATCCAGATGGTGCAGTTTAACAGTTGAAACAAAGACACCATCCCTAACCACTGTTACAATGACTGGCTCTTCTGGTGCTTTTGTTGGCCAAGGCTCTTGAACCTGGTAAACACTGTTGTCACCTCACAGCTGAGGAACCTGAGGTACCTGGAGATCAGTGGCTTGACAAGATACATTTTCAAATACTCTGGGAGCTGGAAGCAGACTTCAGAGGTGACCTAGTTCTGTGCTGTAACTACCCCCTGCCCCCAGCTGCCTCTGTGGTTTGCGGGACAGGGTCATTCTTTCTACACTGTTGTTTGGGTTTTAATTACTGCAATTCCGATTGGTATTTTAGTCAGATTTCACTTTGCTATTCCTCTCCAGTGAGAGCAGAATAATTCATAAATAGGGAAGGAGAAAAAAAAATTGCAGAAATTATTTTTCACAAAAAAAAAAGGGGGGGGAGGAGTTGTAGGTACAAAATCCCTGACTTTCAGCAAATCCATTCACAGATCCAAATCCACCTTCATAGGTCATTGCCGTATCAAGAGTGCTTCTCAGCACGTATTGAAAGTGGGACAACCAACACAGCTCATTTTGTCCAGCACCGTCTCCCAAGGATTACACAGACCTGTATATAGAATGCTTTGTTATAGTAGGTGCTGCTTATACGCATGTGTGTGCGCTGCTCTTTGTCATGGCTAAAGGCAGTACTGAAATGCATCTTGTCCTTGGAGGGGCAGCAGGGCAGTTGGTATTTAATTCTAATCAGATCGCTGTTTCAGGCATAAGCTGGAGCCACTTGGGAAGCTACTCCAAAATGGATAACCTGCTGGGGCCAGCATCCTTCCCTTCCTGCAGCATTTCTAATTGTCTCAGTACAGGCAGTCTAGGACAAGTTTCCCAATGGAGATAATCATTTACCTATTTCATCCATGAGATTTCTCAGCCTTTTAACAAAGTATCCAACTTCCTCATCATCCATCTTTGCACGTTCCTTCAAGTCTGCACCTAAATAGAGGAGGAAAAGGTTCCCTTCTGTCCCTGTCCGGGGGCAGACTATTTCAGAAGTCTTCAAGTACAGTGTTCAGGTTAGGTAAGCTCAGTGGAAGCTGGTGTGGATATCCGGGCCGGAGCAGTGGTTAGGGTGCTCCTCTGTTCCCTTTCAACAAATTTCAGAAAGGAGCACCAATTATTGTAAGGATGATAACCCATAAATCTGGAAATCAAGGACTCCAATACGAGAGACACCTGTGCTTGAAGATGGTTATAAAAAGAAACCAAACAGTAGCGCCACGCAGCCTGTGTGGCTCACTCCATCACACACGTCTTCATCACTGAAGCTGAAAGGCAGACAGGTGAAAGAGAACAATGTGTTTGTTATTAGCTACACAAAAGCCAGCCCATTTTCCTTTTAGTGTGCATTTCCAGCTGCTTTTCTGCACAATCTGATCAGCACACAACCCTAAGAGCCATCGGGTTTTTAAAGATTAATTTGCAGAGCCTGTGTTACTTACCAGCACAAAATACACCTTTCACCTCGCTCTTGAACACCACCACACGAACCTTCTCATCAAAGCGGAGCTGTTCCAGAGCACTGAACAGCTACGAAGGAGGGAGTACAAACAAGAGAAATAAAACTTTAAGAATATGGCATGTGTAGAATTAAGTTTAGCAAGCTCCTACTCTATGATAAAAGTATGTTGGTTTTTTTTTTCCCCTGCAAGTGTCAGGAATTTCCTGGAAATCACATATGTGGAGCCAGCAGGATCCTTCCATGACAGCCTCAGAACAACACGTTTCCCCATCTCTTTTTTTCTTCCACTGACAGATGAACCTTTGCGGTACCTTAAACTCCCCTTCCTGTCCAGGCATGAGCCAGACTTTCTCTGCAATATATTAACTTCAAACAGATCATCTGCTAAGGTCTGACAATGAGTGTGGTTTTGTTGTAACTACACAAGTAAGGACTTGCGTCTGAGTTAGGAACTTAAAGTAACTCCAATATCTCTCTCCAGTCCACATCTGAAGTTACTGCAGTATACACACACACGTCAGTCTCTTTTTCTTCAGGCTAACCTGCCTTGCCCCAGTCTCCCACTGACCTTCAGCAAGAGATTAAGTTTTTGTTTCAGATTTCCCACAACTATTTTAATTGCATTTAGTTATTGATCATGATTCCAAAGATGTTTATAGGCCAGGCCCATACTCACTTCATTTACAAATACTTTTCCCAATGAATTTCTCGCGTGGGGTCGGTTCATTAGGATTTCAGCAATACCTTAGTAATAGGAGACAATTTCAGTTATACTTCATTTAATTCTCTGACACGGTAATTCAACTGGGAACAATATCTGCATATGCTGCATCTTCTCTTTCCTGAAAATGCATATAAAGTATACTCTAAAACAATCAGTTATTTTAGAAGTGGAGGTGGTAGACCATGTCTATAAAACCCAGTTATGCAGGACAACTGTAAAATTCAGTAGCACTGTGAGGAATATAAACAGACTTTTTAAAATCAACATGACATCCAAGAATATATGTCCCAGAATCACTGCAGGAATGGAAAAAAAACCCCAAACCCAAATGATCCATCTTAGGTTTCTGTTCCAAATGTTATTTATTTCAGTTTTTATTGTACAGTTGCACTGTGTTCAAGTACATTCCTTGAAGAAAACCATCCTCTTGGTATTGCTGTTTGCATGAGAATATTGCAGACTGGTCACTCTCGGTTTGCATTACAGAACAGTTTTGAAATTGCAGCTCCATTTAATTTAAAGCTAATAAGCTTATCAGTGGAAAGGACTTCAATCGAATTTCCTAAGCCCAAGTGGAAAAATAAGAGCACATCATCAACCTACTCCTCCCTTGCACTTGTGTCTTGCAAATGTTTGCCCAATGGTTTCTATACGCTTTGGAGGGAAAAAACCACCTCTCCTGTTTCCTCGGCTGGACTTCTGCTCACTTCCCAGGCCTCAACCCTGAAAGATGCTGTTGCTGCAGGTGCATAGATGTACCTTGCATCTGTCATTCCTGGTCCTTCTGCCCTGCCAGAAGGTGTCTGTCCCTCTGCCTGAACCAAGAGGTGTGTCACACGGGGACGGAGACACAGGTAACAGTGGGCACAAACAAAACCAATGGAAATTCACAATTCTGGTCACTGCAGTCATGTAACTAGCCAAACTACCAGGAACTGCGATACTTAACCCTTACCAGAAAGTAATTCCATTGGCAATCTGAACCAAAACTCACCTGGCTTAGTGCCTCTCATGCATGTAGAGGCACAGACGTGCCCTGGGGCAACCCGGGGCTGCTTCTACTCAGGCCTCTTGCATATAACTTAAAAACCCCTTGCACTCAGCTATTTATTTGGCAGCTGGGTTCTAGAAAAATGTATCAGGGCATAATTTGAAGGGAAAATATAGGAAGCAACCTGCCCCTGGTCGCTACGAGGGGGCACGCAGGGCGGGCCCGAGGGGCTGCGGGCCCCACCTGAGGTGCCTGGCAGGCCGGGCCGCACCTCAGGTGGGGCCCGCAGCCCCTCGGGCCCGGGGATATGTACGACACCCCCCCCCAGGTCGGCAGCTGATGCGTTTTAACGGGAATTATCAGAACTGAGCGGCTTAGCACCTCCGCACCACAGAAACAGCCCCTCAGGCGAGCGCCGCGGCCTAATCACCGGCCCGCCGCGGCCCCGCCGCACTCACCGCTGCGCTCCCCGCCGGCCGCGCCCACCAGCACCTCCGCGCCCCGCCGCGGGGCGGCCCTGGGGGCTCCGCCACCCCCGCGCAGCAGCAGGCGGCCCGCCCGCCCCAGCCGCAGCATGGCGCCCCTCGCCTTACGGGGGGCGATGGGAGGAGAGGGGGTGGAGGGAGGGGAAGGCGCGCTGGCCCCGCCCACTGGGCGTTGGCCCCGCCCCTCTGCTCCGCTGCTGCTGTCCGGGAGGGGTCTCGGCGGGGTCTCGGCCGGCGGGGAGCGCGGGAGGGGGTGCGCGGGCACCTGCTGGCCGTCGCCATCATGCAGCGCCGGGTGTTCGTGGTGGGCGTCGGTATGACCAAGGTACGGGCCGGGCCGTGGAGCCGGCCCAGCTCCGCGCCGCCGGCCTGAACCCTCCCCGGCGCCGCCTGCGCGTTCGGGCCGTGCAGGGGGGCAGAGCGAAACTCGGCGTGTGCGGTGGGACGGGGGCGGCCCGGGCGGGTCTTGTCTCCTGAGGCGGCGACGGCTGAGGGGCGCGGGGGGCGGTGGCGCGGGAGCCGTGCGCGGCCCCCTCAGGTGCGGTGAGGCCCCTGGCGAGGGGCGGTCGCTGCCCGTGGAGCGCGTTTGTGGAGCGGAGCGGAGCGGCCTGAGGTGGTAGCCGGGGCCCGCGGAGCGGCCTGAGGTGGCAGCCGGGGCCCACGGGCCCGGCCTGGGCGGCCGCGGCGCCACGCAAAGTTCACCTCTGGTCGGTGCGGCGGCGGGGACGGACGCGGCGGCCGAGTTAATGTTTTGAAGCCCGGTCGATATGACGGGTTTGCCGTGGCCAGAGTGTGTCCCCGTGTCACTGCAACCTCGGTCAAGTGCTTGACCCCTGGCGGTGAGCGGCCGGGGGCCGCTGGGCTCCGGGGGCACCGCGGACTCTCCAGGGGTGCCTGTGCCCGGCCACCGGGTTCCCCCAGCGGGCTCACACGGCACGGCTTTGCAGCTCCCGGGAAGGAGGCTGGAGCGAAGTGTGTGTCGGCCTCCTCTCCCGAGTCACAAGCAATAAGACTAGGCGAAACAGCCTCAGGTTGTGCTGGGGAGGTTTACGTTGCGTGTTAGGAAACATTTCTTCACCGAAAGGGCTGTCAAGCATTGCAGCAGGCTGCCTGGGGAACCGGTGGAGTCACCATCCCTGGAGGGATTTAACTGATGTGTAGACATGGCGCTTAGGGACATGGGTTAGTAGTGGGCTTGGCAGTCCTGGTCGGACTTGATCTGAAAGGTCGTTTCCAACCTAAATGATTCTGTGATTCTCAAAGAGGAGCAAAAGCTAAAGGAACCTTCTTCATCTCGGTGGATGAAACTTAAGATTGGTATTTGCCAGTGAGAACCCCCCCACACTTTTAAATAACTTTTTTTTTTTTTATGGCTGCATGAATATTTCTTCAGCATGTGATGTGATAGGGAAGGAAATAAAGGGTAAAAGACTTCATTCTGTTCATTGAATTCATTGAACTGGATTGCAGAATGTGGTTTTGGAAGTTACTGGACCTCACCTGTGGTGTGCTCAAGGAAGGAACAGTAGTGTGGGAGAGACAACTAAAACTTTTCAGACACTATATTACATCTTAAGCATTTTGTTATGAAGTCTTTTAGGATTGCATCCTTTCTCTTTTTTAATCTTAATTATATAATATCTGCTAAAAATTGGTATACCTTCTCAAAACAACAATCTGTGTTTCCTTGTCTTTCATTTTCGGAGGTGGATCATCTTAGTTATCAGTTTTGTGTGATTTGAGAAATTGTCCATACTCTCTTCCCCGCTTTGTTAGCCCAGGTAACATCAGGCAATCTTACAGACTTTTACAATGATCAGTTCATTGACTGATTTTTCTTACGACCTTCAGTTTGAAGGTTCTTTGTCTAAATTAAGGGAAGGAGGCACTACAGAAAGTACAGCTAAGTGTTGCAAAAGACTGGAGTTGGGGAGGTAAGCATATGGAGGTAGCAAATTATATTTTATATACTAACAGTGAACGTCAAATAATTTCTGGAACTTTAAGAAGCTAGTATGGTGTAAAAATGCAAAGCACATATATTTGTTTGTGGACACTCATGAGTTGTACTACGAAGAAAACAAATGTAACCTGTACCCCAATGGTGAGGGGTAGGGTAGGGTTTGGTATAATTTGTAACAAAGCGAAATATGGCTTGGAAAGGGAGTAGAAGCAAGTTCCAAACAAAGAACAAGCATTTTATTGTTAAAAAATAGAAGTATAACAAAATAAAGTTGAAGCAGAGGTATTTATCAAAGCCTTAGTGAAGATTATGTCATGTATTATAATGAAGCAGCGAACACAACTGTTACTCTCTTGTCCCACCCAGAGGCTTTGGACAGGGTTATTGTCCATCTCCATACAAGTCATGGATCTTCTTTAAGACTGAGCAAAACTGGTCCTCAGCTTCCATAAAACTGCATTATTTTATGGTTTTAGCCGTCACAGGGTCTGACAGTAGCACTTAGGAACTGTGCAGATTTTGTGCAAGCACTTTCAGGTCAATTAAATTAAACTAAATTGTTTGCATTATTTAAAACTGATTGTTCAGAAACCTATTTCTAAAGTAAATATTAAGATTATACCTGTACCAGTTTAAGCAAAAGATGTATTAAACCTCACTGTGTTTTGTTCTTGTGTGTTTTTTTTTTCCCTTTTTTTTTCTTGTCAGTTCACAAAACCTAATGAGGAGAGTGCTGATTACCCTGATATGGCTAAGGAGGCAGGTAATTTAATAATAAAGCATTTAGTGTGATTGCTGACACTTACTTTAAGTCTCACAGTTAATCTTTTTATTACACATATGAAGGAACAGCTACTGCTCACTAAATAGATACGTATAAAAAGCAAATCTAAAACTGATGAAAAAGAACACTTACAAAATCCACAACTGACCTGTTCAGCTCTCTGCCTTCCAGTACTGAAGTCAGAAGGATAGCTTAAAATTGGATTGGACACTTAAATGATTTCATGCTTAACCTGTATTATTCAAACATAATTTCATCGGGACAAATAACCTTTATGCATGAACACAGAATTTATTGCATGAAATTTTCTGATGAAGGAGCTTGTTCAGAACTCAAAATACTGCAAAATTGTCCTTATGAGAATGAAAATGCAAGGCTATGTTAACCAGTCACATTACGTAATAAGTCATTTTTACAGCTCTTTTTCTTGTATGTGAATGCATGATTCATACATACTACTCTAGGTTTGCTTGTTATGGTTGTGAGAGTTGCTTCTGCCCTGCCTCCCTTCAATATTTAACTTTTTTTTTCAACTTTTCAACTCTTTTTAGGCCAGGCAGCTTTAACTGATGCTGGGATTCCGTATTCAGCAGTGCAACAGGCATGTGTTGGTTATGTTTACGGTAAGTAGTGTCATTTGACTGGGATGTGACATCTGTGACATTTGCAACATCTGTGCGGATAAAGTATGGGGGATCCCATCAATTTCAGGTTATAATAATTCATCATGTCAATTTGTAGAACTGTCTCAAACTTCTAAAAATTATTATTTTTAGTGATCACAGATCTATGTCTGTTTATTTGTGGAGTTTATGGCTCTAGTTGTGGGTATGGAAAGACTTCCATAAAGTTGTGTCTTCCAAATGTGTTTCATACAAGTAGCTCAGCCAGATCAGGTGGTATATTTATTCAAGTAGCGCAAAACTTCCATATTTTAATGTTTATGGCAATAGACTTGAAAATTCTGTTATTCTTTGTGTGATGCTCTGTGTAGTGCACTGGAATGGATTAGCTTGTTTATCCATTGCTCTTGAGTTGAAGACACTTGCTAGGGGTATTTTGGGGATCAAACATGTACTGTGTACTTGCATTTTTCGGTCCAAAAGCACATGAGAGATACCTGAATGGATTCAGCTCTTAAGTGATAGATCAGACCTATGCTGTGAGATGCTCATAAGTATTTTAATCCTATGGACATACACAGAAACATAACCATGATTTAACGTACTGTATAAGGTTAATGAGAGTACATGCATTAGTATGTCTCCAGAATAATGCCTCACAGCTGATATATACAAAACTAAATTGTTTACATACCAGCACAGTGCTGCCCTGCCTTCATTAGCAGCAGGACCCTTGTCATGGTTTAACCTGAGCTGGTAGCTAAGTCCCACACAGCTGCTTACTCACTCCCCCACAGTGGGAGAGAATTGGAAGGGTAAAAATAAGAAAACTCATGGGTTGAGGTAGACTGTAAAGCAAGTGCTGCACATGCAAGCAAAGCAAAACAAGGAATTCATTCACCACTTCCCCTTGGCAGGCAGGTGTTCAGCCATCCCCAGGAAACCAGGGCTCCATCATGCTTAACGGTTGCTTGGGAAGACAAATGCCATCACTCTGAATGTCCCCTCCTTCCTCCTTCTTCCCCCAGCTTTATATGCTGATGTGATATCACGTGGTATGGAATACCCCTTTGGTCAGTTGGGGTCAGCTGTCCTGGCTGTCCCCCCTCACAGCTTCTTGTGCACCCCCAGCCTGCTCACTGGTAGGGGTGGTGTGAGAGGCAGAAAAAGGCCTTGGTTCTGTGTAAGCCCTGCTCAGCAATATCAAAAACATCTCTGTATTATCAACACTGTTTCCAGTGCAAATCCAAAATGTAGCCCCACACTAGCTACTGTGAAGAAAATTAACTATATCCCAGGCAAAACCAGCACAACTCTCAAACACATTTTCTAATAGACACCCTCAACAGAAGCCTTTAATTTGCAGTCACTGCTTGTTGTAGTGAGAGGAGATGGTGTTAAATGAGTGGTTTGAACCTTTTCCTGTCACTACAGTTCACAGATGCCCAAGGTATTTCTCAAAGCAGTCAAAATCAGATTTTGATATAGGGAAATCTGTTTCCATTCCAAAGATTTTTCCATGTATTTTCTTCCTGTTTCTCTATTAATGACTGTATCATGGCAGCTGAAGTAGGGTCAGTCAGCTGTGATACCTGTCGCAGCTTCCAAGCCACACGTCTTAAGGCGTTTCTGTCCAGTCCAGTTACCTTCCATTGATTCATGCCCTGTTATCGCAGAAGCAGGACAAACACGTTTTTAAAATCTGATGATTTTCATCTTGTTTCGAAGGTTCTTGTACTGTGGATACTTGAGAGACATACTCAAGATGACAGTGCAAAAGTTCAAGTTTATAGTTTAAGTGGTAGCTTTGTGCGTACATGGTAGAATTTCTTTTTACTAGTGAAGTTTGAGTATATACCTTATTTTAATACTGTGTCTTGTATATAAAGGTGACTCAACCTGTGGACAACGGGCTATCTATCATGGTTTGGGTTTAACTGGCATTCCTATCATTAATGTTAACAACAACTGTGCTACTGGATCAACTGCTTTGTTCATGGCCAGACAACTAGTAGAAGGAGGTGAGTTGTTTTGCTCTGGGGCTGCTGTTTCTATAAATACTGCTTGAATGAAGAGCAGAACTAGAATGCATGAGTACTGAGCTGTGAATGTCTGATCCTCATAGGCAAAGTTGTGTTTTCTGCCACACTCAGCTGAAAAGGTTGGTCAGTTGTATGTACAAATATAAGACAAAGCACTTTAAGACTATCAGTGTGAACTGGAGCATTATATATGCACCTAAGACTACGTCTGTGATGCAGTAAGCTGGTGCATATGGATATAAACGTCCTTTCCTACGTCATAAGCTGTATGAACCTAATAAGTAGTAAGCCAGTTAAGTTTATTCTGGAAAAGTTGTTTGAAGTAATACAGAACAAGTTGCAGTATAGTACTGCAACACACTAGGCTACAGGATGAAAAGGAGAGAAGAATCTGTGAGGAAGATTATTTATTTATTTATTTTTAACTTTAACACTGATGTTTGACTGACACATTTTTGGAAGGGAGGGAAAGAGAGCAATGCCTTGTGACAGACTGCTTGAAACTGACAGATGACTGTTTCCTTCTGTTTCTGCAGTTCCTTTGCGGACATTTTGCGCTTTAATGCTGATGTTTCTGTAATGAAAACTATAGTAATATTCTGTAGGATTATTTTAGTATTTGTAGCAGAGATGTAAGTGCTTGGTCATCTTAAGATGACTGATGTCAAACAGTTTAAAAACAAACCCAAACCCGGTAGTGACCTCTCATTCTTCAGTATCAATATGTATGTATCAATACCGTTCCCACTCCAATTTGACTGTCTTTCAAAAATGAAGAAAGGAGGAGGAGCAGCTGGTAGGTGTTTATGTATAATTCTTGTAACTGAAGAGTTGTTAGTACATAATGTCCTTTATAATTGCATTGTGTTTTAAATAGCCATAAATTTTATTTTAAGGTTTGGCAGATTGTGTTCTGGCACTTGGCTTTGAGAGGATGGCAAAAGGATCCCTTGCTTCAGGTGTAAGTGTCTGAAACACTTTATACATTTCATTGTATTTGTAGATACACCTCATTCTTTAAGACATATTCTCATAAATACCAGTTGCTTTAAGATGTGGCTGTAGATGATTAGAAAATAAAATATTCTTTTGATCCATGGAAACTTTTAATGAGTTCTGTGATTCTGATTGCAGTTATGATATAAAAATTTTGTATGGAATGTTTTAGAATTAATTTTTAGTACATCATGCTTTTAGTATTTTGCCAAGAATACGTTAAAGGCAGGGTTAATAGAGAATGATGAAAATACCAGATAGAATACTGAAGCACTGAGCAATGGAAGTGTCTTTCTCCAAGTGATGCAGCAAATTTAAAGAAAGAATCTGTGTCTTCTGGCTTTTGATGTGATGCTTACTCAGTTGACCAGTTAACACACTTTCTCGAAAAACTAAGTGCTTCTGTAAATCTTTCTTTCTTGTCTCTTCTTTGTTTTCACTGAAGAAGTGTGGGGGTTTTTGTTTGTATTTTGCCTTATGGCAAGCAATATTAGAGCCCATATGTTGTTTAACTACAGAACTACCAAATTTGATAATATATGCAGAGGTTTGGGTGAGAAGTGTTAAATTTAACAACTGATTGAAATGAGTAAGAGTTATCTTTATCATGCTTTATGATATTTCATCTAAGCTTCATTGAAAATACTAATACAGTATTGATCTTATAACTTGGAACTATATTCACTATAGGATTTTAAGCTGAGGTGAAAAATACCTGAAGTCCTCTGCTGAAAATAGTGACTATGATAGAAATTGCACTGGAGTGGGCCTTGCCATGAATCAGTGCAGTGATCATAATGTTTGTCACTGCACAATGTAAATAAGCATTTTCTGCTTATTTACTCTTTCTTATAGTTGAGAAATCGTGAATGCCTCAAAACATGTCACTGCAGTGCAGCATGCTGCCCAGTGGAATTGTTAAAATACCAGACAAAACCCACCGTTTATTTTGCTTGAAATCCATGGCACTCTTTTGTGGCAATCTTGTAAAGAAAAGGAAATTATGACTTGCTTTATAACTATTTCCCTTCTTTTTAGTTTTCAGACAGAACTAGTCCAATTGACAAACATTTGGAAATTATGATAAATAAATACGGCTTAGCAACCGCTCCAGTAGCACCTCAGATGTTTGCAAGTGCTGGGAAAGAACATATGGAGAAATATGGTATGTTAAAATCAATTTTTTTCTTTGACCTCTTTTACTGAAGTGATTTTTTTAAAAAATACATATATTAGTATTCCGTTTTAAAAAAATGATAGCATTCTTTGGCCTTTCTTTTTAACTTAAGTACTACAACTGCAACATCCACAGCTAATACAAATGGGAATACATTTGCATGGGGTTATCTACAGAAAAATTGGTGATGTGTAGGCAAACCAAACCATCAGAAGACAAAATTAAGGCTGTGATACAGTGTCCGGTATTCAAGCTGATGGTATGGTTTGTGGTTCTGTAAGGTCTGGGCGAAAAGGCTGCACAACTTCTGCATTTTTTTCTTGTGTCTTAGAATGGGTAGATAGGCTTGGGACTGCATTGTTTGACAAAAGCTTTCAGGTATTTTATTTAATATATAGTGCTAGGCTGCTGCCACTGCTGAGTCATACCCCCTCACCAGACAAGGGAATTGGCTCCAAGGTAGCAGGCTGGCCTGTTCAGCATCTTTTATTTGCACTTAGTTTTAGACTACTGTATGGAAAAATTTTAGACTTGGACTCCAATATGTCACTGCAGCTGTTTTGCACTGATAGGAAAGTGAACATTCAAGTCTCAGTAATATAATAATACTTTAAATAAAATGCACTTATTTTCAGTATTTTTATCATAGTAAGTGTTAAGTATCCAAGTAGGATGTTCTGTTAGCTAAAACTCGACCATGTTTAGTAGTCTTTATCTAACATCTGGACCCAAGTTCAGTTCTAAGGAAAGCCCTGATAACACATCTCTTGTAAAGGTCAAATTCTTATGATACAATATTTAAAATGCTGTGTTAGCACTCTTTAGTAAACAAAGTACTTGCTTTCCCCTTCCAGGGACAAATCCAGAGTACTTTGCAAAAATTGCATGGAAGAATCATAGCCATTCAACTAAAAACCCGTGAGTAATGTACTCTACCTCTATATTGAACATATATTGCTGTTTAAAAAAAAATAATCATGCAAAACTGAGTAATAGTTTTAGAAATACTTTGCAGAGTACTTTCTTTATTATGGAATGAGAATTACACCCAGCATAAATTTTATATCCAGTGCCTTATACTTTGTAAAAACAGCTCATATAGCTGCCTAATAGTGTGATATTAGTATGTCTGTTGCTAAGGGCTGTGCTAAAACTAAGATGACATCTATATGTTTTCTTAGGTATTCCCAGTTCCAGCAGGAGTACACATTAGATGAAGTTCTGCATTCTCGCAAAATTTTCGATTACTTGACTATCTTACAGTGTTGGTAAGGAGAGGACTTAGCATTTTGATGTTAAGACAAATGTGGTAGGACATCTATTTAAATAAGTCTGTTTGCATCTAAATTAAAATTGACAGATTAACTTAAGTAAAAGTTCTTACAAAGAAAAGAAACGTGAAATATCTTTCTTGACCAAATGCCATCTAGGTATTTGTTCACTGTATAATACAGCAAGCTGAAATATGTTTTGTACTGTGGGGCTGTCATGTCACTCTGCATCTTCTACCAGTGTGCATCCGTTGCTGTTAAGTGTTAACTCTTCTCTTCAGCCTTTCTTAGACACTCCTGAAGGGCTTGTTGTTAAGTAGAAGCTTCCATCCCACCCCCCAGACTGAAAAACCTTAATGATACGTTTCTATTTTTGTAGCATGCTTTTCAAGTGTCTGTTACAAATATTATTGAAAGTGTCCAGCAAACTCTGGAATTTACAGTTTCAGTGGCATCAGCCAAAGAAAGTGGCTTTTATTTGTCCTTTTGGGTTTCTGGTTTGTATTAAAAGATAATTCTATGGAAGATTGACATTACTAGTTCAGAATGATGACATTATTTTTCTTTCAATCAGTCCAACATCAAATGGTGCTGCAGCTGCAATTTTGGCTAGTGAGGAGTTTGTGAAAAGGTACAAGTTGCAGCCCAAAGCTGTGGAAATTCTAGCCCAGGTGATGGCTACTGATTATCCAAGCACATTTGAAGAAAACAGTTGTATAAAGATGGTAGGTTTACAATTCTGCATTCCCTGATACTCCTCAGGATTTCTTTTTTTTTTTTTAGTACCTGCAAGTCCTAATAATACTGTAGACATGTCAGTAAGCAAACAAGTTATACTTTGTGGTGCATGCAAAAGTAATTTAATTTGGGCAGGTGGAGTAAATGAAGAGTATGGTTGTGGAATAATGGAAAGAAATTTATAAACAGGTTATTAATAACCTAGTTTTTACCAAATTATTTAAAGGCTACTTTTTAAGCAATTTGAACGGCAAGAAAAAACACTTCTTTAATTTTCCTGTTTATAAGATTAGTGAAACTTAAAGCAATTTTATTTATGTCTGTGTAATACTGAAGCTGAAATAACCTCTTGGGTGTGGTCATGATTACGGTGCTTAACTAGAATGAAGGAAAAGACCTGAACTGCAAAATTTGGATCCCACTGCAAATTGACTAAAATAATTGGATGTAAGTCAAACCAATTGAATACCCAGTAGTTTCTACTGCAGTCATGTTCTGTTTGGGTTTCAAGTACAGTTCTAGTCAGATAGAAAAAGGTAGCAAGACAGCTTTAGGATTTGTTTCAAGGCTTTTGGTCGTGAGTCATGGAAAGGAGCAGTTTGACTTGTGAACAAGGTTGAGAAAATAGAGGAAATTCCTCAGAAAAGAATCCACATGCCAGCAATGAGACGTAGAATGTATTATTTGTTTCTGTACAGTTCATACTGTATGAATACTAAACTCTGTGGTATGTGATGCCTTAAAATAAATTAGAATGCCACCTCGTATAGGTTACTTTCACTTACAGGATATATACAGGACTATACAGCACATTTAAAATTAAGTGTAGAAATGAAATTGCTAGCTATGTTTCTTTAATGATATTTTAACATACAACTTCTTGTTGCAGGTTGGCTATGATATGACTAAAAAAGCTGCAGAAAAATGTTTTGAAAAAGCAGGCCTAAAACCTGCAGATGTTGATGTGATTGAACTTCATGACTGTTTCTCAGTTAATGAGTTCATTACCTATGAAGCTCTGGGACTCTGTCCAGAAGGTAATAGCATCAATAAAGATTATTGTTTTATTGAAATGGAAAGCATTAAAAATATCTTTTTATCTGTTCATATAATTAGAACTTTCAGTTGACTGCTGGACAGATGTATATTTGAAAGTCTTATTGGCTAACCTCATAAGAGGGAAAAGCAAGTTACCACTGTAGTAGCATAAGGAAGGCCTGCAAACTCTAGAATTAGTTTAATAAAGGAGCGTGTTACTGTGATTTCTGAAAAAATATACAAGACAAAGTGGTGGAGAGCTATGTGAAATCAGACAGCTAGCTTGTGCAGGGATGGCTCTTGTAAGCAAGCAGAGCAAGGAAATTAAGGATTCTCATGATCATTCTCAGTGTTATGCCCCTCTTCCAGGGCTGTATATTTGCTACCCCAAGATTCCCCTCCATCTTTGTATTACTCTTTAAGAAGATAAAAATTGGACAAGAATTTCTTATAGAGGACATTAACAAGTTGCTTATCTTTGATGTGACTTTTTAAAGATCTTGAAACATCTTTGCCTTTGAAAATAGAGTTGTTGGCAAGTTGTGAACGTGCTTCTGAAATCAGCTGTGTAACAGTGCACAATCTATCCAGATTAGTTCAGTTTCATTGAAGTGAGTGGATTTACAACAGGTTAAATGGCTGTGGGGTTCAGTTCTCTGTATGTAAGTCAAACCACTAAAACTTTTTACTGCAGAGGTTTTTGTTTAAAATCAGGCAAATAATGCATCAAACTACTACTTCAGTATTTGGTATATTTAAACTCTAAATGTATTTTTGCTTTGCATAAATAATAACCTGATGTAATCTTTCTCTAATTTATTTTTAACTAATTTTGAGGAAATATTGCATTCTATCACTAGATGGTGTATTGTGTCCAGGCTAAGCTTTCTCACTGAGACAAGCATTTCATAGAAACTCGGGAAGATTTTTTTGTGTTTGTAGGTCTCAAATATTTGGTTATGAATGCTTGCTTTTTACTGTTGTCTTTACTGTGTTTTTATGGTATCTGCAATAAAAATAGTACGTTTGACATTATTTAACTATAGGTACATTAAGTTTTAACTTCATTCCTTTAATCAAAGACACTGAAAAATCCTGACGGTAATTGCCTTTTTGACTAATAAGCCTTGTGTATGGCAATTTAATAGTACAATTGTCACCACCTTTCAGTCAGTCTGACCTTAATAGTATGTCAAACTTATCTTGGAACTGTGGACAAATTAGACATAGCGATTAGTGAAATGGTGAAATCCACGTTGTGGATTTAGATGTGGACTAACCTGGTATTGTTGTTTAATGGCAGAAGTAAGTTAGAAATACAGGAAACATGGCAGATATTTTTTAGGCTTCAGCATTAATAACATAGGCTGAAGAAGCTGGTAGAGGAACAAAGGAATAAGGAACGGGTTAAAAGGGAGAACTGGCTGCTGAAGGCATGGGAACTAATAGTCTGGAAAGCTAAGCAATTCTAAGTATTAGTCTTATGAGTACTTTTATTTACTATCTCAATGTCTTCATGGAGCCCAGGGTGCCATTAGCCTTCTTTGTGGCAAGGGTTCATGTTCAACTTGATGTTCACCAGGACATCCATGTCCTGGGGGTCATAAATTATGACTAACCCCTCTTTTACAAAAAACACAGTTATCACTGCAGTTTCATTAATAAAACATTGAAAGCTTCATTATATTGATTGTATTACTGTACGTCAACAAAACAGTTCAACAGCTAATTTTAAAAAGCTTTTGCATCAACATTACCCTTTCTAATTCTTTTCCACATTACACATTCTCCAGTCATAGGAGCAAGTCTTATTAATGTAGCTGGGCTAATTTCAGTCTGCTCTTTGTAAAATCTGTGCTGTAGTATTTCCTAGGTTTTGACTGACATGCAGCATCTCCAGTAATGACAGCAGAATTGAAAAATCACTTAAAAATTAAACATTTTTCTTTTATAAATATTGTTTTATAGGAAAAGCATGTGACCTGATTGACAGAGGAGACAATACTTATGGAGGAAAATGGGTTATTAATCCTAGTGGTGGCTTGATTTCAAAGGGACACCCACTTGGTGCTACAGGTATGCAAACCAACTTCATTTTGTCATGCCAGTTAGACAGGAGATACAGCTCTTGAGCAGGTAGATACCTCCCACTTCTATTTGTCTGCACAAAACATGAAGGCTTCATAAAACTAGAAGGAAGCTCTGGAGTTGATTCTCACTTCTAACGCAAGCATTAGGGCAGGTTGACTGTAGGACTGCTCAAACCAAAAGGCTTGGAGTGTGATTTTAATCATTTTTGCACTTACTTAATTTTATGGTGCTTTTTTCCCCCTGTTGTTGTTAGAAAGCAACCTGCAAAACAGCTTAACTTTTTTCTAAATAAGTGCTCAATAGTACAACTTCTGCTGAGTCTAGTTGGAATTACTGTTTTCATATGTTGTCATCCTCCAGAGTTCAGATTTTGGAGATTTTTACTGCATCTGAATAGCCTGTACTGTTCCTTGTTAGCTGTAATAAAAGCTATTTCTGTTAAGCCTTGGATGTCAAAATATTTATCTGATGTTTACAACAGAAGCTCAGTTAGTCACCGTTTCCCAGCAACATAGGTTTTCCTTTTTTTGTTGTTTTGTTTTTTGTTTTCTTTAAACCGCTATACTTGTTTCCAAATGAGATGGCTCTTGGATAAAATGTGTTTGGATTTGTGAAGATAATTCATCTTCCTTGTTTGGAAAGGAGAAATTGTCAGAAAACTAAGAAAGAGGAAACTAGTAAAACAACAGACCTTAATCTGACCAGCTGTAACAGCTAGATAAGTTGCAGTTGCGGGGCGGGGGGGAGTATCAGAAGAAAAACATTCCAGGTAAATGAGGCTGTGAGTACCTAACAGGATGAGAGTGTTAAATTCCTAGGTTTGTGTTTACATTTTCATCAGTTACACAGTGATAAATGTAGAGGCAATTGCTGGAGTTCCTGCCTCTCTCTGTTGCTATGGATAGGGGGGAGAGTCATTAAAATGCAGAAAATGACAATGTCTATGGACTATTGGCTTAATTTCCCTATAGAACAGTCTGAGGGCTAGCTATATGATAATCAGGGGTCATACAAGTCGTCTTAAATTTCCAAACTGTTCCAGGGCAGGTTGTACTACGGTACACGTTCTCTCCCTGAGGCTGAGAGGAACGTAAGTGAAACCTGGTAACTCTCATCTATGACTTCAATTACAGAACATCTTACTCGTCCTCTTTGTAACGTTTTGGTTGGCAAGGTGTAAAATTTGGCGCATAAAATGCAGGTTCCTCTTCTGCCTTGCCCAGGGGCCTACAGGGTTGTCTAGGGGAAGGGAGATGAAGGAATGGAGGTCTGTGCGTGACAGAGGGGAGAAGTGCGTGTGCGGTGGAGGTGGAAGTGGACCACAGATGGCATGGGGGAGACCAGGGGAAATGGCACCTGAAAATCACAGCTGGGACAGAAAGGGACTCTTCTTCATTCTGGGCCTCCTGAGAAAATATATTTCTAGGATCTGAGCTGTCAAGAATTAACTTTTCTCAAATCCTGTTGCATGTGTTCGCTTAATATCTTGTTAGGGCAGGAAGCTGATGGAATACACCTGTGGTACGTGCCTTGCTTCGTTCACCCAGCTAAGCTCTGTGCTCGATTTCTCAGGCCTGGCGCAGTGCGCCGAACTCTGCTGGCAGCTGCGCGGCCTGGCCGGGAGGAGACAGGTCCCCGGGGCAAAGGTCGCGCTGCAGCATAACCTGGGCATCGGCGGGGCCGTGGTGGTGACCCTGTACGGCATGGGCTTCCCCGGAGCCGCCAGGTGAGAGCCCCGCGGCGCTGTGCCTGCCCGCAGCGCTTGAGCCAGGCGGGAGGGTCCTGTTCCGCTGCGTAAGGCCCTGGGAGAAGCAGTGGTGAGGCAGCTGAGGGTCTGCCCTCTGCCTGTACCTGACTTCCTGAGGAGGAGAATAGTACTGCCAGTACTGGAAGACCTTACAGTAATAAATAGTCACCTTTCAGGCTCTTAACTCTATAAATGTAGTGCAAGAAAATGCCCTGCTGAATGAAAGTGTGTGTTCAGTATCCGTGTATGGTGCTTGGTTATACTGTCATTGGAAATGTTTGCTGTGGTTCAGTGGTGGTGTAAACTAAGCTCACTTTGTGTTGACTGTGCTCCCATATCTTTGTGTTTCAAAATTTCTATTTTTAGAATTATAATTTTCCTCTGTGTAAAGAAGAAATTTCACTGTAAAACTAAAGCTTGCTCAGTAGTTGCAACTGTTGTGTACTTATAGCCCTGCAGGTGTATACAGAGATTGTAACTTACATGGCACCTTATTTCTGATAAACAGTATGCACTGTGAGTTGTAAATTATTGAAAAGAGCGAACTGGCCCATAAAAGTAGTTTGCATGGTTTCCTGTAAGGAAAAGTCTAATGTTTGTACAAAAATAGCCAACAAAACAAAAAACCACAAGAATAAAACAGGCCATGCTAAAAGGAACTAATTGAAAATAGGGTCTTGCCAAAAAAGCAAGACACTCATGGGAACAGAGATGCCTACTGCTTTCACTGCTAACATTGTTACTAGTTTGGTTTCATGAAGAAGTGCTTTCAGCTGCCTGTTACATGTGGTATTCCAAGTAGTCATTAGCATTCAGGCATGTTACTGGTCCAGTCCTGGCTAAAGAATTTGCGCTCGCAATTGTAGCGTATTTTCGGAGAGAACAGTGCTACGAAGGTGTCTCAGAATCTGCTACTGTTCTATGCTAAGGATGGAAACTGAGAGAAAACACTTACAATTTATAAATATACCAGAATTTCAGGAGAGACCTTTAATACACAGTTGCCTTTATGTTTTCATTCTCAACTTTGATTAGAAAGATTGAGCTACTCTTTGTGGGTATTATGGTTTTGGTTTTAAAGTTCGATGCCAGTACTTTCTATTTGCTCTAAAAACCTGTGAACAGTAAAATTTATCATGTATTGGACCTCCAGAAAGAAATGTTCCTCTCCTGGCTAATATTCCTGATATCTGATGTAGCTAGACTTGTACAATTCCAGGGAGGTGACAGTATAATCTGTAGAAGAAGTAATGAGAGAAGCAATTGAAATTTGAAGGGCTGCAGGAGTAACTTTTTGAAGTATGGTGTCAGAAGTGATAACTGTTAACACTTCTGTAATGTGTATGAGGCTAGACCATATGAGAAAATGTGTGATACAAGAAAAATCGGGTTTTCTCATGGATTCTCTTCAAACATGCTCCCAAAACTTGGCAGTTGGTGTTGGTACACAGTTTTTAAATTAGAGGCAAAAAGACTGTTATAGGGAATATACTGTTTTCCATTGCTCTGAGCTTTGTCTCTCAAAACACTGTAATTTTATGGAACAGGGAATCTCTTGCTATTTTTATACCCTTAACCTTGAGGTTCTGCTAGAAGTAGTGTCTTCCTGTCAAGAAAAAACTTTTGCATGTGTAGATAACACTTCTGGAGAAATTAAGTCTAATTTACTGCAGCTCACTTCACCTTCATTGATACTGAGAATTTTTTAATTTCTTTCTTAGGTACATCTCAAAATAGAGAAATCTTAGCAATACTAGTTTTGTCTTACATTAGAGAAGCTTAAAAATCTTTAGCTCTCGCAAAGGCTTTTTGAGTGGGAGATACCTGACACAAGGTGTTACGCTAATTTATATCAGACTTTGGAATGAAACAGCGTGGCTAATCTGTTCAGACGCTGCTTATGTAATTGATGTTGTGTATTGTGTAATTAAGGGAAAGGTGGTGTATTTCACGTTTATGAAGATACTTCATACCATTTTTCCTACAGCAATACATGTAGACTTAATTATTGGATTCAGATCTAGCCTGTAATAAGTGGCTTTGGCTTTAATAATAGCTGCCAAGAATGTACATCATTGTACATTGATCCATCTTGGATTAGTCTTTGAAACAGTTCTGCTGGTTTTTTTGACACCTTAAAATTGTACATCCTGTTCGTACAGCGTTGCTTTATTAGCAAAATTGATATGTCGTCTTCAGATGAGACAGTCCCTACTATTGCTACTCTAGCATACATCTATAGGATAGTTAGTACCACACAAATAACTTCTAGCAATGTTTTTTAAGTGATTCTGTCACTTTTAACAACATCAAACCTGACCATAGTTTTGAACTGTGCTGCAAAGCAATAGTAATAATGGTAAACTTGTTTTTTCTCCTGTTTGAATTGCCATTTCTTTGGACACCTCTATACGTACTTTGGCTCCAGGTGCCTCTGCAGAAATTTAAGAACTGGGTTTTGTACTGTGGTTGGGCCAGGCAGGGTGACTGCTCCAGAGAATCAGGAAAAATGCTTAGTACTTCTGGTGACAGTTAAGAGACCCACATGAATTGGGAGTGAAAAGGGGATTTGTTTTGCCAAAAAAACCCAACCCAGTGGTATTTCTCTGAGATGGTGCATGTAGAGATCTCTTCGCACAAGGTGTGACAGAAGTGTTTGCTGATATATCTTAACAAGATTAATTATTTACTTCCATAATAAAATTAGTGTCCTGTCTGTACGTGCAAAAACATCTGGCTACTTCAAGTGATTGTCATTCAGGTTACCAAGCCCATCAAAGAGTAAGCTTCACTTTGGTATCATAAGCTGCTCTATACTGCTAAAAGTGTTTCAGTGTGGCAGTTCTCACTGGTGTTAGGCCTATTCATGATAATTTGAAGATACTGAAAATGTGATTAAAGATATGTAAATGAACGGGTTTTTCATTTCAGCACCGGCCGTCTTGCGGCTGTGCCTCTCAGCGCAGCTGTTGATGGATTTAAGTCACATTTGGTCTTCAAAGAAATTGAAAAGAAGCTCCAAGAGGTATTTGACTACTTTTATCTACAACAGGATTTTAATTTCGGACAAAATGTGTGTGAAACCTAATGGGAATATAGTAGCATCAATCACTTCCTCAGTACTGCTTGTTGAAACAAATGTTACAGCTTTGAATTTCACTTTCTTTCTGTACTGTGTCATGATTTTAATTTTTTTTTTCCAGACAGTTCCTACCTGCATAAGGGTATTTCAGTAAAGGCAAGCTTAGATTGTATGTGAGGAGCTCACTGAGCAACACAAGAAACTTTTAAGTTTGTGTTTGATGTTTGTTGCTTGGTAAATGTGATTAGAAGAAGAAAATTCTTTTTGTCATATTACATCAAGCCAAGGCTGTTAGGACAGTGGTCATTTTTCTTAGTTGATAGATTTTAATATAAATAGTCATAGTTTGTGTTCGTGGGGTTTTTTATTTGGGGTTTTTTAATGGTTTAAGTGAAGCCTTGTAGAGGGAAATAGATATTTCTATGTTAGTAGAAAGGGTAAAGGTTTTTAATTTATTTTCTGTTTAATTCAAACTATTCCTAAATTATTTTGAAGTAAATGATTAATTTGTGCATTACGTGGTCATTACAGGAAGGAGAACAATTTGTCAAGAAAATTGGTGGAGTCTTTGCCTTCAAAATAAAAGATGGTCCTGGTGGGAAAGAAGCAACTTGGGTAGTAGATGTGAAAAATGGTAAAGGCTCTGTGGCAGTTAATTCAGGTCAGTGCTGTTTTGTTTTGTCACTGCAGAAAACGCGTACAACTAATGCAAAGAATATAAATTCACATTCTGTTTAAGCTGTAGTGACCTTGACTAAAAGTGGTGTAGGGCTACCATCATTCTAAACTTTTCTTACTACTGACACTTAATCCATAATGTTTCAGACCAGGAATTACATGTCTTCTACTCTTAGTTCTGTATAGATAATTGTGTGTTTTCTTGGAGGCTCCAGGCAAATCTGTCATATGACTTTTACAGGAATCAGAATTAAAAATAAATAAATAATGATTTTCAAACCTCAGGGGTTTTGTTGTTCTCGCCTCTTAAAATTTGGGCCAGACATGTAGCTGTTTCTTCAGTTGTGTTGTTGGAGGCAGTGGTGGGTGTTAAGCTGGTCTATCTCGTCAGGTTAGTTCTTCTTTGCAGCTAGTTAAGCAATAAAATTTGACTGATTTCAATACTGTACCAGCTGGTGTAAACTTCAAGTTCCACTTTAAAAAAGGCAGACGTAAAAAACATGCAGGCTGGGTGCTGGTGGTGAGCCCCATAAAAGTATTGGAAACAAAGGGTTTGTACCCTTACCGTGAAGATGTCTGCCTTGTATCTGAAGTTATACATCCTATGTAAATAAAAAGCCAAAGCAGCAGTCTGTCCGCAGGATCCCATATATCCACGAACCTGCATCGTAAAGCTTTTAATTAAAATCATGACAGGGGATTTGATTTGTAATTCATTGATCTAAGTTATTACAAAAAAGAAAAACACTGTTTTCTGTTGTATGGACAACATTTTATCAAAGAGTTAAGTTTAATAATAAGATGGGTGTAGGAAAAGATGTGTGCGGTATTTAGTCCTTTGGTATATATATCGGTGTTTCTATCAGAGTTCATTAAAATAA
Organism: Falco rusticolus; assembly: GCF_015220075.1. Taxonomy (NCBI): domain Eukaryota; kingdom Metazoa; phylum Chordata; class Aves; order Falconiformes; family Falconidae; genus Falco; species Falco rusticolus. The sequence goes on along the minus strand of NC_051197.1, from coordinate 7,051,459 downwards.
TGTTTCAGCTTGCTTCTAGTAAGAAGATCCTAAAAACTTCTGGGTTTGAATTAATTCAATTGAGTGCTTTTAGAATGCACATGTTTTTCCCGTTGAAGGAGAGGGCAGGAAATGCTTGAAATTTCAGTGATGAGTATCTTCAGAGTGTCACAGAGGGAACCACATTTATTTGAGTCGATCCTAATACTAGCAAACTTAAGCTTGATAAAACTTAAGACGATTGCCAGTGCTGCAATTAACATTCTCTCTGATTAAAAGTAGATTATTATTTCTTGAAGGAATTAATTCATTTAGCACCTTTCAGAAAGGTCCGTCTTTCTTCAGTGTTGGGATAGTTTGTGCTACAAGGTGGCACAGATGCCTCTTGGCTATTGGGTGATCTCTTGCTGTATGTACTTCAGGTACCATTTTGCTAACCTGTAGTATCAACAGATTCTTCATGGAGTTGCAGCTTCTGTTATTGTTTCATCTCTCAGTTTGAATCTTCATGGTCGACTCTGTCTTACAGATAAGAAGGCAGATTGTACAATTACGATGGCTGACGCTGATCTGTTAGCGCTTATGACTGGCAAAATGAATCCTCAGACAGTAAGTATAGCTAAGATGAGATAAGAGGACTGACGTTTTTGTTGTGAGTGTGTTTAAGTTGAAATCATTTAAATAAAACCCCTCCTCCAAAACTGCCATGGCTGATCTGAAAAATTACTTTCTCTGAACAAATTGGCTAAACTAAGATTAATCAAGACAGACAATATCTACTCTTAAGAGTATGATGAGGTACGTGTGAGTATGAACAGGTACATATTCTCTCAGACAATCCTGTAGGTAGTCCAGAAGGGGATATAATAGTGCTTGGTTTGCAGAGAAGAGGGGGAAACTACTGTTTGCAGCATAACTTAAGAAAAGGGGGAATGTTGGCCCTTTGTTTGGCAGGCTTTACACACACAGCTGGCATTAGCGTAAGGAGTAATCTTGATGCTGAAAAATAGAAACAGTGGCAAGCATCCACTGAATGACTATGTTTGAGTTTTTTATTCCTCTGAATGTCAAAAGTAGCCATAGTGTATAAGTAAACCGGATGTTTAAGTTAATTTTCAGTTGCTGTTCCATACTTCTAAATTTGAAATGCTCTGGGTAACGTTCTTTTTAAGTTTTTGGTCTGTTAATCGCAGGGTAAGTAAGAATTTTCACAACCTAAACTGTGTCTACGAGAAATTTGAAGGTAAAACACATTATAGAAATACTGTAACGTACGTGTAGGAAGTTCAGGAGCAATTGCAATTTTACATCTACAGTTTGGATATTTGAGGGCATGCAGTTCATCTTTTTACAAGGTCCGGAGGAAAAAACCCAAATTTTTAGCATGTCTGCTTCACAAACTAGACTTGTAAAGCTGAATTCATCAGTAACAGAACCAGTAATGGCTGGGATGGGTTCGAGTAAGAAATCAGTTCTGGCATCTTCTGTACACTATTGCTTTTCTGTCTTCAATTAAAATAGTAAACTTTTATTCTATGAACTGTCACTACCAAAATGTTGGGTAATCTGCCCTGCTTTGTATGCAGATCCATCATTACGATGGATCCAAGAAACAGGCAATATGAAGTTCATTCTCTTTAGATATCACAAAAATACAATAAGCTTATAACTTCTTCAGTTCACTATTCTACTTTCTATGTCAGGAAATACATTTCTGTTGAATTTGGGCTAATATGTTGTATTGCATTTCATATAATCTTTCTTTTTTAGGCATTCTTTCAAGGCAAATTGAAGATTTCTGGGAACATGGGCATGGCAATGAAACTTCAGAATCTACAGCTTCAGCCAGGCAAAGCTAAACTTTGAGCTCATTAGAGTAAAGAGTCAGTACTTATATTCTTGACAAAAAAGTAGAATGAAACTAGACATTATCAGTAATATGGCACAGGCTGGGTTTGATTGGACCTCTCACCTAAAATCTGTGGTTAGGAACCTTAATTATCTTAATAAATTCCATCAGTTTCTCTATGGGAAAGATTTTTAGGCTAAGCTTGAGGCACTAACTCTTACAAATGGTATGTGGTGGGTATTTGTGACAATTTCATAAAACTTTTCATATTGATTAAAACAGAAACTTAGAGTTGAATGAGGCTGCTTACCCTGTTGTTCAGGTTAGTTGGAAGGAGAGTGAGGAAAGTTATAAGCAGTTTGACATATCAATGAAATGAGTTGCTTTTTTTAAAGCTGTAGTATCAGGTCATACAAATACTTTCAGACTTCCATTCTAACAAATTTGCTGCTGCTTAAATTAAAGTGGTCTTATAAAGGGGATCTCTAACAACGTTTTTTTAGAATAGGCTTTAGGAATTTGCTATAAAATACTTTTCTTATTACTACTTTGGAATTTAAAAATAAACAAAATACCCAGGAGTAAGGAAGAACTAGAACGTTGCTTTGAGATTCACAGAGTCTGATAATACTTCACCTTGAAAAAAGATTGGATTTGCCAGGAGAGCAGAGAGGGAGTATAACCAACACTTCACCTGCTTTCTCCTGAGAAAATCTGGTGTTGATCATTATGAAATTCTTGTCAGTAATGTAAAAGCTTTAACTTCTGTTTTGGGAAAATGTATTCTGGTTGGAAATTTAATAGAAAATTAAATATACTTTTCCTGTTCTCCTGTGTGTCCCTTCGTCAGGTTTGTATACATGAATTTCATGTTAATGCACTGAATTTAGTATTTTGTACAGGTTCTCACGAAGGGTGCCTGCAGTCATCCATTTTTTCCTCCTTGGTCATTGTCAGTAGATACTACATCTCAGTCCAGTATATATACACTTCATATCCTCGTGTGTGGGCCACAACTGAGGAACTTTATGCATAAACTTTCACTTCTCTGGTTTGACTAAAATCATAATAAATTAGCTAATTCAAGCCAATCATTCTGCTTGTCTTGCGTGAATGGTTAAGAGTTTGCTGAGAAGTAAGAATGGCTGTACTGAATCAGACCAGAAATATAGCCCACTATAATTTCTGACCATTGATACTTTGGAAGAAATATGAAGATGCCCCAAACATCTGTTTACCCAGGATACTTTCCTAGATGAGAGTGATACTAATTTTTTTTTCCCAGCTCACGAATTTGAAGTGGTATGTCTGTACCTAAAGTTCTTGGTGGATAGTCTTTCATGAGCTTGTCCAGTTCCTTTTGAATCCTTGACAGCTTTTTTAGGATGGGTCAAGAATTTCTGTAGTTTACCTACATGTCATGTGGAATTAAATTTATTCCTTTTTATCTTATACATTGCTGTTTTGTTTTATAAGTCTTAGTTGCTTTTTTGTTGTTGTTTGTTTATTTTTAATGGAAGAAACAGCGAACAGCATCAAAGCACTCCTCCTGTTCATAGTGTTGCCCTACCACCTTCAGGCTTCATAGCTTAAAGAAGAGGACGTTCTATTTAACTGTCTCACGTGGAGAGACCCTTGTGACCTTTTAGACATCCATGTATCCTTCCTGTATGCTGCATTCTGATTGGCCTGTTAAAAAGCTTTCAAGATACAAGATCCTTCTTTGCTTTTATTTTTCTTTCCCCAGGTGCTTTTCTGACCCCTGCTAGTTTTGAGCTATTGCTTTCTTGGATCTCTTAAAACTGAGGGCTCATTTCTTTTATATTAACTTGGTGCTTATTTCTGCACTGTGAAGCTGAAACTTTTTTTAAATTACTGTTCTATATGCATACCTTCTATTTATATTGAATTTCAACTGCTTTACTGTCTGGGCACTCAGTGTTCAGACCTGTCTGCAGCTCTTGTACTCAGCCGTGGTCTTCAATGTCTGGATGAGTCAGCTTTTATCACCCCACTGTTTTATCTTCTTTTCCAAGGCATTAGTCTGGTGTTAAATAGGACGAATATGGCCTTGCTCCACTGTAAACTTCTTGAAATACAGTTTGGCCATATGAGTCAGGTTTCCTCTTGTGTATTATTGACTTCCACAAAGGATTGAAGTAGGTAGTTGTCTTTCAAATGAAAGCAGCGTTAGCTCTCTACAAAATAACATTTCCCCCCCAAAAATACAGTGCAGAAATAACTTTGGCATTTGTTCACTACTGAGAGAGAATATCCAAGTCTGAGACCCTGGCCTTCAGAGAAATCTCTAGGTTGGTACAGACCCAAGACTTTTAGGTTCAAGCACTTGCTGATATGATATTATAACAGAAAAATCCCAGATTAAATGTAGATGTTTAGTTCACTTATCAATTGTAGCTAGAGGGAGTAATAGAGAGATTAGCACAGCCTGCTTTCTCTGCTTGGAAGTAAAAGAACTATATAGTTTTGTATTTCTCCTTCTGCAGTATTTAGAAGGTGGAGTAAAGGACAAAGTTGTATATTTACCCCATCTACCAGTTAATGTCATATTTAGACATCTGTCTTGTGTTACTTCACTTTCAGCACTTTCTTTGTGTCATAACTTGCTGAGTATTTTTGAAGTATACTTTTTATAATTTTCTTTTTTCTGGGAGTGAGGTGTGGGTGGGGTCTTTTCTAAAAAATGCCATTTAGATTCTTCAGTCTTAGAATCTAGTAACTTTGAATAAATAAGTTCCACAGTGGACAGAAATAATGTGCCCTGTTCATCATGATGAGGAAGTAGGCAAAGCTGTTGTGATACGGAGCAGATTTTGACATTATCTTTAGGTTCTGTTACATTTTCTCTGCACAACTTAAAGCATTACCTAAGTTTGTACCATTTTAGAAGTATCTCTACAAAAGTTTGCTTTCTCAGTCTGTAATGCTGTCTTGACCAAGCAGCGTTAAGTATCTCTTCTCCAGCTAAAATTCTCTGTAACTTAGCCTTTCTTAGGAAGTTTGTGTTATTGCAATTCTGTTTTGTTAACCTGAGGGCAGAACTAGAAAGGTAGCTAGAGATGCAAAGAGGTGGCCGGTCACTGAACATAGCAAAGTTTACATTTTTGGTTTCAAAGGCCTTGTGAAAAGAAAAAAAAATCCTGATCCTCTAAGGAGAGGGTTTAGTGTTCTGAGACTGCCGGTTCACATAAGAGGAAATTTCAGCTTTAGACATAAAATGCTTGTTCTTTCTTCACAGACTCTGGTGAATACCCTTTGCAGCTATTGTTTTGTGGTTGGTTTGTTGTGGGTTTTTTTGAGGGGGTGGGTTGGTGGTTTTTTGTTTGTTTGTTTGGGATGGGGTCTTGGTTTTTTTTCTTACCATCTATGATAAATGTGTTAATACAGAGATACTGTTGGGTAGGCAGGTATATCTTTACTTTCTTTTGTAAAATTCATGTAACTTTTTCAGATATGAGTTTTCATAATAAAGAAAAAAGTAAAACATGTTTCCTTGCTGTAAGAAATGCAAATAGATTCATCAGAGTAGGAGCCAGTGAGCAGAGTGATGCCTGACTTGGCAGATCTGGCTTGCAGGGATTTGAGTGAATGCTTTGGTTTTGGAGCACAGATTTTATTTTTGAACTCGAGTTTTGTGTTTCAGTTCTGCTGCTTTGCCTAGTCAGAAATAGGTACAATGCAGTACATTACACTTACACTCTTTACACCATTTGTGTTTGCAGAAGTGATTGCTGTTTTTATTACAATTAGAGTCATTAGAAGAAATGCTGAGGGTCAGAACATGGCTCCTTTCCTTAAGAAAATGTGCTACTTCAAGAAATCTCTGTTCCTATCCTATGTTAATCAGGATAACAAATAGGAATTTGTCACGAAATGCTGAATTTGGGATGTTTGTGAGAGAGCTCTCTGTGGATAAATAAATGATGGCATATCTCTGGGCAGATGAGGTAGTCTAGGTGGAAGGCAGTTATTGCAGCTGTATGTATGGAGCTGACTTTACCTCTTGAATAACTTCATGGGGGTGTGTAACACTTGAGTGCCTGTTGCAGGTGCTCGTATCTGCAAGTGTTAGGGAATGGAGAATCTGGCAGGTGGCTTTATTTGTGTAAAGTCCTCCTAGTACAAGGTAATCTGGGATTCCTTTGGTAAGCAGCAGAGAGATTAGTTTGCTCAAGCGAGGAGGGTATGAACAGCTGAGTGTGGTTTGTGGCAGCTTGTTTAAGGAGCTATTCTTTTGAGCAATAGATCATTTCAGGATGCGGGAGGATGGGACAAAGGGACTTCACTCCCCTCTCACAATAGGAAAAATTTCAAATAATCACAAGGCTGGATTTGTCCATTTCCCATATGTCCAATTCATCAGAGGTCAGTTTAAACTGTTACCTCCTTGGGACAGGAAAAACATCACTTCCTGTTTTACAGAGCACTGGGCTGGATGTCAGCTCTTGTTAAACAGAAAAGAATAAGAATGCAATTAGCCTGGTGGATAAAAGGCAGGAAAAAGTCTCTTAACTATGAAAAATCAACACTTGAGGAAGCAAACCACATGTGGAGAACAAATGCTGGAAAAAAACCCCAACTGTTTGGAACAAATTCCTTTATTACTTAAATAGCGGCGTAATTTGTTGGAGTGACAGCATGAGCTGTTCTGTACCTTGTATCTCTAAGAAGAGTTCATTGCTAACTTAAAAGCAGATGGCTTTATATGGCCCTGGGTGGGTTCTCTGGGTAATGTTAGTTATATACTGTGATACAGGAACAGAAATATCCTAATAATGTTGCAGCAGGCTAAATGGAACATGGGTAGTATAAAATAAGTACAAAATATGCTGTCTGTATCCCATATTCCAGGTAGATTAAAAGCAGTCATGGATTGTTATTTTTATTTTTTTAAACAGTACATGTCCTCTGGGAGAACAGACATCTTAAAGTTCATTCAGATCAAGACACAGATGCCAACAGGCTTGTGGCCAGGCTCTGTTGTGCATTCTTAGGTTTGAAAAATACTTCCCTTCCTGTTTTGGAGACAAAACCCTCTTTTACTCTTTGTGTTTTGATTATTCATTTTTTGAAGCAAATGACGGCAAGTTATTTAAAAGAATTTTAATGGGCTTTTTTCTCTCCTTTCAAATAAAGGCACAGTTTCAGCACATAGCAGTGGACACTTCAGGAATGGCGGTATTTCTGCAGAGTCTTATTTAAATCAGATAAATAAAGATGAGAGTAGAGAATCTTTTACTACCCTTTAAGATACACCAAAAACTTTAAATTCCTGAATGCCTCATGCTTCACTTCATGCTGATCACAAGTGAGCTGATGCCTGTAGAACCACTGTTTTGGAGCTCATGTTTCAATAGTTCTGTTGTACCTTTTGTTCTCTGCCCTGTTGTTGCTTGACTGGGGTGTCTGTTACTTGAGTTTGTGATATCACATCTAAATTTAACCTATAATCTCTTTAGGAGAGTGACAATAGTTCCAAAGCCAGAGCTGAGTGGGTCTCACAGGTTTGAGCTACCCCTGTGCTATCCTGATCCTCAGTGATTCCACAAAGCAAGTGCAGCCTTGGTGTAATCTAGACAAAATTGTCCAGTTTTCTCAGTTACAGTAGTGGAATATAGTGTACTGCATACTGCAGCTTGGCCCTGGACGTGTCCTTATGCTGAGGTCTGCAAGAGTATCTTTGAAAAGTAAGAGCTCAGTTAGCAGTCTATCCTTGACCACCACTGCTTTTTGTCTGCTGGAGTCAGTGCAGAAGGTTTAGTCTTGCTGTCTGTCACAGCTGCCAGTTGTTCAATGAAGTACCCTAGCAGTTGTTTGCCCAGGGACCTGTTTCTCTGCCATCTACATGATCTGAAGAAGTGACCATACCAAAGTTTAAACTGAGTCTTCAGCTTCAGGTTTTAAACCTAAAAAATGTTTCTTCGTTTAGGCTGCAACCACCACTCACAGCTATCAGCAGGGAACACGCCAGAGTACAAAGATTCAGGTTTGACTGGAAATATTTCCTGCCGCTAATTCTGTGTTGCGAGTTCTGCAGTGGAAGTTCTTTCCTCTGAAAGCACCAGAAAGCTGTAGTGAACAGAAGCAGTGGTTCCCTGAGTCCATCTGCAGTGCTAGGGCACAGCCTTTGGCTTAGTGGTGGGTTGGAATGCCTTCAGGTAGGTTTGACTCCAGCTCTGGTTTTCCTGGGAATTTGTATGGGTTCCGATGATGGAAATGCAGCACTGGGCCTGGAGATAGGAGATTGTGAGTTTGGGATATATTGATGTAAGAGGATAAGGTGTGGAGGAAGTGAAAGCCTGGAAAAAACCCCAGCCTATATAGGTAATCTGTAGCATAGTGTAAGGCTGTGTTACCTCTGCACATGGGTTATCTGGTTTCTGGTACCGGCTCTGTCCTGCTGGATAGTCCTGGGTTGGCTATGACACTTGTGTCCCTCTGTTTCCCCACTAAAGGAGGCGTAATGCCCCTCTTTTTCATAATGTCTTGTAATACTTCTGAAAGCTATGTGACATACAACAAAAACACAGAAAAAAGGCAGTTTTGGGGAAGGGTGAATCCTGCTCTCCTCCTCTCCTTTGTCAGCTGTTCTGGCGTCAATAGTGAACCAGGTTATCAACCTACTTTTCCTCTTCCTCCTCTCTGCAGACTGGGGTAAGATGGAGTGGTCCCCCAATATAAGCACACTTTTTCTCTTTCTGAAAACTCTGCATAAATTACGTTGTATGGACTCAGAGTACTGAACTATAGAAAGGGTAGCAGGCAAATGCATCCTGGATCTCTGAATCACTAAGAAAAAACAGCCAGCTTTGGTTTTTTTTCTTATTTTTGTTTTAGTAAAAACACACTTCCCACACTTAACTTTTGCAGCTTACACGTGGCATTGGGGGGGGGGGGGATCAGTTCCAGTTGATATGAGCCCGGGAGAGGGAGGAAATAACTTAATTGCTTTAGACTTTAGTTCAGCTGGAGTTGAGAGGAAAGAATCAGTGTACCTTCTTTTGGAATTGAGCAAGAAGGTCGTGTTCTTGGTGAGGATAGATCCTCTGCAGATTTGTGGAGGTACTGTATGGAGCACTGTGGGGCATTCACAAAACAGGTGGCTTTATATTTAAAATAGTGACTTTCCTGTCAGTGGCAAAAAGCTGTGTTTCTTTCTTGGAGGTATTGCTGCACTTAGAGCATACTGTGTTATAAACAGCATGTTCCTCTCTTTTACTAATAGGGGGAAAAATAAGAAATGTGTCTGCGGGGCTAAATGTGACTAGGGCTGGAGTGGGTGTCTATGTGTGGTGGAGGGTTGTTTTCATGTTTAGTGGTGTAATATGAGGCTTAGAAGATAAAAAAAGAGATTGGGTAGATGGGGTGTTATATCAAATTTGGGGACTTTTGCCTCTAAGACATTTGTAGTTTCAGCCTATCTATCCCTGGTCCCTGAAGATCAGTTGATGGATTGAAATCCAGGGGGGAAGTTAAAAGGGGAGGGAGATGAAACGCAGGAAAAACTGCTGATCTGTCTGTTCCTGGATGATTTGAACCAGACCCCCAGAGAATGGGATGACATTCCCACCTGGAATTCAGTTTTTCTGTTGAATGTGACTAAAATTAAAGATCTAGGAACAGATAGTGCAGCTCTGGTGTCCTGCAACAAAATGCTAAAGCACACGCTGTCTCTGCTTCTGTCAATTCCAGCATGCTTTCTTTTGGCATATCTCATGGATCTTGCAAGCTGTTGACAAAAAGCAATGGGAGATTGTTTCTTCCCCAGGTTTTTATATTCAGACTATAGCTGCTTCCTCTTTCCTACTCACATTTTCCCATATGGTGACTTTGGAAAATTCCTCTCCGATTTCGTTGGGAAGTGCAGGAAACTCTCGTTGGTAGAGGGTTGCCTATTACTCTCTCTCGTTCTGCTGCTCACATCTGGAAAGGATCTGGCTTGGAAAGGAGAGACTCACTCTGAGCTCAGCGCATGTAACTGACATGGCATGAGCCGAGGGAGCCTGTGGGGGCAAGAGAAATGTTCCTCTCCATTCATCTGATTTCTGACAGCAAAGGTGAGTTTTTCAGCACTTCATTTTTTTTTTTTTTTTTTAAAGCTGGATTGTCGGACAACATCCAGCAGCCTGCCTTTCAGCTGCAGCTTTTAGAAAGATGTTCAGTGTAGGTAACAAACTCAGTTAACCTGTTGATTTTGAAGGAGAGGATGTTTTTCCATCTGTGTGTCTCCTGTGAGAATGTGTGTGGAGAAAAATAGGTACAGAGATGGGGTATTTTGAACATGATTCTGTTGTTTATTGAGGTAACTGTAACCACTGAGAAGCATACAGTAAGTGCTGAAACTTCAGTTTACTTCTTGAGACTGTGCCTTTTGTAGCACTCTGCCTCTGGTGCTGTGTGGCAGCAAAGTGCAGAAATCGGTAGTGGTTTTGTGTGGACTCAGAAAGATGCAACCATAGAAACCCCTGAGCTGATTTCAGTGTTAATTTCAGTCTTTGGGTGGAAGGACCTGATCCAAAACACACTGACAGTAAGGGGAAGAGGACTGACTCTTTCTAGTGGGTTTTGAGCTACTCCTTCAGTAAGGTTTCTTAATAAGGCTTTGGATCAGGCCCATGGGAATGAGTTGAAATGGAGTGAGTGAGTTCAGACTTTTCTTTGAACTAAAAGAAAATCAAAATCATGCCTGGTTTTACTGCCTGCGCTCCAGATGCAAGCAGATGTTTCTGTATCCAAAGTGTCTCCCTGTGGCACCAGAGCAGCGTTCACTTCAAAGGCATCGTAGCAGAAGCATGCATATTGATGACAACAGGGTGAGATTGCCTCACAAATTTTAGTGTGCAATAGATAAAATATTTCCTGTTAATTTTTTAACGTCTTTTCAGCTATATGTGTGGAAAAGTCAGTATGTTGCAAGTCTGTACAGCCCAAAACTAACCATGATGTTAACTGTGTGCTCTGGGAACAGTGTTGGTATTGCTACAGCAAGGCTGGTTGTGACCTGCATATTTTTTTCTTTAGTTTCTTTTGTAAGTATCTATAAGGGTAAGCTGATATATACGAAGAATATTTTGTTAGAGATCTGATATATCATACTTTCTGAGATTATTTTCTTTAAGATTTCTGAAATATTTTCTGAGATTAGATCACCAAATACTAAGGATTTTAGTAATCCACTGTTGGCATACTCACACGGCCAGTTTTGAATTCACTATTAATATCTAGCTGCCACATAAGGAACACTATCTGACCTCTGGAATGTTTTATAAAGGAGATTAATTTCATTATATTCAGCTTTTGCAGATACGGAAGCTGTGAAATAGTGGAGCAGGGAGAAGAGGGATCAAGCAAGCAATGTTAAATGCTTAAAATCATCCAGCATGTTGGTAGCAAAGACCAGGACTAAAGCAAAACCATCCATGTTTCAGGATGCTCTGTCCTGTAATCCCACCTTCTCCTGGTTTCTTCAAGTACAAGTCAGTGTTTACAGAAGTTATTTAAGATTTTCATGACTGTGGCTGAGAGCAGGATCCCTCCAATGCTTTTTTAGCACCCAAAGTCTGTGAGAGCCCCAGAGAATTCAGCTGGCATAAAGCTGCGAAGCCCTGTGGATGTAAACAGAGACGTGCCAGCTCTGACGGCTGCCAGTCTGGCTCTGGGACGTTCTTGTCCCAATGCAAAGCAGGAACCTGGGCCAGCAGAGGTGAACAGAGCGCTTGTTTCGTATTAAGGTCATGAATGCGTTGTGCTTTTTTGCCTTAGAAGATCTGCTTAAATAAGAATTTCTCATCGCTGTGAAATACTTGTGCCAATAGCCAAAAGGATAAAAGACAAGTAATTACAAGCCCGGACTGCAAATCGTTAGGTGCCAAATCAGAGAAGGGGACAGATAAGACCGAGGGGGCTGGATTAGGGCCAGCTGGCTGGTCCGGTAGATACTCCTGTTTGAGTTATTGTAACCTGCTGCCAGAAAGATAAAAGCTGAACGTTAGCCAGGCCTCTGAGGTTCAGATAGCACTGTCCAAAATCAATAGGAAGCCCATTTTGTTTTCAGTAGCCGTGAGCTTGCGTTACTGTTGGGTGCCGGTGAGGCAGCCCTCCGACAGGCACCCTGACAGCCACAGTCACTTCCCAGCACACCTGGTTTACGCTAATGAGCATTTTCTTCCCTCTGCAAAACTGGGGAACAGCATGACCAGCAGTTAGATAGGAATAACATTGCATCACCTCTTCTAGAAACCTCCGGGGTCATCTGGCGTTTCTCAATATGAAAAAGGCAATAAATAACCCGAGGAGCCCGGGACGGCGCGGGGGGATGCTGCCAGCCCGCCGGCTGCAGCCGGGGTCCCGCCGGCGCGGCTCCGTCTCGGCCCGCGCCCCAAAGGCGGCCGGGGGCAGCGGGAACGCGGGGCCGGGGGAGCGCGGGACTCGGCCGGGCCGGGCCCCCTCCCGCCGGGGCCTGACCGCCGCGCTCTCGCCTTGCAGGGGCGATGCCCGCCGGCGGCCGGGCCCTGCTGGCGCTGGGGCTCCTGGCGCTGGGCTGCGCCGCCGCCCGCCCGCCGCCGCCCGCCGGCAACGACTTCCCTGAGGGCGCTGCTCAGCGGCGGCGGCCGCCCGGCCCGGGCCCCGCCTGCCCCCGCGACTGCGGCTGCACACAGGAGGGCGTCGTGGACTGCGGCGGCATCGACCTGAAGGAGTTCCCGCTGCTGCTGCCCGAGCTGACCAACCACCTCTCCCTGCAGGTAAGGGAGCCGCGGCCGCCCCCAGCTCCCGCTCCGGGGCCGCCGGGCCGGGCCGGCGCCTGCCCGCTGCCTTCGGCGGCTTCGCGCCGGCAGCAGGAGGTGCCGCAGGCCCAAACGCGCCCGGTGCCGGCGTTAATTCCCACCCCACAGATCCAGGCAGGAAAACAGATAGGAAACGTGCGCTCCCGGCTCCAAGAGCAGAAATTTTGACCAAGCGCATTATTCTGTTTCTGCCTAAGGCCTTGTGTTTTGGGGTGTCTCTGGAAAGGATGGCCTAAATCACTTCATTAACAAGAGTTTTTGTGGCGGCACTCGCTACGTGTTAGTGTTGTAAACACAGCATACCAGTGCAGACACAGCCCCGACCAGTGTCCCCCAGCATCCCATCTCTCCCTGCAGCATGCAGACTGGGCCAGGAGCAGGTGTAATGTGGCCAACACCATCCCTCACTGTGAGCAGTGCCAGCGGCCGGGGTGTAACATGGCCATCGCCATCCCTCGCCGTGAGCGGTGCCTGCGGCCGGGGTGTAACATGGCCATTGCCATCCCTCGCCGTGAGCGGTGCCAGCGGCCAGGGTGTAACATGGCCATCGCCATCCCTCGCCGTGAGCGGTGCCAGCGGCCAGGGTGTAACATGGCCATCGCCATCCCTCGCCGTGAGCGGTGCCTGCGGCTGGGGTGTGACATGGCCGACGCCATCCCTCGCCGTGAGCGGTGCTAGGGGCTGTGGGGCTCGGATTGGGCCAGGAGCAGCCATAACATGGCTGATTCCACCCCTCACCATAAGCACTGCCCGTGGCCACGGGGCTGGTGTCGTGCCTGCAGCAAATAGTTCCCCTGCAGAGATGTCGTGTCTGCTCAGGATAAGGGCACGCAAGGACATGCAATTCAAACGTCAGGGAGAAGCAGCAGTCTGTCTTAGACTGCCAGCGGGTTTCAGTGCTCCTGAGTTAGTTGATCACTGTGCCCAGCGCTGGGGCAGGCACCCATCCCCTGCCTGTGCCCTGACACCTGAGAGTGTGGGTAGGGCTGGAGCACAGCAGCCCCGGCCATGTCTCCTCCTGAGCAGTGGCTGTAGTTCCAGGCTTTCAATGCCTCTTTGGCCCTTCACCAGCTGGGGTTTGTTATGGCTTCTATTTGCCAATTCTGTTCACTGGGTGAAGTGCAGATTTTATTCAGAGCTTTCCATCCAAGTGCAGCGTAGTTAGAAAAAACGTAATGTAAGCTGGCACCTTCCTCAGCAGATCTGTCCCAGGTGTGTGCTAGCTATGGCTCCTGCCTTTACTGCCAAAAGCAAAGAAGCTTTTTGGAGCAGCAGCTGTCACTTTCAGTGTATTGGCCTGGCTTCCAGCATGGTGGGTCCTTGACTGGTCCCTAGATGCTAAAACACTCAAATCAACCGTTAATGGTTAAAATGTTAGTCAGCATGTTAATGAAAATCTGATGGCAGTCACCCCCAACAGCAGAACCAGAGAAAGTTTGACTCTCCCTGCCCATGACAAGTTGTTTTTAAAACGACACTTGAATAACAGAAGCAGTAAACTTGGAAATCCACAGTGCCAACCTTGTAGCAAATGCTTCGCTGCAGCTACAAGGTTTGGCTGTGGCAGATGGATTGTAGGCCTTGCCAGGCGTAATCATACTCTTTGTGTGCTACCAGTGCATAAGCCAGTTATTTCTGGAGATGAGCACAAGCTACAAAACTTGGTTCAGGCCTTCAGATGCTGCTGGGTTTGGATGTCTTGGTTTTGAGATGTGAGTCTGGCTCATTACAGAGAGAACTCTTGACAATGATTTGGCATGGTGGGTTCATTTCCAAATTTTATTGCAGGTCACAGTCTTGGTTTATTGGGATCCTTCTTGGATTACTTTGCTGATGATTAATACTCTCCATTTTCTTAGAATAACCAGATAGAAGAAATCTTTCCAGAAGAGCTCGCTCGTCTTTACAGACTGGAAACTCTCAATTTGCAAAACAACAGGCTAACTTCAAAAGGTAAGCCAGCAGAGCCATGAAGTGGACAGAGCCTGTGCCTCCAGAACACCAGTTAACGCACTGAGACCAGTGACAGCTGATAAGGAAAGCCACAGAGTGATGAATTAACTTGGTTGGAGTAGTTAGCTATAAGCCTCACTCCTTTGGCCATCACACAGATCATGGAGGCACTTTATCATGCGAAACATAATACTCAGTTTGTAAGAATGCAGCCTTTCTGAACCAGTGGAGGAGACCTGGCAGCAGCATTGTGTACTGTGGCGTGAGATCTTCTTATCCAGGAAACTCCCTCTGGTCCCACAGGCACATCAATGCAGCACTTGAGAACCAGAAACATCTACACGCTGAATGATTTCCTTCTGACTGACCTTGTTTCTTAGTCCACTTGTTTAGTTCAGTCTAGTCAGTCAGTTGGTGCAGTTCAGTCCAGTTCAGTCCTTGTCAAATTTAGTATAATTACAAATATATATTGCAAATAAAACAACTTCTACCCTTCTAAAACCATTTTGATCTTCGTAGGTGGGTTTTGCTTGCTGAGTCATGTGCTTATTAGAGAAGCTTAAGGGGTTTGTAAAGGAAAGCAAAAGAGACAGAGGAACTGGAGTAAATAGTAAGAGGGGAGGATATGCAGTACAAAAGCTGCAGTTGTTAACTTGTACGTTACCCAGTTGCTCTGAATGCTGTTGCTATCCCTATTCCACTGAGAGAGAACAGCCTTTATTGAGAATGTGGGCATATGATGCGTGGGACCCAAACCACAGCACTCTTACATGGCACAAGGAGGGCTGTGCTTAATTGATTCAGACTTTGACATTATTACCTTTTGAGGCCTGATGTTTCTTCACAAGCTTCAGTGCAGCCCCGAGTTTCCAGTATGTTTTGACGTGGGAAATAGCTTCACCTTTGACTTACAGTTATCTAAGTGCCAGGTGAAAATGTTATTTGCAGCCTTTCCACTGTGACAGCAATTGTGCTTGTGTGATCAGCTGGATGTGGAGCGATTCAGCTGAAAATTAATAATTATTGGGGGAGGGTAAGCTCCGAGTTCAGCTCTCAGCTGGTTACTGCGTGGCTATCTGGATTGTGGGGTAGCAGAACAAGAGAAGGGTTATGACATGCAGATACTGGTGTTATTTTGCCAACATAGTGGTCATAGATCAGACTGATCATTAAACCGCCTCGGATTATGTCCTTCCAAGAAAAATGATTTTCAGATTCATGAGCAAACTACAAAAGAAGCTTTTCAGATAGCATGGTTGCTGCAAGCTCCGATAATTGGCTGTGCAGCAAGTCTACACAGCTCTGTACCTGAGCCTTGCCAGTGGGGTTGGCCACAAGCCTTGCATGCTTAGGATTTTTAATGGTCTTCCATTGCTCTTACCAGTCTATGTTTTTGTTTTGTTTTGTTTTTTAATTAAAAAAAAACCACCAAAGGCAACAATAGGTCTGAATTAGATCGTTTCAGTGGCAATGAAAAATATTTAAATCTTGCGTTAAAGGTACTGTCTGAGAGAGAAAGCTGCCTTCTGGTATTTTCACTGAGAGAGGCAATAAGGTGCCAATGTCACTGATCAGTTATTCCTGTTTTTAAGGGTTACCAGAGGAAGCATTTGAGCATCTGGAGAACCTGAATTACCTGTACCTGGCAAACAATAAGGTAAGAGGCTCAGAAGGCTTTCAGAGTTCTTTTCTAATTGAGTTCTGAAAGTTAAATAAGCAAGCCTTCAATTCTTTTAAAACATACACCCTACATAAAATTGTGCTAAAGTGATATTCCATTGCAGGTTCATCTAAGGTCAAGACAATCAGTATGCTAAAAAATTAGAGGGTACACATGCCGGTATATTTTGAACACTTACTTATTTGTGCAACTGGTGAAAGGTTTCCCTTATGTGTGTAGGGAGGTACAGAGAGCCCCTGCATTTATAAATTACCACTGTCTTCAGTAGGCTTTGGACCAGCTGCATGCAGATTTGGTAGCTGCCTGTATGCAAATAAGCTGTGTGGTAATGATGTGAAATGCTGCATATCTCATCAGATGAGGCTGGTTGAAAAATCTGTGAACAAACATGTCCTAAAACCTGTGTTTAAGCCATCAAGATCTGTGAAAAGCTATCCAGTTTTCCCTGGCTCCCATTCTTATCAGGTCTGATGGGGGCGGGGCAGGGATACCCACACAGAGTGAAACTGCGATTTAGCAATTTATCCTTTTAGCTGCTCCGGTAGGAGTTTAATTTTTTTTTAACGGAGAAGGTCCTAGGTGCTTTCCTATTAATGATCCAAGTTGGATGTCATGACAGAAGCACATCTTTCCTGCCAAGGCTAGGAAATAACTTCTCACATATCCTTACCTCTGGGTGGTTCCCATTATGTCTGTCTTTATCCCCAGCGATTGTCCACAAATACTTCCTACAGAAGAAACTGGGATGCCACAGAAAAGTATAAGTTAAAACATCAGGCAGAGCTTCTTTTGTCTACAAAAACCCTGCCCTTCCATCCCTCCCTCTCTCTCTTTATATAGATACATTTATATACATGTCTGTATATATTTTTTATTATCCTCTTAAAATCTGTGACCTTTTGATGTTTTGTTTATATACATGTGGCCACATTCAGGTTTCAGTTAGGCCAAGACACATCCAGAATCACTCCATAGATTTCTGTATGGAGTGATTGAGAATAGAACCCATTCCTTAGTACAGTAACATTGTGTTCTTTTCTCCCTTTCAAGCACCATTTCCATATAACAGTCTTGGCAGTTAATAACTCCATAAAAAGGAACAAGCCAGACTGTGACTAATATTCCAGAACTTTGCACTCCAATTTTCCCTGTGTGACAAAACAAAGTGTTTGGTTTTTCTGGCTTTACTGCAGAGAGGAAAGGATCCCAAAAGAAAATGCAAACGTCAGCGAATGTCAGAACTAGTTATAGTGAGAAGTTGTGGACCTACAAAAATAACACATTTCTTTATAAATCACAAGCCAGGACAAACCAGATTGGCTTCAGATTGCATCCACTCTACAGCAGGAAACACTGCAGATCAAGTAACTCTGGTATCTGGAGGAGAGCAGGGATTTGCTGGTAGTTTGCTCCTTGTTTTATGGATTATCTTAATGCTGCTTTATCTTCAATTGTGATCCCATCAGACATAGCTAAATTGTCTTTTGTTAAACTGGCATAGCTGGTGGGAGAAAAGAAATCATAAGAGACTATTATCCTTCTGTGGCTTATGAGTAAAAAGTACTTCAAGTAAAGAATGGATGCTGTAGTTTCCTTTTCAATTTTTCACCTCACTCTCATAATTTGTATCTATCACATGTTGTAACAGAAATCTCTTCCACCAAACTGTAGTCTGTGTCCTGAGCTGTCATTACTATTTACTGGTAAGCTGATGATTTGGGTGACAGAAGGTTTTACATTCCTCAGTATCTCCAAAGTGAAATGGGATTCACCTGCATCCAGTACTTCTGTTTATATCAAAGCTTGTTATAAGCAAGGAAACTTGTTCCAAATCTAGTAATAACTTTTGTATAATCCTGCTGAATTCATTGGTTAACTCATTAGTTAACAGTGGAGAAACACTATCTGCCATATGGAAAGGCAGATCCAGCAGTAAAGCTGCAAAAAAATTGCACCTGGAGAAATGCAAATTGCTACTTATTAGGCAATATACCAGTCAAACCTACTCAGTCAACTTTATTTGTGCTAGCACAACAATCTAGCGTTAATCCTTCAAGCAGTCAACCAGTGAAGATCAGTTAGTCTCATGACTTAAGTGCTGAAATGCCAAAGCAAATTCCTGAGCAAGTGAAAACTCTTTTTGGATGAAACTTCTCTTTCTCTTTCCCCTTTCTTGTGGTTCTGATATTTCTCATTTCACATATCTGAGCCATGCCCTTTGTTTTGTGTAAAAGTTATGACCTAACAGACCGTGTTTCTGGAGGAAAGCTTTAATGTGCCACTGTGTATGAAAGTGATTAAGTCTGTTTCCTGTGTTTGAATTCTCAATATTATGTCACGGTAGAGTCTTACTACTTCCTGAGGCACTGTCAGACCTTCCTAGTTGGAGATGAGTGCCTTATCCACTTCCCTGAAATCATCTCTCCCAGATCAGGAGGTGAGAGATTACTGGTAAGGCCAAGAGCAGTACTGTGGCAACTGTAGTAATGCGTAGGATGCCTGTTTCCATGGCTTACATACTGTCTGGAAGTACTGATAGGAATGTGATTTGCGGGAGAGATCTTTCTTGTGTTTGTGGCCATTAAGTGTTTAAGACAGCTTAAGGATGGAGGGTTTGCCACAGGTGAAAATGAAAACCTGAAAATAATGTACTTTTATCTTTCAAAAATAGGACTGTATTATGAGTCCAGTAAATGACAAGTTCATGGATATAGTCCGTCAATGCACACTTGTCAAACTAGTAAAGAGAGTTCTAGGCAAACTTTAGGTAAATATGTAGTTGAAGGCTCAGGTTAGGTAGTTCTCCAATAAAGTGTCTGTTCTCTCACACGTTGTTCATCTTTTAGATATTTTTTGTTTTACACTATTATTAATAACCAATTGCAGTTTATGGTAGTAAAAATTTGAAAAATCATTTTCTCATCCTGTGAGTCTTGCTGTGCCTTGCTGGCTGTAAGGACTGTATCACACAACAGCGCTGTGAGGAAGAAGCTTTACAGATTCAAAAAAGTTCAGGCAGGTCAGAAGGCAGATCTCTTCCATTGCCCAAGTTTCCCATCCTGATCTCAAAGCTTTAGATGACAAAGAATTCACTGTCTCCCTAGAAAAGATGTTCTCTCCAGAGCCCCTCAGTGTGTACATAAAATACTGTTAAGAGTGGTTTCATTAGTGCTGTATTTGACATCTGTAGCCACTGCGATTGCACCTGCCTACTGCAATTCATTATAGTCTTCTGCTTATGTACTCAAGGGTCGTATCTACTACAGCATCTGTTACCCAAGGGTTTAATCTTGATGCATAAATCTGGGTTTATGCTTTCCAGAAGACTGTTCTCCAGCCTGTATTATAACCCGTATTCCTGGTTTCTAGCTGAATGGCTTTGCTATTAGCACCCGCAGTGAATCTAGCTGTTGTATTTTCTGGATGCTCTGTAAAACTGAGCTTTTTTGATCACTAGTTTTTACTCCACCAATTTTTGTTCAGATGCGGATGTTCCTAGCATTATTTTTTTAAACCGCTGGTGAAAATCGCAATAGACCAGGCGCAAACACATCGAATCCCATACCTCTCATCAACTACAAAGTTTTTGAGACAGGACCTTTCTATATTTTGTTTCTGATACATCGCTTGTTTAATGAACAAAATATCACTGTACAGTAGGTCTTTGCTTTGAAGTCCCATTTGATATTCCATGGCTCAGAAGCATCCCTGTCCTTTGGGAACCTGAATCCTCCATTGAAAAGATCATTGTAAATGTATGCAATATTGGAGCAGACATATGAAGTGACACTTCCCCCCCGCATTTTACTTTCATAAGAGAGTAAGTAGTAGGCCACTGTGAGGTGGGTTGGATTTTTTTGGCACAGCAGACTGGGGAGTTAGGAACAACAAGAAACAAAGTGTTTGCTCTCTGAATAACAATTTGTGACTTCTTCTATCAAAAAGAGACAGGACTCTTCCAACCAAAACAAACATTCACATATCTCTAAGCAAAAGTCTGTCTCCTTCCTGGAGAGATTAGTGAGTGAGGACAATTTGTTTTTGTTCATGTAAGCTGTATTGAGTTTAATTTATTTTTGCCTGTTTAGCGAAAATAAAGTTGCAAGTGTTGTGTTGCTGGTCTAATAATTGATTAAAACATTGTTGCATTTAATTGTATATTTCTTTTACAGCTAACAGTGGCTCCGAAATTCCTACCAAATACCTTGATCAGTGCAGATTTTGCAGCCAATTATCTCACCAAGATATATGGGCTCACATTTGGACAGAAACCAAACTTGAGGTGATGGATTGGGAAGTAAAACAATAAGTGTTCTGCCACTGGTTGGGTGCAGTTGGTGGGTGATAAGAAACTATCTGGCTAAACCACGTTATTGCCTACATATGTTTTTTGGAAAGAAGCTGACTGTTTGTTATTCTCAGCATGAAAGATCAAATAATCTCTCAGACAAACACATTCCAAGGGCTTTTACTAGCTGCCAGACACATACATAGATAAAAATTAAATTGTCTCCATTTTATTTGTTATGAGTTGAAAAGAACAACTTTGGTTTCTTAAAATGGAGACTAACTGTTCAGAAATCTCTAGTTTTGTTGTAGTCCATTAATTTAAATAAATAGAATCAGGTTAAGAGTATAGCACTCAGCATAGCTGAATATAATTTAACTATATCAAAGCTAAACCTTTAGCACCTTCAGAAGTGGTTCATACCCTCAGATCTGGTTTCACAGGTCTCTGCTAGTTTCAGGTTGTGATTTTCTCAGCTGCATCCAGTGCAGCACATTGGCCCATCTCAAATTCAGATGCACATAGATCACCTCCTATGGGAGGTGATTTTCCAAAGGCATTTTGAGTAATCTGTGTGGGCACTGCAGCATCTAAATCCTGCAAAGACATCTCAAACTCCTGGTAGCGATCTATGCGCCCAAGCATTTGGAAGTTTGGAAGTAGTTAATAATAGCTGACCCAGTTGAACTCCCAGAGCCCAGTCTTGTGATGAACTGGAGAACTCCCTATTCCCACTCTGTACTTCCTAGGCCTTTAGTCTCATAGGGTCTTGGTAGCTGAAAAGGCTGAGTCACTCACTGATTTCTGGCAGTATCAAATCATGAAAGAAGCTAGATTTATGTATGTGTTCTTCTTTAACCTGAGTTGCAGAAGCTGCTGTATTTTGATTTCATATTAAAATTCCTGTACTTTTCTGAAGTGACTTTCACACTTTCCTATACCAGCACTCGTTTTAATCAGAACAGTAACCCATTGATTTCCAAGATTGCTGATATAAAATCCTAACACAGTTGTTTCAGTTTGTTTATTTGCCCTCAGCAGAGTTCATCAGTCTCAGACTGATTATTTGGAAAGCAAGGTTTTCAGAAAGGCAAATATTTGTGAGCTAAAAGTACAGCTGACCATGCAGGGTGAACAATATTTTCAGTGTGGCTCTGAACTCCCTGGAGTGTGTGAGCACACAATTGTGTTTCCACACTGAGCCTTTTCTTCCTTCCAGAAGGATGTTGCCAAGTTCCCTGCAACTGGTAGAGAATCCAAGAACAAGTTAAGAAAGTGCACTTTGACACTGTGCTCTTTTGCAGCTTTAACCTGTCTCTACAGTTTTAGTTGCCTGCTGCATATTGGGGTAAACATGGGAAAGGAAGAGGCAGTCAAAGTCAATAAAATCCTGTAATTTATTTTGTTAAAAAGAAGTCAAATGAATTCATTTAGCAGTTAAGCCAATGAAAAGCAGAATAACTTCACAGGGGTCTATTGTTTTGTACGGAATTAAAACCTGTGTAAAAAAGAATAAATCCGTTTTTAAAAATCTGACTGGAGAAACATTTCTGTGAGTATTAAAGGTTAAAAGTAAGAAGAGCAAAGAGAAAATAAGAAGCTCTCTTTCTCTTGATCCCAACAGTTCAATAAAAACCAAAACTCTTCCAGTCTGAGTAAATCTGCTGTCTTTCTGTCAATATTCTATGCCTTTCTGAGTTCTAGGAGTAAGAGAAAAACTGTTTCCTGGGTATTTCCAGCCTTCATGAGGGGCAGAAAGAATGGAGGGGTGAGAGACAGCCCTTTCTATAAAGATCTACAGGTTGATTTTTTTCAAGCCCAAGAAGCCCAGATTTAATTCCAAATAGAAGTTAAAATTGGGGGCATATCTATTTAATCAGAGATTAGTTTTAACCCTCTTGAGTGAGGCCACCGCGCTGCCATTCTTTGTTGCAAAGCACTGCACAATCCCAGACTTGCACTTTGTTTCTTTTTAAGAAGATAAGGCTACTTGTGAAATTTGTATTCACATCCAGGTCTGGAATTTCAATAGGCGTAAATTTCAGAGAGTATTTGGACCAGCCATTTGGTTTTGCATCTATGCCCCTTGCTAAATTAAAGGGCACATTTTAAAAGCAAATCTAATTACCTCAGGAAAAGAAGAAAAGATTGAAATACAGTTTTCAAAGAGCTTTCTCTTGGTAAACAAAAAGCCTCAGATCTCACTATCTGTTTTACTTCATCTTTTTCCTCCTTCCAATAGATCTGTATATCTTCATAACAACAAACTTTCAGATGCTGGGTTACCTGATAATATGTTCAATGGCTCTGATAATGTGGAGATACTCATCATGTCCAGCAATTTCTTGAAGTATGTTCCAAAGAATCTCCCTCCAGCACTATATAAATTACACTTAAAGGTAATGACAGCAAGGTTTTGTATTCCTTTACAATTGTGACAAAGTACCGTGTTTGTATGGGATTCAAACCATACAGCCAAGGCATTTCATTGTGCTTGGAAACATTCCCAGGCCCATTGTCTCATTTGCTACATCCTCAACAGTAGCTGTCTCCCGTGTCCTTACTTTTTTGTTCGTAAGTAGTAACAGTGTGTTTTTGCAAAACACAAAAATGCTCACAGGGGACAAAAATGCTTTTCTGTGTTTTCAGGGGAATGTATTGCAGATGCCTGTGTGGTAGCATTGTTGGTCTCTTCCTTGCATATAGTGATACTAACGCGTACTAGTACAGGAAGGTAGATCATTCTCCATGGCTATCCGGTGACTGGCCTCACAGTTAAGTTTGCCACGACCATGCTCTTTCCCCTGACAGCTGCTCACCCGCTACGTACTAGCTTTGTTCGCTAACCGATTTCACATAGACTACTGTTTCCTAGCATCAGTGATTTTTGTTTGCTACTGAACTGGCAATTCAGACAACAGAGGAAGTTTGGATCAGTGGGTCTTTACTGCTACAACTCCTCCAGCAATAGTGCAATAGCAGAAGCTGTGGTATTAACTAGTCTCCAGCATTTTGAATTCTGTGTCATCTGATTTTGATAAAAATGCTTCATCATGTCTGTGCTAGAGATCCCGGTCTTGTTAACAATGGGAGAGCTGCAGCAGTGGGGAGTCGTGGTTCTGCTTGCTCCTGGTGTTGACAGCTCCTTGGACCTGGGTAGACTGGAGTCTGTTATCAGCCCCTGGACTTAGGCAGTTCTGTGTTGCCTCCCAGCTTTCTTTTCCCTTGAACATTTCACCACTAATTCCCATTAAAGTCTTCTGGAAAACAGGCTTTTTCAGCTTGAAGATAAGTAAAGGCAGTCTGATCTTTCAAACTGCTGGACTTTCTCTGCAAAGTGTGAAGTTACTAGTCCCCTGAATTTTATGGCCATTTATTGTAATCATTAGTTCCCAAAGGGGTCTCAGACTGCAAGGACTACACTTTGAACTCCTGTCCTTCCCTGCTGTCACCGGTTGTGTTAAGGGTGGAGGAGCTGAAGAGGGAAATGCACATTTTTTTTTCAAGTGCACTGCCTCTCAGTAGTAACATTTACCTTTATATTTTGACTGGGGAAAAAACAGGACAGTGAGAAATGAGAGACAGCCAATGGTGGACCAAAAGTGTCTAAAAGGTGTACCTTAGATGGGACAAATCCTTTTTTTTTTTTTTTTTTTTTTTCCTTTCACTATTCATTGAGACACTCAGCCACATCTGTCTTTGGTGATATCCACTTTATATTAGTTGTCACATGAATCTACTCCAGTCTGTCCGTCATGTTATTGTATAGACATGGATTCTGGGAAGTTTAACAAATTCAGTGTCAGTGTTCTATACATCCTTTCATAATTCCTGGTGTTTTATCCTTTTCTAATTCCTAGAGTTCTGATATGAAATTTCTAAGTGGGATTTAGTTTTATATTTTTTTGTGTGTCTGCCTGCAGGCCACTCCAAAGTGACACTAAGGCAATAGGAATAATTATTTTGGAATCTACATTGCAGGAACTAACTGTACCTTTTGGAATGCTATTAATGATAGAAGGATGGCTCGTTCCCAGCTTCCAACCTAATTCTTTATGATGAAATCTGTCTTAGAAAATCCAGAAGTTTTGAGCAAGCTCCAGAGGTAGTTGCCTAGGTTACATTATACATTTGTACATAGGTGGAAGGACTACAAGTACAGAATAAAACTGTCTGGGGGGCAGGGACTAAATTCTAACTCCTTAGCCCAAAGATTCCATGAGGAATCAATAAAAATAGGTTGTAATATTTCAGTCTAGCATTAGTATTTATTTCTTAATTATAAGCCCCCTGAAATATCTTATGTCTAGCCCTTTTGAAGTTTCACTGCCTGGTGTTAGTTGAGCAGAACCTGAATGTCCTGTGTTGTTTCATGCCAAATAACGTGCTTTGTGCTTCTGGTGACTCTAGAACAACAAGCTAGAGAAGATTCCCAAAGGAGCCTTCAGTGAACTTACAGGTCTGCGGGAGCTGTATTTACAGAATAACTACTTGACTAATGAAGGAATGGACAATGAAACTTTCTGGTGAGACTGAGATCTGTAGTTTGTACCTTTGTGTCTGTCTATCTCTTCTGGTACAGTAGTACATCTGCTGAATAAAGTAAATCTTAAAAAGTACATTTAGTAAAACCTGCATGACGATATGCATGTCTCTGCTAAGTCTATGTGAAAAGGCTTAGATTCAGATGCTGCCATTTGAAAGCAAAGGTCTGGGTGAGCAGTTTGAATTCACACTGCAGAATACTTTTATACAAAAGACACAACACTGAACATCAGACTGCATCGCTCCCTGATTGCCACAGACCCGACTGCACCAGGTACTAAGTGCCTTCTGGGAAAAGGCCACGTAGAACAATGTTGAAAGCTGGTCTCTGTTCTTCCGAACCAGTCAAAAGTGAGGTTCCTTGGGACTTCCCAGTTCAAGGGCAGTTCACTGGAAGTTTAGGCCAGACCTTCGTCTTTGCTAAAGCCACTTCTGTGTTTCCGTGAAGGTGACTTGAAAGCAGCCACAGATACACAGTTGTGAATTCATCTGGCACAGCTATACCTCAGGGCAGATGGTTGTTGGAGTAGGCAGGGATGCAATGGTGCTGTTCAATAGCCAGATGGCTGCAAAAGCTTTGCTATGAACTGGTGCAGCAAAAATAGCCTTTGGCTGTCCTAAATTTAGCCTGGGACTTAGCACTTCAAAAAGTTAACATTTGTGTCTCTGCTTGCACTGAGTGCTGCCCTTGTTCTACCTGAAAATTTAGATCACATAATCTGTCCTGCCCATAGCTTAATTCTGTAACCTTTTCTGACCTCCGTACATGAAAATGTATCAAACTGTGCTTTACTTTTCCACTTCCCAGTTCCAGAAACCTCCCTTAGTAATTTACCTTAGCCGTGTTGTGTCCACCTCCAGGTTATGTTGGACATACCATTTCCGTTAAGATTCTGGTGAACAGAGTACAGTGGCTGTAGCTGAGGCACAAGTCATAGCAGAAGGGGTGGGTATTGCTCCTTGCTCTCATGGTACTGTCTGTACAGCACAGCACAGTGCTATTGAGATGTACCCAAACTGGGGAAACGTTACAACTTGCATCAATGAAGTGCTTTACCCGTAGAGTATATTTGCTCATTCAGAGCATTCTTGGATAGCTGTGAATGGCAGTGTAGTAACCAGTAAGTAATGTCTGTAATGCATTAGTTCTCGCATTTCCTGAAAACTTCTAGTCATCTGCAGTGGGTTATGTAGTGCCATGCAGATCAAAAGTCTCATTTGAATGAGAAACTGACTTGAAATACAAGGGAATACAAGGCTTCTCAGTCCTGGCATATAATGCCATTGATCCACATCCAGTTGGTATAAATGGCTGGTCTAAGGATTTATTTTAGCCTCAACTGAGTCCGTGGAATCCAGATTCAGTAGCTTACACAAAGCAGCTCTAGCCCTGAGTCGCTTCCATAATGCTGGAGGGTCAGGAGAAGTTCACTGCCTTAGTCTAGGACACTGAATTAGCATTTCTGCTTTTCCTAAGAGTAATATTTCATCATCTATAAAGCAGACCTGCATTTCAGTTTCAATACACACTTTCAGAGAGACAGAAATTACTCATGCTCAGACTACATTTTTGTGAAACTGAGAGCTAAATTCTGTGTCCTGGTGGTGCTCCCATGGTGTCGTTCTTGTGGTATTTGTTCACTGAAATTGCTCATATGTTGCTGCCTGTGGTGTCAAATGAGATAACAGTAGGCTGCAAAACTGATCTCAGGTCTCAGCCCAGTGGCTAAATGTCTGTGGACTCCAGCGGGTTCTCTGGCTAGTATGGCTGGGGAGCAATGGTGGTGCCTAGTCCTGCTCCCTAATGGCAGTACGGGAGCTCCCTGCTTTGCTGTCCAAATCAGTCATATCATGAGACAGAAATGGGCAGTAGTGGGAGCTATGTTGGGTAAAAAGACTCTAAAGCAAAGATTGTAAAATCCTGGCGGGAGTTGGTTATTGTTTCACATTGCAGAATCTAAATGAAGAGTGTTCTCTTTTCTGCTTTCCCAAGGAAATTGTCTAGTCTCGAATATCTGGATTTGTCCAGCAATAACCTCTCACAAATTCCAAGTGGTTTACCTCGAAACATTGTCCTCCTCCACCTGGAGAAGAATGCAATTAAGGTGATTGGCAGAGATGTCTTGACCCAAATTAAGAACCTGGAGTACCTTCTGCTCCACAATAACAAGTTAAAAGCCCGAGGTATTCATCCCTTAGCCTTCCAAGGCTTAAAGAAGCTGCACACTGTCCACCTGTACAACAACATGCTGGAAAGGATTCCCAGCGGGCTGCCCCGGCGAGTGAAAACACTTATGATCCTTCATAATCAGATCTCTGAGATTAACAGGAACGACTTTGCCACCACTTACTTCCTTGAAGAGCTGAACCTGAGCTACAATAAACTCAAAAGTCCCCAGATCCATCGGGAGGCCTTCCGTAAACTGAGGCAACTAAAGTCCTTGGATCTTTCTGGAAACAATCTCCACACCGTGCCCTTTGGCTTTCCAAAGAACTTGCAGATTCTGAAGCTGAAGGAGAATGAGATAAGCATTATCCCAAAAGGGACTTTGTCTGGGATGACAAAGCTGCGGGAACTGTATTTGAGCAACAATAAACTGAAAGTAAATTCAATTTATTCAAGAGCGTGGAGAGAACTCAGCAGTCTCCAGGTAGAAACATCACCTTCTCTAATTGTTTTAGTAATGCTGATGTCCTTGTCTGTCTGCCTAAGCCAGTTTGTATAGCAGCAATAGTAGGTGTGCATGGTCCTCATGTTTTGGGCTTGCATTCTAGGTGCTACAATCTCTGTTTCTAGAGTAGAAATGATGTGCTGTTGTGCCCGAGGTGAGTACTGCCCACTGCTGACCAGGGTGGTGGTCCACCAATGCACTCCTAATTCTGGGAGGGAAATGTAAAGATATCTTTGTTTCTGAACCCTAATGGTGTCCTATATTTTCAGATAAACATTAGTGAATGTTGTCATTAAAACTGAAATTAGGTCTTTCAAATAGCTTATCTCCCAAAAGGTTTAAAATCAGCTCTGAAGAGAGACAGCAGGAGGAAGGAATGCATAAACAAAAACACTCTTAATTCTCAAAGCCCCCACATCAGCTTATAGTCAGACAGGCCAAGCTGTAGGATTTAGCAGCTCAGCTGGCTAAGGCACCTGGATAGCAGCTAGGAGGTCTGGATTCAATCAGCAGTCTTCTCATTTGCTTAATTGTTGGAGAAAGTTAAACACAAACCATAAGGCAGGCAGGAACAATCACATTTGTGCTGTGCAAAATGACCTTTCAGAATTGTTATGCTGGCTGAAGGATTTGTCTTGCATTTCCTTTTAGGCAACAGCCTGTTTCCCACAGTAGAAGGTATTACCTATGTCATATGGCAACCATCTAGGATGCATATGGTTAGGTCACTGTACTGGCAAAGTTTGTACATCTCAGAGTAGAGCAGGGGTAAGGGACATCAAGCGTATGTCACACTGGCCCCCAGTGTGTTTTCAGACAATCCAAATGTTTATCTATGTGAACATTTCCCTTTCGGTTGTTTCCGGGAGTAAACAATAGGTTGTTTTTCAATTAACATGTGTCAGCACTGCAGCAACAGTATCTGTAGAGCTGTTGGGGTGTGGGGGTGTAAATATATCTAAGATGAGAAGTAGTATGGAGGGAAGATGCTGTTGGGCATTACAGATGCTGGAATTATTTCACTGCAGTGCTTAATAAAATGTAGGCACTGTCACCTGATTTGTTTGTTGTTTTCGAACAAAAGTGGGTCATGAGACTTGTTAGGCAGCTTTAGTTGCTGGTTGGAATGACAAGCTTTCCTTTTCAGAAGGCCTGATTCATAGCTACTTCACGTTGCTTTTATTCTCCTGTCACTCCCTTGTAGTCAGTGTCAAACCAGAGTAATGTGTTGCTGATTCAAATATTGGCCTTTCAGTTGTACCTACCCCACAGCAAACCCTGCGCATATTACACAAGGTTAAGATAGTAGCACAGACTTAAAATTCTGTTAGACTAACAATGCATTTTTGTCTGTTGCTTTTTTCTGGAACAGTGTTACTTACTACCTGTTTCCAGGATCATATATATGAATCTTTTTTATCATTAAGGCCTTAACTGTGCAATTGGTTTATGAGTTGGTGCACTGGAGTGGATTTGACAAATAACCATCACATAAGATCCTGATCATGCGTGTACTTCGCATACGCTTCAGTGACACTGTTTCCATGGAAATCACTGAAGACTATCTGCAATTGCAAAGCTAGGCATTTACATAATTGTTTTCCAGACTGGGATTATATGGAAATTGAAAACACTGAAATCATGACAATCATTTGTAGGAGTGTGACTCTGAATAATGTGTAACTGTTGTGTCAGCTCGGTGCTATGAAAATGCTGCAATACAGCATGACAAAATGCTAGTATTGATCCATTTTCTTGAATGTGATTAATCTGAGGAGTGATCATGGCCTTTAGTCCTGATGTCTTCATACATTCTCCATGTTAGAATATTTCCGTATGTTTTTATGCGTAACTCATAAGTATTCACTAACCTGAGCTAGGGAAGCGTTTGCAGTAGCAGCTTCCAAGGAGTATCAAAAGGCACGTCATATCAAGCATATCTGAAACCCAGTCTGCTTTTAATTCACTTAAAGCAGGCATGGGCTAAAGCCTGGGGACAGAGATAAAGAAATGTTGGAACTCCTAAACAAAACAGCATGATGTCTCCTGTGAAATCATGATGCTAACTAGTAGTGTAAGAAAGCAGAGTTGCCATGGCCACACTTACCTTGATGCAAATTAGAGGTAGATTAAATTAGTTTATGCTATAATAAATATCACTTCACTTTTTCCACCATGAACTCAAACTGAACCTTTCTGCACAGCTGACAATTTGTAGTTTCCACTGTACACAGTGTTTGTCATTTTCTTGACCTCACCAGAAGGGAGATTCTGAAGCAAGACTCACCAAGGTCCCATACGAAAAATAAAGCCTGTTTCCAGTTGATTTTCAAACAAAAAATCCTGGATAAGCTTTGCATAAACGTCTCACTTCTTCACTGTTACTATACTAAGTTTTTTTATAAGTACATATATACGTATGTACGTATTTTTATAGACTTATGTGTATATGTATAAAAAGCAATGAATAAACTTCCAAAGGAGGTGGGGGGGTGTGTGTATAGAGCCAGCCTTTGGAAGCTCATTGGTTGTCAAACTTAAATCTCTTTTTGGAGTGCTGATAATATTTAAATTAAATTATTTATTTGGCCCTTTGTTGTCTCTTCCTTGCAGTCACTAGATATGGCTGGCAACCAGCTGACTTCTATCCCATCAGACCTGCCAGAATCTCTAGAATATCTGTATCTGCAGAACAACAAGATCACAACGGTTTCAGAGAATGCTTTTGAATCCACACCCAAAATAAAGGGGATTTACCTCAGGTAAGGTCAAGTTTCGACTTCAGCACACAAGATTTTTTTCTTTTTCATCCACTTTGTAACTGCTTACTTTTTAGAAAGTATTTAAAATCTTAACTTTCTAAATAAACAACTTTGTTTTACAGTAACGTATGATGAAACTATGCTCAGAAAAGTCATGGATACACATAATAAGTTCTTTCTCTTCGGAGAGTTTGTCCTTCCTTTGCTTATTAGAATGGACTGGGCATGTTAGAAATTCTGGGAAATTAATGTTTAATGTTATGTCATATTCCAGTATTCAGCTGTGAGCTAAAAGTTTACAGTCCACTTGTAGGACTGTAGCATTGCCTGTGTCTGTTAGCCCTGGCTTTTGGCAAAGTCCCCCTCTAGTGAGGCATGTATGACTAGTCTTGAAGTTGTGTGTATTCCGTTGATGGTTTTGTCAGAAACAAATGACAAGTTACGACTGTGACAGTTATGTAACTAAGTTTAGAAGCCTTTCTGGGTTTTTTCCTACTCTGTCAGTTAGACAAGGACTTTGTTTTTATAGGTGACAGATACTGAACTTTTTTAACATATAATGTAAACTCACAGTAATGTAACTGATTTAAGCAGAGATTTATACCACAAGAAGTGAAGCAAGAATCTGGCTTAGTAATATATTCAGTTTTAATCTGATGGAACGTTACTGAAAATATTGCTTAGAAGTAATTTATGAACCCTTACAGAATATTTGATTAAGCTGATCCAGTGGATGTGTTCAAAAAGCCTAGGCTGCCTGCTGCACCAGACTAAATATGGCCTTATTTTGTCTCTGTGCAAGTAAACTATTCTGTAGTTCTGGATAGTTCTGAAGCATAACTTTTTGGATGAATGGTTCTATACCAAGCAAATAAAATTACAAAGTCTGGTGTAAATTAGAGCAGTCTGTCTATTCAGCTGCTCGCATTTATGAGATTTTAGTGAATGCTTGGATGCAAACCAGAAACCACACACCACATTCTATATTTCTATATAAAGAGAAAAAAGGAATTTGCAAAACTGTTTTGCTAACATATTTAGGAGGTAACTCCACCCAAGCGAAGTTGTATTTCTTAATGGGTGGCTATTAATCACTGCAGTGATGTGAAATAATAATATACATCTGAAGTATTAGACAGAATAAAATTTTAAGCATGTTTGAGAGTAACAGACCAAGCAGTATATGTGAGAGGTTCTTAAATTGCAGATTGGTTTATTTATATTGTTGGAAACCCAAATAACAGATGAAAATTTATCGCATCTTGGTTTGTTTCTAAAGGGATACTTTGTACCAGTATTTTGAGTTTTTTGGGAGAAGAATCAAACTATCAAGGGAAGACAGAGAATCTCATGAAAAATCAAGTTACACTTTGAAATGTGTGCTATGGAGCAGATGCCTTTCCTCTCTGGGAAGGAGACAGCGAAATACCAAGAGAAAGAATTTGTAGGGGAGGATTTCCAATGTTACGATTTTTTTTTTCTTTGCAGAATACAGTTCTAGAAGGGGGAAGAGGGACTGGGGCAGGGAAAAGTGGTTTTTTTGAAAGCTCAGTCAGTGACCTTGAATTCAGTGCGAGATACTTAATGTTTCCCAGTATTTCCTTGCAAGGTCCTTTGCAATGATACAGTGCTGTCAGCAAACTTTGTTCAGTCACTGCATTTGCCTGCTTGCTAATCAGTACCTGCTTTCCCTTCCTTTTTCCATCCAGAGGAATCAGGACTTCTAGAGTACTGTTGTGGGTGAGTGAAAAGTTAGAGTAACTTGGGTCAGTGTAAGTTAGAGTAACTCTGGAGAATGGTTTCTTCCTAGTCTCATCTAGGAACAATTCTGTTGGATATAGAAATGGGTTTATTTTGACAGGAAGGCCTTTTTTTGTTTTTTTTAAAGGTTTAATAAGATTGCAGTTGGAGCACTGAAGGAAAGTACCTTCCAAAACCTAAAGCACTTACAGGTACTGGATATTGAAGGGAACCTTGAATTCAGCAACAGTTCAAAGAATAAAGATGACTCAGAAGAGGAAGTGGAAGATGAGGAAGAGGAAGAACAGCTGAGATAAAATGTGAATTCACACAATCACATCATGTGGGAGGTAACAGCTGTAGTTTAGTTAAATCAAGGACCCAGTTCTCAGGCTCTTGTGTAAATAATCCCAATTCACAAGTATGACTGAAACAAGTGGGTGTCTGAGCCCTAGGCTCAAAGACTGCCACTAAAACATGACTGGGAAATGCAGAATCAAAAAGGGTTGAAAATACATTATTTTGTGAAATGAAATAGTATATATCTGTGTTTTGTCACAGGCAGTGGACTGTTCATAGTGGCTTCATCTTATAGCTGCACAATAGGTAAATGTGAAGGTCATTATTTACTAATTCTGATAACTGAAAATGACACGGTGTTTCATGGTATTTTTAAGCACCGAGTTAAGGAAAACAAAAAAACAAACTGTGAAGTGTACTGATGCAGAAGACCATGTGAGCTGAAAATGGGTTAAAAAAATGAACCAAATAAAAGAAGGATAGACCCCTCGGTGTCTGTTTAAACACAGCACTAAGATTATAACCTCTATTTCAAGTACTGACCACTTGGAGTGGGAAGATAATTCTATACTTGGTATATTTCTTGGGGAAAGAATATCTGCTTCAGATCACTTTTGGAGGTGGTATGCAGGGCTGGTCCAGGATAACCAGTCCTCACAACAGCCTGTGCTTTTGCTGCTGGTAAGTCTTGGTGAGGGTTCATTGCTCACTTCATCCAGATTCATTGAAAGGCCTCTGGCCAGTTACAGGTTGTGATTGCTACTGATTTTGATTCCAGACTGGTAATTGAACTTAACATCTCACTATTCTGTAAACAATCTGGCCAGCCACTCAATCTCTCTAGCTGAACCTTATTTCTTTTCAACGGCAGAAGAAGAGATGAAGGGATGATGTTTGAAGAACGTGCATTTTTCCATTAGAAGAATAGGGAAGTGCTTAATGCATCTCTTAAGCATTTGGTGTTCAAAGATGATGAGGTTCAAGACACTACTGTCTACTTTTGGAGATGTAAACTCCAAGACTTGAAAAAAATGTTTAGTTTTGTCCCTAATGGATATTTTGTCATGGAGAATGACACAAGGAATTACTAGGACTAGTGCTAATATGTTGAAAAGATAATGGGGCTTGAAAAGGGCAGAAGCTTCTTGGAAAGTCAAACACTAGAACTCCTGGCTGGGCTATATGAAAACTTTGTGAGAGAAGAAATAATTTGTCTACAGACTTAAAGTGCATAAAATTTGTGAATCAGTGCATCTCTTGTTTAGTTTGGGGCATGTGTGACATGTCAGCAGGTACTATGTTTAGCATATTCTGGATTCTGGATTCCATTATGTAATTGATTTTGTTTTTCTGATGTTTTACAGGAAAGCATACGGAAAATCACATATATGTCTATGTGTATATATCTATATAGATATACAGAGAACACTTAGCAAAATGTGCAATGAATTACGCAGAAACTGTCATGGCACTGGGCCAGGCTCATGGAAGACAGTGTGTTACAGTGCCTTATTCAGGGAGAGACCCTGAATGCCTTTCCAAAGCTTCCAAATCATCTTATACAAGACCACGGATCATAAGGGATTGCTCTGGAACTCACAAAAGCTGGCTTTTGTTTCTTCTGTTTCTCTTCCTTCACTGTTTCCATCTGTAATAACAATATGGGACTGTTTTGAACACATGCCTTCAAATGCTGTTTTTGTCACTGCATCTTAAGTGAACCATGCATATGCTTCTTTTCTTTTCCTCCACCTCAAAGAAGCTGTTGCTGATCAGGCGAGACGGATATCAACAGTAGTTTCATGTGTGGAGCAGTGTATGAGGCATTTTGGTCATCAAGCGGCAGTAATAATTCTGGATGCAACTATTCCTCTAACAATGTGTATATTTGGATGCAAAAAAAAAAGTAAGGCTGGATCCCATAATATTTTATCTCTACTGCCAAAGCCTGCAGTACATGCCTGTTTTAGAAAGGTTTTAAGATAAAACAAATGCTGTTGTGAATATATATAAAAAATCTGTATGTCTGCCTTCTAGAGCTTTGGTAAGGTTTTTGTCTTGCCGTTGTTTGCCCATGTGGGAGTTGTGTGGATGTCTCTGAAGGTATGTCCAGGAGATTGAGTAACAGTATGCAGTTTAATATATGTGGTAGAATTTTTCACATCTTGTGTATCATTCACGTTAAAGAGTCTGAAGTGAGACTAATGAAGCAAAAGAGATAAGTGAATGTGGGGCATCTTAAGAGAAAACAAGAGAAATTTCTGTTTAGTTCAACTCTGGAGACAGTGCCTGCTGTCATATGCTCTTAAAGCCTCACATGTTTTATGGTGTTGAGTATTCTCAGCTCCCGTTGGTATCATGGAAAATAAAGAAACCAAGGAAAAGAAGACCTACAGAGGTACCTGGATGGCAAGTTGCTTATTTGATTAAAATGTCCTTCATCTGAGGCAGCTAATCTGCTTCATGAAATGGTCTTTTCTTTTGAGGATTTCTGATTGAACACGTGTTGTTTTGCATACTGCATTCCAGGATTTACTTGGAAACACAGTTGGCTTAAGTTTTTTCCGTCTGGAGAAGATCTGGTTCTGCACTCTCCTTTGGGTTCCCATAGCACATGACGGTAATTTCAATCTGATATTTGCTACCTTAGACAATTCAACATGATCATGAATCATAGAAGGAAAGATTGCTTCCTGAAAAAAAAAAAAAAAAAAAAAGCTTGGCTCTAAAAATTGCAAAACCCCCACATTTTTGAATTTCGGCTATGCAATAAAATAGCCTTCCAACTGACTTTTGGGATAGATTTCTACATAAAATATTTACAGAATATAGTTCAGATCAACCAGCTATCTCCAGCAAAGCCCAGTGGAAGTTCTGCTAGTCTTTGGTGAAACAGACCAATTTATTATGCTCCTGATCAAGCTGAGAATATGCAAATTTGTAGTTTTATGGAAAACTGCTTGATTATCCTTAAACTTCAGTCCCTTACACTGATTCTATGAGAAGTCATGTGCCCCAGAATCCCTTTGAATGCCTTTAGAGTCTGATGTGGTGAATGCAGGGGTGAAGGTAGATTTTAACACCTTGTAGAATCAGGCCCAAAATTTCGGGATGATACATACACTGTTAAACTTCTTAATTAAGTATCAGCCTTTGCCAAAGGAGATCCACCTATAGATGAAGGAGCATATCCTTTTAGACCAAGTAGAGTTAGGAAACCCTTTTCCAGGTTACTTTCAAAATAATTGCATGCTGAATCTGTCCTTTAAAGGGGACAGTTTTCCAGCGGAAAAAAAAAAAAAAAAAGGGAAAAAAAAATACACCCTCTCCAGTAAAAGCCTCAGAACCTCAAGAGGAATGTCTTCATTATCCTGTAAGAGATCGATGAGGTGGAGCCACAAGCTGGGTTCCTCACTTACCTGGTATCATCAGCAGCTATGACATAGGACATAAAAATATCAAAATAAAATGGTTGTTTGTTTCTTTCAAAGGAATAAGAGGCTCCATGAGAGATGATGAGGAACAGTCAGAAGTCTATGGGACTAAGCCGGCATATCTTTTTGGCTGTGGGTGGTACCTGTAATCCAGAGGTCCAGCCCAGACCTTAGGTGGAGCAGGACCCAGGAACAGGGTCTAACTTCATTTAACGAAAATGAGGAGAGCTGGGAAGTTGGCTGCTCCTTGGGCCACAAAGTTGGGCCAGGAAGAGGCAGCAGACCTGTTGTTTTCCTGTAACTTTCTTCCAGTGAATTGCTCGGATTTGGCAAAGAGAGGAATAGAAAGTTTTTAAGGTTGGGGTAGATGTATGGATAGTGAAAACTTGAAGTCTAAAACATTCAGTTGGTGCCTTTATTCCTAAGTATGCATTTGCACATGCTTGGTATTTGTGCGTGATTCTCTGTGCAGCCCGGGTCTGGGTTTATTTGCTGTTTTTCTTTCAAAGGCCACATTTCCTCATTACAGAGGATGCTGCACAAAATGGCGGGGAAATGGGATTTTTCTGAGATTGGATACGATTTGTCACAGCCACAGGAGTACAAATGTGGCACATGAGCTATCAAGAACTCAACGGGTGCCAAAAATAGCCCCTGGATAATGAGCTTTTATTGTGGATGGTGGGCACAGGGCCCGGCTGTGACTGCAGCATTGAGGGGCCATTGTGCAGCCATTCTCCCCCTCGTCCCTGCTCCCTCAGGCTCCCCCCTCGCCCCGAGGCTGGGGCACCCAGCACCCACTCCCACCTTTGCTCCCCTCTGGCTAACCCCAGCGGCTTCCTGGGGGAGCTCGGGGAAAAAAGGCGGAGGATAACTGTGTCTCCAGGAGTTTGATCTCCTCACAAGAGGGTTGTGGCCTGTTTCCCTCCCAGGGTGCCAGGTGGGGCTGCAGGGCCTGCGCTGAGGGGCTGTGTGCCAGGCTGCACCTGGAGAGAGCCTGTTGCCTTCTGCTCCCCATGTTCACAGAAGTGGAGGGCTCCTCCTGCCCCAAACGGAGGGAAGGGAAAAGTCCCCCGCAAAGGAGCTGGAGCTGTCCCGTCTGCTGTGAGGAGAGGAGGTGCCCTGGCCATGACTCTGCTGTGCAGAGGGAGGTGGCACAAGGCCGAGGCCTTCCCTCCTCCAAGATGGCGCCCTGTGAGCCCCTCTTCAAGGAATGACAGGACCTTGCCGGTGACCAGCCGACCCCAGCCTCAGCTGGCAGAGGGGTGAGTTGTGGGGGACAGCAGCAGCCATGCTGCCAGGGAGGGAGGTGGGCTGAGGGGCTGGGGGAGGCCAAGGGCCTTTGTGGTGTGGTGAGGGGGCTTCTGCTCTGCCTCGAGGGCCTTGACATGCCATGCTGTGCTCTCTGGGGTTCAAGTGTTATGTTTCATGAGAAAAAGGTGCTTTACACAGTAAGCAGATATTCTTCTAAGGAAAAATTAATTAAGAAAAAAAAAACCCAACAAAAACCTCCACAGAAAAACTTTTGGCCAAATTTGAACAGGGGTGTGGTGGGGCAGGAGGGAGGCTACAAGGTGGTCCCTTGGGGAAGCGGCGGCAGCTCCCAAGGAACCACCAGCTGCAGACCTCTGGCAGCGGTGCAGCATCTGCGCGGCTGCTGCCCCGGAGAGCTGCCAGCCACCCTCCTCACAGCCGCCGCGGGGTCAGCCGCGCCGGGGTGAAGATCTGCTGTATCTTCTGAACAAAAGTATAGCTGCTTTGGGGACTTGGAGGTTATTTTTCTTCAC
Organism: Falco rusticolus; assembly: GCF_015220075.1. Lineage (NCBI taxonomy): Eukaryota > Metazoa > Chordata > Aves > Falconiformes > Falconidae > Falco > Falco rusticolus. Next base: position 7,013,664 of record NC_051197.1, on the reverse strand, counting down.
TTCCTCCCTTAAATACTACAGGATTGTCCATTAAAGGGATGGTGGGGGAGAGGATCCTGCAACTCTTGCAGGTGCTGGAGAGTCGAGCTGGTGGGCCTGCTCCTAAGGCATCTGTGGTACAAACCCCTTCCTCCTCTTCTGCTGCTTTGCCAGACAGATAGAGGGGACTTTTTTCTGAAAAGGCTGAGGATATGGAGTAGCACAAGTTAGGTATGTGCAGGAGTAAGGCTACGGACCTGCATTAATAAAGCTCCTCCCTTGGACCTGACTACCATTTTTCTGCTCCTCAGTGGTCCACACAGAGTGGAGAGGCAGGAGGAATCTCTTCGAAACACCACAGTTGTTCTCTTTTGACAGTGGTTCCTGGTGGTCAGTAAGGGTTTAGTTTATGATGCTGTTTGTCACCATGTTGACTAAGCCCACTAGCAGGTTTACAAATTTTGCTTACAAAAACATAGTAAGAATATAGACATATTCCACAATTAACATTTTTGACAGGAAGCAGTCTCTGGGAAAGCTTCTATGATATGGTCCAATATCCTATTGATTGATTTCACTTTATGCTGTTATATTGGTGAGACTTTCTTCCTGAGTTTGGGAATAATTGTCCTAGAAACTTAAATGTATATCAAGTTTTGTGTAATATGAATGTAGCCCTATTTTTTAAAGATATTTCAGTCTCTAATGGGATTAATTTATGGAGGTTATTGTAATTGCTTTATTATGTTGCTAATATAAGAACAGTGAGTAAATTCCCTAAAGAACTCAGTTTCCTTTAGTGAGGAAAATATTGGTGTGCCTTGTAGCTCTGATTCATACTGCTATTGTAAAGTCAGCCAGCTGTGAGATATATATGGAGGCAGTGGATGATAAATGTGTTCTAATAATCCAGTATACAAAGTGTTTCCATAAAAATTCTTCAGTAGTATCCAAGGACATTAAACAGTCCATCAATAAAGTCCTTTAAATGGTTTTGAATCAGGCAAAGGCTGTTTTAACGCACAGTTGTACAGGCTATCTCAAGTTTTCCCCATGGTAGTTCCAGAATCTGTTTTTAGCATAGGATTATGATACTTCTGAGAATGTTGCTTCTGATAAAAATTCAGATTGATCTGCAATATTCTCAGCTCCAGTTGCAGACAAGAAATGAATGAATCTCATGCTTTTGTTACTTAGGATATAATTGTGTGTTTGTTGACAGTCATCAAAGGCATTAGCTTTTAAAAATCTTTACTTAGGCTGTATCTTTTACACAGGATTAAAATTAACTTTGATTACTTCTATAGCACTTATATAGGTCTCTCCCCTTCTTTATGGTGGACCTCTGTTTTGGGTCTGTTTAATTCAAATGCAGCAGTAGGATAAAACTCAAAGCACTTTACTGATGTGCAGAAGAAGGTAGAGTTGCTGCACTGTTGATGAGGCACCCTCATCATCCACAGCTTAAAAGATTTGGCACTGGAAGACGCACTTTGGTTGTTCCTACTCTCTCTGTAAAGCAGGTAGGACTGATGACAGTGAATCTTCCAATGCCAAACCAGGTACAAACAACCAAAGTGAGTCTTCTAGGTCGTTCCCACCTGCTTTCAGAGAGGGGACAAACAAATCTCTGGGATGCAGATAATCTCCAGTACCTTTTGTGAAATTTACTCTGGAGAGCTGCAGATTACTTGAGCAGAAAGTATAGTATGGAGCTGTACATTAGCCCTGCACATAGCACCAGTGAGAAAACAACTGAGAATGAGCAGTCATAGTGGAAATTCTCTCCATCGGAGAGTTTTGAGACTTCCTTTCTGAACTTTCTGTTCAAGCTAGCTCCAGCCACAGTGCTGGACTGATACCCTCCTGGCCATCCTGATTTCTTTCTCCCCAGATATTTGGTTAGGAAGGATTTCATGTCAGAGAAATGCTTTCTTCTATTAAAAAAACCCTAGAAGATTGGATGATTTTTCTAAAACAAAGATCATACATTTACTGATTAAACTATAAGGAAAATATAGACTACCCAAAACTCTGTACTTTGAGTTTGTTTTGAAGAAAAGTCATGAAATATAAAAGAACTATTTGAAATATTTAAATGGAAAAGAAGATGGAAGATTAGGGTTGAAAAAACTCAGTTTTACTTAGTTCTGTATAATTTCCACATGTTTTTAATAGCCTAGTGGTAAAACCCAATAAAACCACTAGAAGCAATGAAATCATAATGAAACATCTCAAGGTCAGTCTTGTTTTTCTTTTGGTTTTGCCATTTAGCCCATACAGAATTTGTAGCAGATGTAATGTGAGATATCTGCGAACATAAAACACTTCTTGTTTTGCTTCCCCTGCTTTTTCCATCTTATTAAAATATGCTTCTTCGTGGGGGTGGTGGTGGGGAGAAGCCAGAGATATTATACCCTTATTAGGAAAGTTCAAAAGCAACAGTTAACTACAGTAAGTTTCATGTGGTGGGTCAAATAATGGCTTTCAGCTAGCGTTGTGTGCAGACACATGCAAGCGTACATTTCATTCCTAAATGAAATGCAGATACCTCTTTGTGATGAAAGATGACTGCTTTTAAAGCAACAGATGCAGAACTCTGTACCTTACAGAAGTCAAACTCCTATGATGGAACTTGAAAAGCAGAACTGCGACCTACCATGAGCACAACTGTAATTCTCAGTGGCATGGGAAGTCTAGGGTTTTGTAGTGCCTTAATTGAAAACACTTTAGGAACAATATTTGTTCCTTCTTGTGCTGGACTGAATGCTTTATGCTAGTTTGGAAGAAAGGCCAGGATGCCCTACCACCAGAAGTCTTTGTGAATACAAATAAGTTTTCATCATAGCACAAATAGGAGAAGGCAAAGAGTTGTTCCATTAACTGCATAGTCTGTTCCGATAATTTTCAGTAAGTGAGAGGTGGCCAAGAATTAGTTGTGATGGGGTAGCCAGTGAGTCACAGATGCTTGTGGATACCTGCAGACCTGTCTTTAGTGGCTGTCCACAAGCAGAAGCTTTGTGAGGAAAGGGATGGCTTGCTCCATCCCTACATCTCCAGCTGCTGGTACCTTTTTATCTTGAAGCCAGCCAGGAAAGGAGGTTTGATTCTATTGCAGGAGAATAAGTGATTAAACACTCTTCCTCTTCACCTAGCAATACTCACCATCTTGTCTTCCTGAAGCCTTCTTTATTTGTTCCCTAAAATACCACTCTCTCAGTACCAGACTGCTATGATTTTACTTTGACAGCCTGTAAAATATCTAAAATATCCTGTGACACAAATCTGCCAAAAGTCTCAGCTGTGCCAAATCCATTCCCATATATCATCTTCTAGGCTATGGGGATGCAACCGTTGCTACTTCATAAATGATGGAATCTGAGGTTTTGTCACTTAAAACAGGAGCCTGGCAACTCCTGTGAGTATTGTGAGTAGCAATCCTGTGCATCCAGAGAGGGAGAAGTGGCTAATCCAAGGTAATCATATGAGTCCCCTTTAATGTGTTATGTAACGGTCTCAGTCTTCAGGTGATTTATCTTTACCATGCAACAGCCTGCTGAATTAGAAAACTACTTTTTCTCTGTTTACAGATGGAAAGCAAACCCTGCGTTCTTGTGGTCACTTGACCATAAGATCACATGAGAAATCTGTGATAGTGAATAACGAACTGCACTTAGTCAGTGGCCACCCTTCCTGTTCTATTTTTTTCATCCATTTGGGGTTTCGTGGGACAAACCCTCCTATAAATTCCAGAAATATCAATCAGTATGCTCCAAAGTAGTTAGTGAGGAATGTAATTTTGAGCATATATTGCCGCCTTAGTTTTATCTGCAATCATAGGCTAAAGCGAGAAATTTAATACATGTATTTCATTTGCAGCTTGGCACTTAGTGAATGGATACATTAAATTTGTCTATTCTGGGGCCTCTTTTCCAAATGCAGCAAAGTCAGACATTTTCCAGCTATTACTATTGCAAAAAGATGTGATCCTCTACTGCAAGATAGGCAGCAGTAGCATCCCTGTAAGAAAAATCCCTGCTGAAAAACCTACGCTGCTTTCTCTCCTTACTGTATTTAGTCCTCAGCTGGAGAGCTGTAATCTCAGCTATCTTAGTGCCTGGAGGGGAAAACCAGCAATTCCTCATTGCCACTGTGTCTGTAATGAAAGATAGCTGTCTTGATGTAAAAATGCACCTGGTCATTCAATAGAGACACAGACCCAGGAGTACTTAGCATTGGGCAAGATCAAAGGCAGCCTGAGTTTTCCAGATTCAATTCATTTCCCAGGTTACACATTTCGCTTGCACACATCAACCACCTTCTGCTAGTAGTTACCTCATTTTTATGAAAAACACAGACAGGACTGAGGTCGTTTCCAAGACTATGCATCTGGCTTGAAGATGAAGCTTTCTGTCTGCTTTGAAAGTATTACAAATGAGTTTGCTGCTGTTACAAGGGGACGAAAATAAATGTTGTAGAATTGAGAGACCTCATCAAATGGGAAGTTACAGACTTACTGTACATTCTAAGTGCTTTAGAATTGCTAGTATAGCATGGAGTATAACAATTTAATGCTCCGGCTAATTATTTAGAATATCTTATTTGTATGTTGGGATACATATTCAGGTGGCACAAATAAGCTTAGCTGCAATTAAGTTGTTTAAGTGACATCAATTAAGTCTAGCTGAGAAAATGACTAACTGTATTAGTTCCATAAACTTTTCCATAAACATTAGTTCCATAAACATTTGGGATGACAGCCAAAAGCTCTTGGGATTTAGTGGGATGCATAAGTGCTGTGGTTATGTCTCCTTCTCCCACTTCTAATTCTTGCACAAGGATTTATTACAGCAATTCAACACTTCAAAACTTCCTTGGTGTTTGCAAAATCCTCAAGAACCTGTTAAAGATGTCTTTAATGATATTTTATGCCACAACAATCTGGAGTGGCTTCTTTCCTCCCAGTAGTGTCACTAGAGCAATGCAGTTGCAAATTAACAAGGATAAAACAACAGTCTCTGGTATGTATATGTTAATTTGGCTTACTTCCCAAATTATTTCTTCCATAGTTGTATACAATGCACCACCTTTCTTAATTATCCTCTCTCCCTCCTCAACACTCTCCCCTAGGGTGTCTTGAGTATACTTTAATTGGCTAAGTTCCCTTTCTTTTTAGCAAGGGGAGGCAACTTCAAAATAAGGTTGAATGTTGCCAGTTAAGAAATATGTTCTTTCCACATATACTTGAAAGTATTCCATGCAAACTGTTGTAATTAGTGATTGATTGGTTGATTGATTGATTTTTTTTAATATGAAAGTTTTGAAACTATAAAGGTCACATGTTTGTTTTTATGCTTTGAAAGTAGGAGAAGCATATTTACCAACACAAAGCTTACACTTTAACTCCATAATCAACTGCTTCATTATTTTTGTTGGAAGGAACTGTGATTATAGCTGGAAAATGTGAACAGATCCATGCGTGCAAGTATGATACGGCACCTACTGCTAGCCTAATTGCACCATGTGTCAAGCTGCTTGACAACAAACACCATGAGACACAGAAAACAGCTAACATGGAGGAAAACTTACCATAAAAACGGTTTTAACTTCAGTGTTTGCCTCTCTCCAGTTAACAGTGGTGTCTTGTGTTCAGTGCAGAATGACTGTAGTAGCAGTCAAATGCTCCAGTCATAGTCACACCACACTAAGCAACTAATATTTACCAGAACAAAGAGCTGAAGTGACGTAGGCCTGTGTTTAGCACTACATGATACAACAAATGATAAAGGTCAGGTGAGAAACTGGACCACTGCCTTCCTCCCAGCTGAATGGGAGGCACATATTGGTATAAAACCCAAGTTTTAAAGATCCAAACAATATGTAAAAAGAAAAAAAGGGCATTTCAAATTTGCAGAGCAAAACTGGACACTCTTTGAATAGGGTTTGAATACAGAAGGCTAATTTTAAAACAGCCTGTTGATTCCATAAAAACATGCCTTCACACATGAGATTTCCACATTCCCTACTTAGCAGAGTGTAAAGGGCAAAATTATGGTTTTCTTTGTTGTGTAGGACTCATGTTGGACAACAAGCGGCTTCTTCTGGTCTTTAGAGGTTTACTTCATCTGAAGTTCTACTTGTAGAAGTCACAGCTTCTTAGCACTAGAGTTGGCTTAGACCTCTTGAGACATGGCTAAGCTGAAGAGTGTCAGACTAAGTAAGCTGTCTCAGGCAAGCAGGCAAAAGGATTTGCACTTTGTAGTTAGCCAGAGGTTGTAGGTGGCTAGAGAAGGTGCTGGTGGTAAGGCTGGTAGCACTTGCTGCTTGGCAGACTGTGGCACATTGGAATGGTGTGTGGGCAGACTCATCCAAACCCACTTAGTAGTTTGGAACTACTCATTCCAAATCTTGGATCTGCTTGGCCTCTTCATTTTTATCTACGCAAAGTGACTGTAAAGTGATAGATGACTGGCAGGATTTTACTGTCACTTCACATAGCTGTGATGGGCTGTGTGAAGTTGAAACTTTATGTTACGTTTTCTTTGTTGGCAAAGTCAGCATGCAGAGATCCTGCCCTCTCCGCAAGTGCTTATGCTGTTTCATCCCTGGCTGCTTGGTTTTGTCCCTGTGTCACCCCTTTGTGTTGACACAACTGTCTGTTAGGACTGTGCTGAAAACATATGTGAACTGGTTTGAATTAAAAATACTTCTCATCCGATTCTTCATCTGGCCTCATAAATAATTGGGTCTGTACAGCTGGGAGAGGAGGGGAGACAGTGCACAGAGGAATGGACAGCTGGGGAAGGATGAAGGGGACCTGGAGCTGCCAGCACTGCTGAGATTAAAGTATCAGATGCTGTGTTTGTCATTTAGTGCTTCTGCCCATTCAGAGAGATACAGACCAGCCACAGCTCTCCCAAATCAGTCATTTTAATGGCACTCTGTAGAGCAGGTCTATTATAGGACTTGTTCAGAAGCAAATAGTTCTGAATCATTTCAGTTCTTCCCTATTCTTGGTGTTCTGTGTTTGTTGTTTTCACTTTAGGATCAAATCAGGAAAATAGTTACCAACTACATATATTTTCAAATTAATACATCCTTTCTGAGGGATTATAGGCAAATAAGATGTATGATTGTTCTTTCTGGCTTTACAATTTGGTATTTAAACTACCTATGCTATAGCCCTCTGAGGCAACTAATTAGTGCATGAAAAAGAAAAAGAAGGAGCCCTCAAAAAAGAGGTGAATATGCACACCCCAGGAAAACCATTAATCGTATGCATGAAGTACTCCTGGTGAGTGTGGAAATTGTCCTTTTTGACTGGGTTATTTTTTTCTCTACAGGTGAGGTTATTTTTTCTCTACAGCATAGTGCAATATCTGAAACTCATATGCCACATGTAGCTAAATATAATATTTCAAGTGTATTGGTATGAACTAGTATGTAATCTCTGGATCAAATCCCAACTTTCAAAAGGTCTCCTCACTTCCACTCTCCATTTTAGCAGAGAAATAAGGAGACACTAACAGAAGTGCACAGACAGCCTGCTTTTAAGTGGCAGGTTTATTAAAAATGTTCTCTATCACAAACATTGGAAACATACTCAGCAGATTTTATTGTAACTGATTCAGTAAATAGTGAAAAGGGAGTAACTGTCAATGTAGATCAGCCACTGAATTATGAAAAATAATGGGCTGGTTTCCACAGCAAACTCCCCACAAAACCCCAATATTGCTCAGCATCATCAGGTTCCAGTTTGTGCTCAGTCTGTCCTTAGGATGAAGTATATGATTCACAAGTTTGAGCTTTGGGTTTATACATATTTACATTAGAACAGCCTACAGATTACAGGAGAGGACACATTAGCACCAGTGCTTATGGATTAGGGCTCACATCACCTCTGCCACTGCATGTACGTGGTAGTGACTCTACTGAAGAGTTAGGTTAAAAAAAGGTTAATAAATCTGGCACTTGGAAGGCAAACTGTGCTCTGCAGTGACCTAGGAATTCTTTGTGTTATGTATCACACTTGAATGCCTGTGTCTGAGGGCTGCCCGTCAGAATTGCCTTAATGTGCTTTCTTGCAAAAATGCATGCTTTGCTTCACTTCTGCTTACTGTTCTTTAGCAATATACGTAACCCCTTGAGATCAGGAAATCAGTGTGATTTTCTTACCACTGTTCTAAAACTAAGCACAAACTCTGTATTTAACAATATTAGACAAAATTAGTACCTTTAGCAGTTTTGGTAAAACATTTTCACATAGCAAAAAATCTACATAAATACAGTGTTCATAATTACTGACATTCACAAAAAAAGGCTTTGGTTAGAAAATCAGAAAGGGTCAAATAAAAAAAAAGCTTAAAAAAAAAGAAGCCAAAGGAGCGTTGAATACTATATTGGAGTCAAGTGAGTGCAGAATAAAACAGTAGTCGTCCATTAGTTAATTTTTCAGTATTAAAATCTTCCACTTAAAGAAGCCCATGTCTCTTGCAAGCTGTGTGCCTTTCCTGACGTTCACAGCTGGTCTCCTAGCTCCAGTACAAGCAGGGTGGCGGTAATTCCACATTTTCCTGTTCAAGGCAAAGAGTCCCTCTTCCAGCTGTGAGGTAGAGATTGGGTATCAGGTCACTGCGGTATGAGATACCACTGAGTGTAGCAGTTACACATTTGTTTCTAGTTCATTTATTTCAATAGTGCAGTGGTCTTTACTGTTGGATTTCTTAGTGTGATTCTCCACTGGACTTTCTTCTTGCTCCACTTGTACGGGTATGTGGTGCTGAAACCCTTTCACTGTTTCTGGTCCACGAGATTCATTCATGGTCTTCACACAGCCATTTCTCTGGTAAGCCACAATCTGATGGACGTTAATAGGCTTAGTTTCACAGATCAATGGCACCTATGTGAAAAGCATTAAGATCTGGAATACTGCCACTGTTTGCTGTATACAACAGGAAAGGAATTTTTTACTTGGAAAGCTTGTGATCTGCTTTACATTCACCAGGATTATCTAGGGCCTCCAACAGACTTCCAGGACCTGTTTCTCATATACACTAAGCCATCTTTGCATCATCTAGATAAAGTGAAGATATCTCTAAGTATGCAAAAATGAAAATTCTGTCACAACTCTGATTTAACTTATACTTACAGTAATAACTGCTTGCATCAGTAAAGTGATATAAGTAGGGTAAATAAAGCTTAGAATTTCAGGGCTAAGTTTGAAAGATACACGCTCTCAATGACCAGTATGCTAAGCTGTGGGCAATGCTTGCTCTGGAGTACAGTCACATAGACCAGTAAGTCAGTTGTTGTTGCCTTCTGCCTTTCTTCTAACCCAATAAACTAACACCTGTCTTTTCAGTTTGCACTGTTTCAAAAGAAATAAAGAGGATTTTATTGACTGATTCATAAGTTAAATATTGAAGTGTCCTTTAAATCAAACCAGAAGTTCTGGAAAATAAGACGCAAATACTGGCAGAGAAAAGAAGTGGGCTTGCAGCTGAGAAAATTTGGCCTTTGGGTATACATTACTAACTCTACGAATTATGCAGCCAAAATGTATGGCAGATTAATGGTGTATTTTAATACCATTCTAGAGTATGATGCAAAGAAAAATCTCATCACAGATGACTAAATAATCCCTTATGAGGGATTTTATATTCTTCAAATATCTCTTCTTGAGTTCTGACTGAGTTCGAAATACAGCAATGAAATGTCAGGAGGCCTGTGTTATGCAGGAACTCAGATTACACTTCTGGCTTTGTAATGGATGACATACCTTACCATTAGGTTGTATGTTTAGTATTATTTTAGCTAGCTGTATGTGTAACCCATATATTCAGGCCTAATCCTGTCATCAGTAATTACTGCAGGTGTTAAGTACCTCAGAGGATAAGGTCTGTCTTTCTATATAAACCTTGAAAGAGCAGGAATTTTAAATACCTGTTGCAGGAAGGCATGACAATGGGATTTACCAGAAAGATAGACTACTACAAATGATGCACAGAAATGAAACATGCCTTGTGAAAATCAGTTCTGATGAAGGAATTTTTCTCATGAACTATTCTGTCTGTGTGGAATAATGGTAGTGAGAGTCTGCCATGAGCTGAAATGGTTGGAGATTAGCACCTCCAAGCATGATGGGCTAGTGGAATAAGGAATCTCCTTTGTAAAGGATTTGAAGGAAGAGGATAAGGAGTTCCTGGTATAAGGAAAGACTGAATGATGCATGCCAAGGAGGAAGGAAAAAAAAGCATAGGAGTGGAGGGAGGCAGGGGCAGAATACAGAGGTATGTGTGGTGTATGGAGTAAAGATACAGAGAAGGAAAAACAGGTGTAAGGAGGGACTTGTATTAAATGTAGAAGGCATGAAGATGTCTGAGAGTGAAGTCTAAAATGGAGCAATGTGTTTGTGCTAGTCCAGAAAGGAAATTATTGTGATGGTAGCTTCAGGTTATGCTAACACAAAGGCTTGAAATACCAGGGTAGTTGCTTTTGTTGTGAGCTTATTGTTTATACATATACACACTCATAAGTACCTTTACCTCCCCCTGCTCTATTGCTGGTCACAGTTTTAGAAGGACAATTTACTGGCCAGTCAAAGTTTGGGTACTGATTATGGGACCCACAGTTCCAGCGCCTCATACATTTGCAAAGCAGTGCAGCTGCTTCTCTTGCTCTCAGCCCCCGTGCACCAGACACAGCTGGCTGGCAAGCTTTGAACTTGAGTGGCTTTTGGCATGACCTCATGGAAAAGGACCCCTCCAACCCATCTGGCTAAGCAGCACATTGCCCAATTCTGTCCCCTCTCTGGAACACCTTTTATAAACTAGATGAAACAAATGTCGGAGGCTGAGAGCTCGCAGGTTCTTTGCCGTAATACGGCACGTGCTGACACAGCCTGGCTCATGGCATTGGTTGTTACCTCGTCACCGTCCTTGATAAACTCCTTCCGGCAGATGTGGGCCATGATCCCAGCAGCCAGTGCATCTCCCAGGACATTGATCATTGTTCTAAACCTGTCTCTGGAAAATGAAATAATAATGGTAAGTTGTTGGCTCTTTGGGTACATTCCTATGCCTTCATCACTGCGGTAATTATAGCTGAAGGCCAGTTTTGCTGGTTTTATGAGCTAACAAGTTTAGAAATGGCAGTAAGGAGTCTGGCAGAAGGCAGCCACTAGTTACTGAGCTGCTCAGCCTTTTCTGAGCTTGGTGCGCTGTGCTACCACATATTTTAATTTTAATTCATAACTGAGCTAAGTAGAGTAGCTATGCCTCCCTATACGTGCAAGCTGATTCAGCACTAAAAAGGTTTAACACAGCAGACAAGTCTGCATTTATGTCAAGAGTTTTTACGTTAAGATCCAGTATGATGGCCTGATTTGGAGGCTGGTTCTGGAAACATCTTAATTCAGTAAAAGCAGAGGGCAGCCAGTACAACCAGCACCTTATATTAGTTATCAAACAACCAAAGTGCTAGTTAAGATTATTGTATTGATAGAATGTGCAGAATACAAAATTATTCAGAAGATTGCTAAATAACTACACTCACAAACTAAGCAGGCACTGACCATATTTAAATCATGTTAATTTCTGAAGCAGCTACGGTTGCTATGGCTACCAGTGGCACTTAAAGATTCTTCATTTTCAGTTGTCATCTTTTCCAATTTAAATTTGTATGCTTGACAGTACTTTGAACACATACAGTTTTACTATTTTTCATTTATTAATTTATGGGATTGTTTCTTCCCTGTTTACACCTTCCACACACTGTCTAAAAAATAAATTATTAAAATACAAACTGTAAATACACAAAAGTAAATGGTTGTCATAGACAAATGTTACACTTGAAACAGCTTGGAACCTGTTAGTTAAAACTGATGAGATTTCAAATAGACAATATAGCTTTTACATCTGAAATATATTACATCTTTTCCAAGAAAAACATACACATCTGAAAACTGTGTCATATTGGTAACTTAATTTATAAATGTGGTTATAAAATGGAGGTTCAGAAATCTCCAGATGTTTGGCTTATTAAATTCAGTGATGGTCCAATATCAACACTGCCCAGATTTCTGAGCCTGTATCTTAGTATAGGAAAGAGTTGAAAATGTGTGCTAATTTTTTTCAGTTATTTTAGGCATGTACTCTGTGCATGCAAATGTTCATGCAGTTGCTTGCCTAATTAGCATGAAAGTTCCTGCATGAAAGGTTATTTGCAAGTCCAGTTACCCAAATTGTACATGCAATTGCAAGTAACTTCAGCAATAATATTCCAGAGCCTACACCTAGATGTAGCTGTTGACTCCAGGACCCAGTCCTACACTTGCTTGCTGAATCCCTTTCTCTAATTCCTGCTGTTCTGATTTTGGGTTTTGCTTTGAGGAAACTTCCCACCAGAATATGTTAAGCAGGGAAAAACACTTCTATAGCACATATTGATAGATGTTCCTGATACACAAAGGCCTTTTTTTTTTCCCTTGGTTGATCATCACATTTTGATTCTTGGAAAGACATTCTCAGCTGTTAATTTTGGATTGTGCAAAGAGTCAGCTGTGGTAGAGAAGAAGCTGTACATATGAACAGAGCTCAAGAGTTTGCACTCCCTTTTGGGCTCTGATTAGCATCTCTTCTGAAGGATTTTTCTGAGGAAAGAATGCACCGCACTGGAACTATTAAGAAAAACAGATTGCCTGGCATGTTTGTTTCTGTGTGTACAGAGTAGTTTGCACTATGCCTGAGTAGAACCACACCGCACAGCACTGACATTTCTCCATTAAGAGGCCAACCTGTCGCTAGTGGCATTTCTTTCAGTGCAAACATGAGTCAGGTGTTGCAGTGGTATTTTAGCTTTAGAGTATATTATTAAAGATGCAAAACTTTTACCTTCTGCTTATTAAATTAGCTGAGAAATATTTTGATTTTCTTAATGTCTTTAGGAACTAGCTAAAGGTATGAAGTTCACATACATGTTATGGCTACCTAAGTGGGTTGTAATACCTGCAGTGCATTGTAATGGGTATTTCAGTCTCGTGAGATCATCTAACCAGCCTTCTTTAAGCATTCTTCATACTCCAGTACTTCCAAAACTAATACTGAAAATATTCATCATGTCACCCACATTGACACTTTGCATCTGCAGGCTCCTGAAACCACCAAGTGCTGAAATATAGAAATATACTTTTTGTATGAAAGGTCATCTGCAAAATACAGAAAATTGGGCCTGTTCCTTGCTCACTTTTTCATACTGTCTGGAACTATAGCCCGAAAAAAATTTTTGTCTGCTGTTTTGAAAAGTTTTATAAGACAAAAAGAAGCATAGTTCCCATATACGCTGGAAGACTTACTGGAAAAACAATGAAATGTTGATGTTGCAAGAGCTGGACAAAAACCGAGCAATATAGAGGGAAAAGCCTTTTGTAATACAGCTTAAAATACTTCGATTTTGTTGTGCTTCATTAACTATTGAGCTTCAGTGAATAGCATTAGAAAAGTGGCTTTATTAAACTCTGAACTGCCATTCCCCAGTTTAGGTGTCCACAGCAGATATTATTTATCCTTCACAGAAGAATATTCCTAAAATAAAATATGTCTTAAAGTATGCATATGACACAACACTCATGAAGAATAATAGTAACAACAACAAAAACATTTTATTGCACTCAACAGGAAAGAACTAATTTCTTCTCCCAGTTCTTTGTACAAAAAATCGGTGGCCTAAAGTTGAATAAAACAGGATATATAACAGAATGGACTTGTAACACGTTTTTACTCAGAACCTTGATGTAATGAAACTCCACTGTACTTACGGAGATATATTTTATATAGATAAAAAAATAATTTGTACTGTTTCCTTGTGGATGCATACACTAATTATGTAGTTAATTGAAATGCTAATGAGCTAGGGATCAGTATTTTACAATTCATCTTCCTAGACTATTCAAAATTGTTTGGTTGATTGATGGACATTTACACAAAAGTAAAGAGTTCAAACAAACCACTACTTATGAATTTTTAAAGTGGCTCTTCTCATAGGTGACACAAATCTCTTTTATTCTGAGTGTGTTAAGTTTTAGCCTCTGCCTCTGCTATTACATCCTTGGTGATTAGGGATGCAGCAATGTAACCTCTCCACAGAACGGCTGAGCTAGCAAAATACGACTGCGCAGGGGGCTACAAACTGCTGCTGCCTATTTAGCACTGAAATCAGGAAGAGCAGAACTGCAGCAGGATCCATGATAGAAGGAAGACATTTTTAGTTCTAATGCAGTGCATTGCAAGTATTACATTGAGGTTGACTATACCATGGCTCTAGTTACAGTAGTAGTAGCAGCTATATATATACAGCACAAACCATTACTGTACTGTCATGGCTATTTCAGGCAGAGTGCTATCTGTGGGGCAGCAGTACTTGCTTGCTTTAGCACTGGCTCATGCTTCTTTGCAGAGCACTTCACTACATTGAGATGGTGTCCTTGAGGTGTCGGTGGGCTGATAAGCAGTGTGCAGGCAAACCACGTTTCCTAGGAACACTGGCCTTGGCCTTGTCCAAGGCAAGGTGCCAGAGCTGCACCTGACAGACATTTGTCTGGCCTGACCTTAAAACTTCCCATGAAGGTCATCCTCCAGCCTAGCTAGGTGCAGCCACTTCCACTGCCTGACTATCATTCTAGATAAAAATAATTCTTAAATTTTCCTGTGATCTGACTTAAGGTAGTTACTTTGGTCTACTTCTTCATCCTTCCTCCCTATGAATGTGAAGAACTATTGATCACTGTCCTCTTCAGGACAATCTTATCTGTATGAGAAACTGCTGTGGTGACCTCTTGCAGCCTTCTCTGGTCTTAGAGTAAACAAACTCCTTTTTCAGCCTTTCCATGTAGTCATATCACCAAGTCTCATCTTGACCCTCTCTCATTTGTCTTTTTTCAATATAATGCCCACTTCGGCAGAGTATTTAATCTGGGGCCACATTAGCACCATGACAAGCAAAATAATTACTTCCCATCCCTTTTATGTATACCTGTATTACTATACCCCTGGAGACCATTGCCTTTCTAGCAATGTGGCCACACAGGAAACCTCAAAAGCTTGATGTTACTTACAGTGCCCAGTCGACGGCAATAATCAATGTGATGTCATCCGTTGGGAGCCCAACTGAGGTCAGAACAATGACCATTGTCACCAGGCCAGCTTGCGGGATACCTGCAGCACCTATGCTGGCAGCTGTTGCTGTGATACTTTAACAAAAAAAGAAAGGAATAAGCTTTACCAGTGCTGGGTTGCTCTGCATGAAACTACACCATGTTTCTACAGGAGCTTTCCTAAATCATAATCCTTTTTACACAAGCTGCCGCACGGAAGTGCCAGTGTTTTGCAGACAGAAGCCAAGTCAAAGAGCAAGAACAGGCCAAACTGTCTGCCCAGTGCTAAATTCTCACCCTCTACCTTTGCAGCCTTGGCACTGGTGGGACAGTTTGGTTATCTCTTAATCTCACAAGTGCAGAGAAAGGGGGGCAGCCAGGCTGTGGGCTTCTCTGAGTTGTCAGCTTCTCATGGGTCATGCACGATGCAGCACTGTGTGCCATGAATCTGCCAGCACTCCTCGTTGCTGCTTCACCCTTGGCAGCAGAGCTCCCAGCAGACATCTCTGAGTCATCACCAGCAGTTCCTGTGCCAGGCAAATCCGCAGCTGGCTGCAGCTAGGGCCTTTAATGTCAATCCATCACAAAGAGGCCACACCACGGGTAAAGAGACTGGGCCAAGGGTGAAGTCCTTGCATAGCACATAGCTTTGCATACTTGGATCTAAATCTGAAGCAAGTGTGAATGTGACTGTACCTCTTCAGTTTCTGGGAAGCATTTTTACTTGACCTTCACACCATTTTTTCAGCCAGTCAAGCAGAAATGAATGAGAGACCAGGGCAAGAGTGGACCTGGCAGGCTTAACATTTTTTTCATAATGCTATTTTTAGGGGAGGGATTTCATTCCTTTTTCCAGGAGCAAAAATGACTGGATATATTCATTTCCGCCCATCTGGCCACTTCCAAAAGCTAGGCCATCCAGCAGAAAGACAAAAAGCAAATGTTGACAATTGTAAAAGGATGACAGAAAGTATATACACTGATAATCCACTGCATTCATCAACCCAGAATTTCAGAGCTTTTGGCAAGCAGCTCATGAACATCCTATGATGGAAAATGAGGGTAACAGTATTCACCCATATGGAAACTGAGACACAGAGATATCCAGTATCTTGCTCACAGCTGTACAGTGTACCAGTAGAGCAGCATCAGTATTTATAACTAGAGCCCTTTCCTGCAATAAAAAAAATACATTTGCATGTGGGTGTGATGGGGAATGAGAAAGACAAACTACATTTTGAAAAAGTTAGCTTGTACAGCATCCTAATAGCATTGTAATAAGCAGAGTATAGATAGAACAGAGGGGACAGAAACTCAGTAGTCAAATAAGAGATAACTATAACAAACATTAAAAGGTTCTCCAGTTAGTGCTATAAACTGGCCAGCTAATTAGGGCTGCTTCTACCTCCTAAGTCAGTTCAGGCCACAAAGTCTCACGACTGAATTGGGAGCAAAAGCAGGGATGTTTCTCTAAGATTGTACATGCAAGCTCATCTGCTATTTCATTCCATTTTGACCTTAATGTAGATATTTCTTTCTATAATATGCTCATTTGATGGGAATAGGATCTGTACTCTCTTTTTCTGCTACATCTAGGTTTGCATAATCACATTAATATAAACTGTCAAGCTGGATTTCACAAACTGTGAGCAAAGTAGACTGATGATTTTTCTAACATCTTTTTCCTCTCTGGCAAAAATATCCTGGCATTCAGGAATATTTGAATTTTAAATCTCCACGTCCCAGAGTATCAAGGTCTGGGGCACGTTTAGCCCATAGTATACAGTTAGAATTGGGCTTCAGATAGTCAAGGTACTGATCCACTGTCATTTCCTATTTACCCCCTTCTTTTGTGAGTGAGTCTTTTGATTTCTTTTCCTTTCTTGGGTTTTCCCCATCCTCACTTGTATTTTCCTTCTATTGTCTTTACTTTAGTCTGGTCTTTATGTACTGGCACTTAATATAGGGAGTGAAAATAAAGAGACAAAATAGAGTTTTGCTAAAAGAAAGCTAGAACTTACCTTCTTTCCATTACTATCATCCTCCATTTTTCAAATCACTATTCTCTACTTCAAGGTGTATGTAATATCTGCCTATGCTCTGGGACATGCTAAAAACACCTCCAAATTCAAAATCACAAAAGACTGAATTTTAGCACAGGGTCATTACAATAATTTTCAGAGAGAGCGAGAAAGCCTGAAGCAAGAGCTCATCTAGGCACAATTTATTTCTGCTGCTGCTAGTCTAACCAGATCTTGCCAGAAGCCCATTAGCAAACCTCAGCTGTCATCTGGGGTGCGTTTCAGGACTCTCCTCTTCTTGTCATGAAGCTTTTTCAAGTCCAGCAGAAGATGGGCAAGGCCCAGCAATGTAAACGGGGCAGTGAGGAGGTCACTGGGTGGGTAGGTAAGCCGATCTCAAATATGTTGCACAAGGCTCTGACTATGAGGAATGTTTTTCTAATCATTTTTTCCCTGCTGGAAACCTGCAGGTTTCAGTCCCTGAGGCATTCTTTGGCAGCCACTGGAGTTATTCTGGCAGTAATTGTTCAGCTGGATCTTCTAGTGTTTTGGATCCATTACAGACCTTTCAAGGATGGCGTATGCAGCTATAGCACTCTCTACCCACTGAGAGCATGGTTGTTTATGAAGTTTTCAGCATTACAAGCAGCAGAGAAGACATTTAAAAATATCTGACTGATATGACATCTTCATGAAATCTTGCCCTGACAGTAGTATCTGTCCTCCTTCCCTGTTCTGCTCTTCCAAGGTTTGACAAAGAGCTTCCTAACACATGTTATTCCCTGTTATCTGATATAGGACTTCTAGTTTTTAATTTTGTTAACCCTTTTCCTCTCATGTAAAGATGCAAGCCAGATTTAAAGTTGAAAACAATTCTGACAGTTAAAATAGTGTTTCAAACACCAATAACAGTAAATGTTCAGATCCTAGTAAATGATCAATGGGTTGCCTGAAAGTAAAAATTAGATGGTTATTCTCAAACAGAAACGTTTCCTGGTGTCCACATGCTTCTATTGAACAGTACCAGTACATGTCTTTGTACAGTCCCTGATCTCCATGTTACCTAAAAATAACCATCCTACGAGGGATGCATCCTTTGATAATAGCAAAGATTAGTTTTGCTCTGAACATTGCTACACTGAAGAACTGTAAGAATGTCAGACTCAACAAGACAAGCAAATCGCAGCATGTGGAATTTGAGGTTTATACCTTATAGTAATAATCTGCCCAAAGTCCAACTCATAGTTGTTTACTTGCGCAATAAAGATGGCAGCCACCGCCTCGTAGAGCGCCGTCCCATCCATGTTGATGGTGGCTCCCACAGGCAGCACAAACCTTGCAATCCTCCTGTCCACATGGTTATTCTCCAACAAGCACTTAAAAGTGATAGGCAGTGTGGCTGAGCTGCAAAACAGCAGAGAAGCACACATTGAATGTTTTTATTTCTGGGGAATGTAACAAATTGTAGCAAACCTTCTCCAGGCAGGATAAACCTTACACTAACCATCTGAACACTGCTTCTCATTCCTTGGTCTGCACATGTACTCACTCGTCGTGTAACTCACTCCTTTGCTTGAGGGAGGATAAAAACAATTACATATATAAATTCTGAGTTAGTGTAAATTTTGCTTCCCCAAAATTAAAAACATTATTCTCTCTTTCCCTGTTTCTGAAGAAAAGGGACAGAAATCCCACAGAGGCAGTATTGTACACTCTAATGCAAGACAGGTGAAACACCCTATGCAGCTCATTAGTAAAATCTCTAAAAACTGTTCTGCACTCATGGTTTCTAAAAAAGTTTCCTTCCAGGCCTTCTGAAATAGAAAGCCATTTTTAAACAGCAAGAGTAACCATAAATCAAGGAAAGGTACAAAGCAAGAAAGGCTCTTAACTCACTGTAAGGGAATGCTGCATAAATGCCCTTAGGGACTGTTCCCCTTCTCACTACATATTGACAGTAATCAGATGACCAGTTTAAGGAATGAATTACAGTGCCAGTGAGAGTTTACAAGAGACTGGAATGCTGCTTGGGTTAAACTCTAAAACAACCCAGTGGGCAAGAGCTCTGACCAAGAAACTGCTCTTTTTGCCACCGAAAGCGTTAATGCAGTAACATCCTACCTCATATGTCATCAATTTATTTCTGCAAGGGGTTAGGCAAGGATCTTATCAACAGCACACCTGAAAATAAAAGCTACAGACCAAGCCCCTGTATTCACAAATACACTGTCTGGGACAGATCTGCCCGTGCCCCTTGTGTGGCCTGTAACAATCACATCACTGCAGGTCATATAATAATGTGTACATATGTAAATGAGATATAAGTACATATGTGTGTGGAATGGAATGGAATGGTATAGGACTGTTTGACAGGTATTAATTTTAAAATGAGCTTAAGGTCTTCCAAATCTTACTTTTGTTTTCATTAACTGAGACAATTCATTAAATATTATCTGGTCATAAATTTCCTTGGGTTTGATAAGATGCATGCATTTTTAAATAGCAACACACCTAAACATGTTTATATTTGATCAGCCTTTTTGTAACATTCTGCATTTCACCATATGCTATCACATTCACTAATGTGACCTTGCATTCAAGCGAGCAAGGGGTTATTTTTTATGGTACATCAGTTTGTATGGAAAATAAGTATGACCACTGAAGAAAATATATAAATTTCAAAATATTTGCCTTGTTATGATACTAATTTTAATATACTGCTTGATTCCTGAGACTAATAGATGTAAAATAGCAAATTCCTTCAAAATTATTCCAAAGTTACCTCTTTAAAGAGATAAATGGTTACAGGGGAAATATTGGTATTATTATACTAAAGTCTTTAATGTTCTCTTCTTATGTGATCTACACACCCCAAGTCATGAAATATAGGCATCTTTCTGTTAGTTGGGGCAGTTCAGATTGCTAAGTCACTGTGTGTTGTGAGCTTCACATTAGCAATGTGGCTCTGATATAAATCTTATAGTTACCATCATCTGTTCTTAGCTGAAGATAACACATTTGACCTACAAATTCTTTCTCAGTCAATACAAATCATAGAATCATAGAATCATAGAATGGTTTGGGTTGGAAGGGACCTTAAAGATCATCTAGTTCCAAACCCCCTGCCATGGGCGGGGACACTACAAAAGCACAGATTCCTAAAACTCTGAAATCATGACCACAAGTTTGCAGGAATGCATTAGCAAAATGTTTCCATGAACAGGGGTTATCATTTTGTATTTGTGCAAGCTGTTCTTTGAGGAAAGTAACAGTGTTTGGAAAGGAAAAGCAGTTTCCTGCAATAGAAACACAAAACAAAAAAGACAAGTCTATGCTTTCATTATGATATCACTGTTTTCTATAACCTTATAAAATCTGATTGGTGAAGGATTTACTACAGATTGGCAGTCACTGCCATGAAAATTTGGACAAAAGTAATTCTCTAATTATGCCAATAAACTTAAAGGGCAAGGAAGCAATAGAAACCTGATTACCTCTGGTAACTGGAGTATATTAAACTTTTTCATTCCAGCAGTCCTAATATTTAATCAACATTTACTTCTGAAAAAAACACACAGCAAACCATAATCCCATAAACTACACATTAGATGTAATTTCTGTCTTGAGCATATTTATAATTTTTCACACCTTCATCTGTGAATAACTGAAATTCTCTACATCTTGTTTACCATAAAAAGTTCATAAAATAAAAGGATGAGGCTGGGGCTCACAGATAATGTAGAACTGAAACCCCTGGTGTAGCTGCAACTAGGAGCAGACTACCACAGTAGCACTTCTAGATGTTCTTAACTATAGACATGGCTAAGAAGCAACTACTAAACTTACTCATTATCTCCCTTCCCTGCCGCTGCTTCAGTTGTGGAGGGTTACCTGTTTTTAAAGACAGCCTTTCCTCGGCCATTTGGCTTTTCTTTAACGAAACCCTAATTTCTTTGTGGGAAAAGGAAGAGAAAAAAGTAATCTTACAAGGCCTTTCCACCTTGTCCACACTTTGACATATCAGAATTTTAAACCTAAATGTCTTCCTGTTCTGAGGGCAGAGACCTGAGCTGTGAAATGTGCAAACTTTAACTGACTGACATCTTCTGATTTGGTTGAGATGTGACCGAGTGTGTAAAACAATCCCACAACACCAATGACACAACCAGCAAAATCTGGATGTATTTCTACTGTTGTAAACAGAATATGTGACACTGCTTTTGCAAGAATTAAATTTTTAGACTTCTGCATTATTTTACAGATGCAGGTGTTTCTTTCATTTTAATTTCATGCTGTTAGAAGTCAAATTTCTAGGCCACATAACTAGATGTTGGTTTTGTTGTTTATTGAATATTATAATAAAAAAGAAAATAGGTAGAATATTAGTGCAATGGCAATGAAAAACCCTGTGCACGATTTGAAAAGGAAGCAATTTCCAGTCCTAGCACATGCAACTACTACATACAGTCTCACTCAAATTTATGACATCACATCTTAGAGCTAGTAGGCTGTCTGTCCCAACTATTCCTATTGAAAGATTTTCCAGGACTTCCTGTTCAGATGAGAAATTTAATTTATGATCTAGATGTACGCTTGTCAATTTCCACTAAATTTGCTTTAGTGTGCTTTATCCTTTTCTCCTTGCACAAATCAGTCCAGCTGTTACAACGTGTTGTTAGAAAACAGTTTTGTCCCCTCTCAGCCTGGATTGACCCAATCAGACTTTTTAAAAAAGTCTTCTTTTACAAGATTGCTACTTTACATCCCTGATTACCCTTTTCAACACCTTTTTCAACCTGAATGAACTCTTCCTGAATATATGTGACAAAAGTTATGTGAAGTATCCTAGGAAACATTGTCTTGTTCAATGATGGTTCTTTTTTACTCGTAATGTATCATATGGCACATACCAGAAAATATGTGTCTTGTTTAAGGCTTTGGCTCTTGGTGACCCACAGCTGGCAATAAAAAAAAAACAAATACTTTCCTACTGTCATTTTTTAATTATATATAATTATATAATATATAATTTCAGTGGCTGAAGAAAAAACATTCTCAAATATATACTTTAATTTGCCTTTCCAGTTAAATTAGGTGAAATTTGTTTTCTTGAAAGCTGCTTTATCTAGTGTTAAACAGTGGAGCAGTAACATGAAAGCCTGACATGTAACATTTAATAGAAGGAAAAAAATACTCTAAAGCACTGATCTTAATCTGCTAAGTCTTTTAAAAACTGTCCTAAAGCTTTCAGCTAAGATGCGAGGTATATTCTCCCAGCACTAACACTAACAATTAAAAATACATTTTTAAAGTCTTATCTCAATTTTGGGATAAACTGCCGCAGCTGCAGAGACTGAGCATAAGCTAATGCTGGATCAGGCCAGGCTCTTACTAGTGTGAACCACAAAGACGGCTAGTCACCGTGGAAGAACAGCTGTTCAGCCTACTCTGTTTATCTTATCATTCAAATGCATTTTGATATTTGCTCAAAAAAATCAACAAACTGATCTCATCTCCCTTTTGCTAAATCTGCCTTTAATTTACACTGTGCAATAGCCAAGATCTTAGTGTTTCATAAGCAGCAAAACATTTGAAAAACTCATGTTTTATCATTTCACTTCAGAGAAGATGAAAATTGCTTCTTTTCATGGGTTGTACCGCTGAGAAGATGCTGCTTTAATTCATTAACGATATGGAAAGATGACCTAAAAAATAAAAATCCCTCTTGCCATTGGAATGAAGAAAGCTAAGATCAGGGGCGATGTGGGGGGAAGAAAGCAGCAAGTCAGAAATCCACAGCTACGTGGTCTAAACAGAACAAAGCAGGGCAAGGTGAGCAATGACAGCACGTGTCCTACACACCTTTGATGTAAAGAGGAGCTGCGTACATTGCTACGGATGCCTGCTGCCAAAGCCAGCCTATACTGGGGCCAAGGGCCTCGCTTCAGGGGCTGGCCGGCCAGGTGACTGGTGCAGGGACTTGGTGCTAGTTGTAGGGATTGAGTTCATTGTGTCCTAAATGATCCACCAAAGGAGCAAGAGATTTTCTTCTCTGTCCCTGCCTCTCCAGTAATGTCTGTGTAAACTGAAATATTGCTGTGATTGCAGTTTCTGGAGAAATAGAAGGGGTCTGAGAAGGGGGTGAGAACCTTTCACTAGAGGGGAAATGGGTTGAAATACTGTTCAGATTCAACAAATTCATTGCCATGAGACAGCTGTTTAGTGGTTTTCAGGTTCCCTTGTGTTACATTCTTTGGTTTTGTACATGGTATTGTTTTTGATTCTTACAGTTTGACTTCTAGCTTAAAAAGAAAGCTTTCCACAGGTGCAGACTAGCTGGAATGAATATCAGAACACTGATCTGTGGTTTTCTTTCTGTCTTTAGATGTAGACATGAACTGACACAGAAAAATCTCCAAGAAACACATCAGTACACTTAAAACCAACTCTTTGTTCTGCTCTAAGATAATCTGAAAATCCAATACCCGCATTATGAGTGTTATATAATGCCCCTGTGGCAAGTTTTATTTAACCAAATACAGATGTGTTGACTGTCAGGAGAAGCAGCTCGCCTGTCCAGCCCCAATTATTTGTGCATGTTCTTTTGGCAACAGCTCAGTTATGTGCAGTATCCATTCCTTTCAGTGTAACAAAGGTGAAAAGTTCAGATATCTGTAGACAAGGCACTGCTGTTTTAGCAGAAAAAACATGAAAAACCATGTTGGGCCTGTGTTGGATTTGCAAAATACACTGTTAAGAAGGGGAAAACAGAGCTACACCCATCAAACATGCCCAGTCCCCAAATCGGTAAGTTCAGAGCCTTTCCTCAGGACTCACCTTAACTTTGGTGGTACATTAGCTTCTGACAATAAAGAGGCTAAATCTGGTAGCAAGTCCTGCTGGTAATTCTTGACAGGCTGAGCTGCCAGCTGATGCCAGAGCTCTGTTCCCAAACTACACCTTCTCTGGGCCTGTAAATATGTAATTATTCCTTGCACAGTGGAAGGGAAGAAGGCACAACCTCAAAGGAGTCAGTATCCCTGGGAGAGGGGCTCTCTCCTGGGAGCTGGAGCCCAGGAGAGTCAATGTCAGCACAGGTTTAAGGGAAAGCGGAATTCCCCATGTATTCCCCAATGTCAGTGGGCTCTCTCACATCAGCTTGGCGTAAGGAAATGGGGATGATGAAAATCTCAAGTAAGGATTGGTTTACCTTGAAGAGACTCGGCAGAGAGAGATACCTCTCATCAGTTCTGTAGGTTGCGATTTTTGCTTTATAGCTATGCATGATGCCTGCCTAGCTCTCCTTACCACACTGGCTTTTGGGGCTGTTTCCTAGAAACCCAACTTTCCTGATGAGGAGCTGAGTTCCAAGATGAACCATAGGCATTTTAAGAAAAATTCTCTTCTTCTAGAAAAAGAGAATGAATGGAATGGCATAGATTAAAAAACCTGAGTTATCAGCAATAGAGTTCTTCAGAAACGGAATTCTTAGAGAAGCAGGGCAGATAGTCAAGTGTGTCAATGTGAACCTGATGAACCTTTTCCAACACTAACACCTTTGTGTGCAGAATTAGCATCTTACTTGAATCTGGGGATGTGACGACATCTCAAGCTACAAACTTTTTATGTTCTAATAAAAAAAAGCTTGCGTTAATTATTTAAGCCTAATTAGAGTTTAGCACATAATTTTTTCTTGATTTTGTATTTCACAGCATGTTGCTCTTTATAGGTCATTTTGGAGCAAACTGTTATACATGAAAACACCTTGTAAAATGGAACATAGGGGGAAGCCAATACCTTCCAACTGTACTGAAATAATCATTCCTAACTCTCCTTTTAATTCCTATACATTTCTTCTGCTCTGCTTACTCCTGGCCTACCCACTGTACATATAGTCGTGAGAGAAACAGCCATCTGCGCTTGACCTTCCTGTCCCAAATTACTTTGTCAGACCTCGCTAGAACTATAATGAGCCTAATCAGGCCAACGGGCCACGGATAAAAGTCTAAAATTTTTTATATTTTTAAAAAATTTAAAATTGCTGGTAAATTTAAAAGGATTTAAATTTAAAAGAATTTAAAAGGACCTAAAGTCCTTTTCCCAAGTCTGGCATGGGTCTAGTACAACTTAAGTTTTCTCTTTTTCATTGTCCCTTCAGTAAAATAGAGATTATTTCTCTTTTAGCATTGACAGTAATTATCACATCGCAAAGAAATGTTCTGTAACAAAAATAAGTTTTTCAAAAGATTATACAAAAATTAGTGACATCAGCTAATCTGAGTTCAGGGAAGTTACACTGTTACTTGTCCATATATTTATTTACTTAGATAATTTGCAGGAGAGTTCCAGATTTCTGCAAAACTCACATCATTATTTATCAGTGATGATGCCCTGTGCAAAGCTATATGTGCTGATTATATAATGGCCCTTATTAGACTGTGAAAAAGAAGTTATTTAAATCATTATTGACTGTTTTCTGAGAACTTTTTCTGTCTATGTCATTCCTGCCTTTTCCTTCTATAATCCCACCAGTTACAAATGCACTTTGTTTCTAAGTGGATCACTCCACCGTAGGAGAGATTAAGTGAATTCTTCCTCAAGGAACTTGGGAAATCATAAAGACAAGTAAGATTACTAGCACAAGGGCTAAGAAGCTGGTACAATAGTATTGCCTGAAAGGATATTAGTCATCAGAGCTCAGCTTCCTATAGGAATTTTTGTCAGGTAGAAGTAATCAGTATTTAAGTATAACTAGATGAAGTACTTCTCAGTCATTATTGTTAATTAGAATAAGTATTTTGGCGTTAATAAAGCCTTTTAATTTTTCATTATGTTTCTTTATAAATAGATGTTCCCAATTTATCATTGATTTTGTACTAATTACTAATTTGAAGTCTAAATTAGATAGATGAAGGTAGGTGTTTATCACTAGCAGTCATCATTTCCAAATCTGGATAAGAATTTAGTATTTTCCACTCTTCCTGTAAAATAACAATAATAACTTCAAAAATCCAAAAGCAAAAATGAGATAAAAGAAAGGCATCTTCTCCTTTCTTTAGCCCTCCTCCTTTACAGCTGACAGTAGAAATTACAAATATGTAAGATGTGCTAAAGAGACCTATTTACCTGGCATTTTCCGCTTGTACTGTGGCTTTTGTTACTGCATAAAAAGCGGTAGGTATAGCTGCTCTTGTTACTTCAGAGTAATAAGCCTCCAGCCACAGATGCCATGAAACTGTATTTTCATGATAACAGCTACATGAAAATGATATTTTGTCATTCTTGGCTCCACTCCATGCAAGTCAATTCCAGCCCTTTCAAGCACTTCTCATGCACCAGTTTATCCATGTTGGGAGTCATTTTCATAACCAGTTCACAAGCTGTTTCCCATTTTCACTGTACCTTTGTTCAGCTACGGTTAAAACTCATTGTACATCCTCCCTAAAAAGGATGCAAAAAATATTATTTCTTGAGCAGAACAACTAAATACTTTCCCAGTCCTGGACAATAGCTTGCAACCACAGGCTTTTCTTCATGTACTAAAACACAAAGACTAAGATGAGTAGAAAGGGTAAAATGTTTCCATATGACTGAACTAGGAGGTTCTCCACTAATACCAAAAACTGAAGTCTGGACAAACTGTGTGTCCCTTATATATATTAACTTTGTAGAAGCACAATGTGTGTTTTATGAAAAAATATCCTTATTTATTTTCTAGTCCTTTAAGAAAAAACGGTTTTGTCCAATATTTTTTTAAACTGAGGAAAAACAATGTGACAAACATTATTGTCAAATGGCTCCCACATAACTTCCAAATGTTGAGAGTCACATCTTTTAAAATTATACCAGTGAATTGTACACAGGCCATTGTTCAGCGACAAATATATCTGCTCCAGTACAGCTATAGTGTGCCTTTCCCAAAAGAAAGCTGTAGTAAGCAGCTAGCAAGTATTTTATTGCATCTGTCTAGAAACAGTATAATACCTGGAGGATGTGGCCAGAGCAATGAGCAAGGCTTGGAGAATCCCTCTGATGAAGACAATGGGATTCTTCTTGGTGATAAAGAAGTACATCATTGGCAGAATGAACAGCCCATGCACCACCAGGCCACAAACCACCGTAATGGCATAGAAACCCAGTTTCTTCCCAATGGCTGAAGGGTCATCCATTTCTAAGATTTTACCAGCAATTAGGAACACAATTCCAAATGGAAAATACCTAAGCAAAAAGAAAGACAAACATTATTAGGAGAAGCTCACTTCTATCAAACAGTACAAGCTGGGAAAATCCTTCCAGTAGCAGTGCAGTAGCAGCAGCCTGCCTGGAAGTGGCACAGCTGGATTCCGTTTTTTTTACCAGACTCAGCCCCTCTCACACTCGAGGAGTGTGCCTGAAGCACCAGGTTAAACAATCTTTTATGTGGGGTACTCCTCAGCACAGCTGAGGATATGTTGCTAGTCAGGAATTACTTGAAATTTTGTGTTTTGGTTCAGAAGGTAGCTCTGACTTTTTAGCTTAAAGCAGGTTAGTTACCAGGGAGAGGGGGAATGAGTCCTAAACTGTGCTCATGCATTTGTGCTCGTGTTCATGGATTTTAGTTGGAAGCTGTTAAGTAAATGTTTATGTTGCCTTTGGAAGACATGGGAGAAACACCGACATGCACTAGACATGCTCTTGGACTGCCTCGGAGTTTAATTCAGGGCAGATAGTTTCTGAACACCCTCTGGACTGGATGTGGGATAGGTGCTTTATCAAAACTGTTGTGCTTCTGCACATGGATAGACACAAAGCCATGGGTGCCAAAAAGCTCAAGATTAAAAAGAAAAAAAGCAAAACCTGGGGGCATCCAGCTATCTTCTACTTCCAGCTCTGCCATCTTCAGAGACTTGCCACTTCCCCCTCATCCTTCCAGAAATTACTACCCCCTTGGACCCATCTAACCAAGTGATCATTCCCTGACCCACCAGGTAGCCAGAAACAGAGGCTGACTGCTGGTAGTAGGATTCCCCCGCTGTCAGGCTGAGCCACATTAGGAGACCTTCTGAAGGGTGGGGAAGATGCTAAGCTGACTGTTCTTACTGTTGGCAGTCCCTTACTGTTCCTCTGATCTTTGGGGCAGGTGAGTTGGCAGGTCTAGCTGGCTTTCAGTGTAATTCAGGGTTTCTCTGAAGGCTTTTCCTAAGTTACGTGACCTAGGACAGTTCATTGAAGACTGGCTATTCTGCTGACTGGAGACATCTTGAGTGCCAACCACTCTGGGTATATCATCTCCACTGTACCGTTCAGTGCAGAGATAGCCAAGCTAGCAGCAACCAGGCTAATGACAGTACAGTCACATCAGCACCAGAGCCCACCCCTCTCCCGAGCAAGCCGAAGACAGACTGATATTTCTAGTGGAGCAGTGCTGTAAGGGATGGAAGGACCAGTCTGAGCCTCTCATCACGCTTCTCCCTTGTGTGGGCTGGATGTATTACAATCCCTCTTGGCATACCCAAGGGCTGGCAGTACCCCTAGTGCATAAAGCACACACACACCCAGGTATACCATGTTTTGTTATTTGGGAGTAATATATAGGGTGCCTCTGTCGAAATGACAGTACAAGCCAGGGACAGGATGTGTGTGTATGTATGCTGAGGCCCTGCAAAGCTAAGGATCATTCACCCTCATTTCTTTCCCTGGAAATAAGTTTATGAGATTTCTGTGCACCTTCTTCTGTTGAAATTGCTCTTTAAAAAAAAATAAATCTTACTGAAACGGTTACTTACCAAACTGCAACTGCCACTATCTTCATGACAGATTCATTTAAACACTGGCAAAAGCTGACCAAAGGAACGCCACTGTTCCCCATTCTTCCCAACATTATACCTGCAAACAAAGGCATTCAGGTTCAGTTTCTCAGGTGCCTCCATGCAAAGCCCCAGTGCTTTCCCTCCCTGCTGTATTTCAAAGTGAACTAAGTGGGAGATGACTGGAAGAATATAGATCTTTGTGCTGTATAAAGAAACATGGTTATCTGAAAATCTCACTTTACAGAAACAGAAGAGCGTGGGGGAGCGAGGCCACAGCCTTGCGCTTTATCTCCATACAGGGCTTTCTCCCCTAGCTGGGTCATTTTTCATTTGCAGTTCCCTGGCAGTTCCCCTATGGAGGTACAAACTTTGGTGCTGTAGATCTAGTGCCCCTGGTAGCAAGCCTGTTTCCTTAACTATCTTTCATAAAGCCCTGAGAAGGTTTTACCTGCTCTGAGGGATCCATGGAAGACAAACTGAAGAACATTTTTCTAGCAAAGGAAGCTGTCTTTGCCTGCAGTCTGCCTTACTGCTGTGCGTGGCCTACAACTGGGCAGCACCCATGAGATGCTCCTGGGGCAAAGCCAGTATTTGAGGTTTGTTCTGGTAACGGGGAGTTAGTAAGGGAGCCTTCATCTTATTTTCAGTAGTTACCTGTCTACATAATAACAACCAACCCTCGTAATCAGTCAGGCTTTGAAAACTTTGTAAGGAAATGGAAATTCATGGGAAGAAAAGCCAAATTGCTATACAGACTAACCAGCAAAGAAGAAAGCAAAGAAAACCCATTTATGTGCATCCAGTGCTCAGAAAGGAAAGAAATACAGCTCTAGGATGTGTCATCTAGCCATATGTTCTCCAGGCGGTGTTAGTTTCCAATAATGCATATAAATAGATGTAATTTTCCTATATTGTTAATTTTCTGCCATCCCTCCCTGAAAGGATTATAAATAACCAAATTAGTTGCTTAAGGAAGCATTTCAAAAATTAGCTGCACCAAGTGAGACTGCCTTTGAAGGGAGTTTCATGGGAAACAGGGGGCTACAAGTGGGGTGCATGCTGCCACTTGCTCTGCATATGCAGTGTCCTTCCTTGGAACAGAAGTCTGTGCTCCGTCCCTTGGAGCCCACATCTGCGCTTGTGAGCCACGTTTCAGGCAGCACCGCTTCCAGGGCAATCCCCTCCTGAGGCAGGGAGGGAGGCTGTCAGCTGTCTTATCCAGGGATTTCACAATAACAGTGCATTCAAGATGTGAGTTTGTAAGCCTGTTAATATTCATCTAAGCTCTAACTTTTAGGTCAGAAAACAACACTTTCATAAGCATGTTGCTCATCTTTGGTAATAGGACATTAAATATAGTTCAGCTCTTGTAGCCTGGTTGGTGGCAGTTTTACAAGAGTCTTACCTTCTAATTCTGTGTAATGCCAAAAAGAAGAAATGCCTTCTTTTTCATTTTACAGGAATAAATGACATTTACTCTTTAAAACACTGTCCTACCTAAGCATGTGGCTATTGGTGGGGACAGACTGGGGAGCAGGCAGGACTGGGGCCTCCTGTTTGCAGCCCTGACGTACCAAGTTCCACTTCAGTGAATAAATAATGTGTGCTCCTCCAAGAAAAAATGACCAGGTGTCTCAGTGCTTAGCCACTGTCGTTATCTCTAAAAGAAATTCCTGCACACTGTGTAACAAGAGGTGGTACAGCCAGTCATAGCTGAGCTCAGCATCCAGGCTTTACATGCGTTGTGACCTCACATTCTGCCCGTCAAATGTTGCCTATTGTAATGCATGTCTGGCAAAGAAGTCCAGTCATTCAGGCACAGGATTTATTCCTGGACTGAGATTACTAAGTAATTCAACTCCTGCTTCAGGAAAAGAGTTAGCTCAAGTCTAAACTCTTGTCCCTTTATGCTATTCTTATGTTTTCAAGGGCCTTAAAAAAGCTATAGAACTCATACCCAGCCTAATGCTGGTTTTCTATGCCAAGGTGGTGTGAAAAGGCCTTTGTGCAAATAAGACTTAGCAAAGGTGAGCAAAACTATTACAAAGCACCAAGGCCTGTATACTTTTTTTTGCAATAAATAAAAGCTTTGGAAGGATGCTCTTCTTTCACAGAGATTGAAGGCACATGTCTCTTGTTTCTTTGCCTCCGTTTTGGGGTGGTGATGCAGAAAGATGAAGACAGTGACAAACGCTTGGCTGCATCCTTCATTCAAAATGACAGTCTGAAATAGTCACTGGTAGATGACAATTTTTGAGCATTTAGTGTTCCAGGTTTGTTCGTGGCTGGTACAGTCACAGGTGACCCAGCAGCCGGGACTATGCTGTACATGGCAGTACCGGTGGTTACATTCTCTGTACATCGGCCAGGAAGAAACCATCTCTCAGCTTTCGTCTCTTGAGCCCCAGGCCAGCAAGACTTAGGGGCATGCTGAAAGTAACACATTCAGTTCCGGGAAGACAATAAATGATCTGTTCTCAGAAGCATAAAGTTGCCCTTGACCCTAATAAGCACATTTAATTAACTAATTCATATCCAATACTTTTTGACTGGAATAGTGTTTGCTGTGACATTGTAGTTTGGGAATTGACAATAAAATACTACAAACTGGGGGACAGACAGTTTCCAGCAGTGTTGCATATGGAATACCACCCACTGGAGAAACTGAGGGAGACAAATCTGTTAATTCCAGGCTTGATTTTTGACCCCTTGTGCTGGTATGAACCATAATATAGTAAATGCAAAGATGGTTTACAGAACTATCTCTGTTGACCAGACTAACTTCCAAGAATAAATCTAGATAAGTAAAATCTGATCAGCGGGTTTTTTTTAAATCATCAGAACTTTATGATTAACTAAGGCATGTTTGTTCAAATCCTTCTTCCAAATCCACTAACATAATATAAGACACATGGCACCAATTAGTTCCTCCAGCAAGTTAAACTGAATAAATTAGCCAGATAGAAACTTTTAGAAACCACTACGATAAGGTACTAGATAATATATAAGTATCAGGATTGCAGGATGGCAAAAATAAATCAAGAAGTTTCAATCAAAAAGAAGATCCACAGATTTAAAACTGATAAAACTATACACCTTTGTAGCTCATTTATTCAAGATACCACTGAGGCTCGTTATCCGAGTTGGGTTCTTACAGTGACAGTTATATTCTATACTAATCATGTGGTAAAAATGTGACTAAGAATGAGTAAGAACAACAGACAGGGCAGGTTCCAGGGTTGAAGTAGTTTTCTGCCTGGTGAATGGAACTTCAGCCAAGGAGTTGGTCTGGGAGCAGGTTGTGTTTGGACTGCCAGCTGCAGGGGTGAAACATCCAGCCATGAGAGCAGGGGGTGTCTCAGCCTGATGCCCCTTGAACCAAGAGCAGTGTGGGAAGTTCTTTACTCCTGTAATACAACACCTGGAGCTCTGGACCTTGAAAGTGTACTAACTTCTTGCGCTTTGGAAAGAAAATTTGCTACGGACTTGTTTATTTCAGAATTCCTTGAAACTTTGTCTGGGATTTTTGCAACTGTCCAGAGAGCAAAACATAATATTGGCAGAAGGGCCATGGGTCTGACCTGGTATAGTAATTTCTACCTCCTCTAAGCACGCTGTCTTAGTGTTTCTTACAGTCTGGAAAAAAGCAGTTCACAAATTAAAGCTCAAAGTAATCCTGAAAAATTTTAAACAAAAATAACATAAGTGCATACACAGAAAACAGAACTGCATGGAACAAAAGTCATCAAGGATTTTGAAGGTTTATCTTAGAAAGAATGGGAGAACGGCTCTGTAAGTCTTGCCTCTTTCACCACAAAGTTTAGACAGAAGCAGTTAAAAAAGGTGAGTCAAGAACCCAAACAACCCAACCCCTATATTCTTCTCTTAAATGGATACTTGGATTATTACAAATCAAACATGTCTGAAACCTACCCATTGTGGCAGAGAATATCACAATCCCTAGCACATTCATGCCGTCACTAGTGCCTGGTTCTGATTTGTAAATCACTTCAGGAGGGGGAGTGATATCCAAAGCAAAATTCTGGACATTGGATCCATTCTCGTCCTGGATTCCATATATTATAATGCGACGAGTGGTGCTTTCAGAAGATGCTTTGTTAGATTTAATGATGGGAATACTCTTAGTGCGATACTGAAAGAAAACAAAATAGTCTTCATTATAATATCCCAGCAGGAATTAATAGTTTAATGAGACCTCCTAAGTGCTCTGTTTCAACAAGGCTGCATGTTAAAAGGATAAGCATGAAAAGAAGAATGACAGCTCCTGTCCCTATGCTGCTAAAATACATTAAAACAGTTGAATTTTTGGAAAAGCATAACAAAATTAGAGGTTCATATAATCAGACCCTTGTGCAGCAAACACATCATCTCCTGATAGAGCTACTTTTCTATAAAGACATAATTGGAAATGACTCCCTAGAGGTTGAGCGCCCTTCTCTGTCTCGTCAGAGGTAATGTTCCCATAAGATACTCCCTCAGGTAAAATAAATATAGCCATGCCTCTTGCTCACTCAGAACTTTTAGATGAAGTTTTCTGGCCAAATTCCAAGCTGAGTAATTAGATTCCTCCCAAATACATTATTTTCTTTCTTTAATTCGACACAGTATATTCTGTTCTTCCTTTGCGCGGTGTTACTGTGTATTCTTAGAGATTCCAGCTACCCTGTGGCTGCAGTCCTGTATTAAGAGAAACCATGCTCTAGCTGAACAGCACAAATTGTTATACTTCTCTACAGCACCTTTCTCAGGGTCCTCAAAGACCTGGCCTTGGGTGGAGGTGGAGCTGACACAGGTGTGCATGTGTACTCTCTAGTCACACTGTCATTTTATGCTTGCTTGTTTTGCATTCAGATACCGAGGCTGCTGAGGCTAATGGGAAGGGACTCATTAATTCCTAAATGCTGAAGGTACTAACAGTATCTGGAGTAATACACAATGTCTGTATCTGGATTCTGTTTTACAAAGATTCATGTTTTATATGATGCTGGCTCACCTCTTTCATCAGTGGTAAAAGGAATATAGCCACTTACCTGCTTGAATGTGGCCTCAACAAGATTGGCTGGAAACATGTTCCTAAAAATGAACAAATAGAAGAATAATTTCTATGGAACTGAAAACAACTTCTGTTCACTGTGTCTCCCATGGGTCTCCCATGATAAATCAGTTACTCGCCCTCCTAGAGAGCAAGGGCTGGATGAGTGCAGAATGCTACTCTCTCCCACTCATGCCGTACAGCTGTACCTGACTGAGCAAGGCTCCACAGAGAGACAGTTCCTCAGAATTAACGTTTTGGGACTTGCTTCTAAATACCTGGAGTAAGACCCAGGAGCTCTAGTTTCAGTTTCTGGCTCTTCCACTGTCTCCATATTGTAACTGGGGCAACATAATTGCTATAATTTCCTTCCCCATCTGCTGACTGGGGAGAATAATATTTCTTTATTCCCTATTTTGTCTTCTCTGCTTAGATAATGAGCTGTTCAAGACAGAGTCAGGGTTCAGGGATGTATTCCTGATACTCCTGGGTACTGTAACCTACTTTGGGTCTTCTAAGTACTCCTGTGAGATAATTCACAAACTGTAGTACCTCCTGATACACTTTCATCACTAAAATCGTAAGTGATGTAGACTTTGCAGTGGTTTGGTCAAGAACAGTTTGCTTTTCAAGAAGAGGATCTCATTCCTGATTAAAAGAATTGAGATTAGAGCTGTACAATCTCTGCTAAATTGTATTTTAATATGGTTCTGAGGCTTCAGAACAAGAGCCTGAAGTGAGGCCAACAATTTCATCTTTGCTCACAGCTGCACTACAGAAGAAGACAATGACCGCACGCTTTGAGATCTGCAGTGAGACCAATAGATTTTTAATTCCCAAAGGGACTTTGTAATCTTTTCTGACTTTCTTTGTATCTCAGTCCATAACACTTCACCCAATAATATCTGGAGCTAATTTATAACTTCAGTTTGAGCTAGATTACTACTTTGCAGAAAGACATTCAATCCTAATTTGAAATGGAGAGCACACCCTCTACAGGCTTCAAAGAGGAATCATAGTATAATTGAGCATAAAAGCTAAAAAGTCATATATTTCTGTGCAGCATTTGGAAATCAAGATTTGTGTGATGATTCTAATAGGATCATTTTCAGAACTATTTTATTTTCAGCCCAAAGCTTCTGAACCTCAGCGCAGAAGACAGTGACAGTCTATGACCCAGTTGTATGCTTTAATATACATTTATTTATGCAAGGAGAAAATCCTGAATTCTCCAACCAAAAGACTTTTTATTCAAAGTCCTGCCCAAGCCCCAAGACAGTACACCAGTCAAGTATAAGTGAAAAGCCCATTCTCATTCCAAAGAGAATTGCTATATATATATATATGTATACAGTTAAAGCATGCTGAACCATGACATTTTCCAGACCACTTTCCTCTTTGCAGCAGCAGCATATACTTGCTGCTAATGGAGTTTCAGCAAGAGCATGCTGAGCAGCACTGGCTTAGAAAAAACAATTTTATTGCTATTTTAAGTGATAATAATGTGACATTATGGTTGCACTTAAAATTATGAGGCAGATTCTGTTTCAGTAGCATCAGGCACTGAGAACACTTGCTACAAAGAGATAATTAATTATCCTTTTCAGGGTAAAGCAGAGGGAGAAGAATTTTAATTAAAGGGTAGTAGTGCTGTCTAATGATTGAAACAGAAGACTGCAAATGAGACAGTTTTCTTGGCCTGCTGTGTGAAAGCAGAAAAATCACATAAAAAGGCATCATATGTCATTTTGATAAGGCTGTTGCTTTAGGGCAAACTAGTGTTACACAGAGAAGTTACTACCAGGCAAGATATAAGGCTGATGCACAGCACTTTCGTTATTCTTCTTTACCTGTCCTGGCCTTTCCTCACGTCAGTACCGGTGAGACAGTTCAGATTACCTGCCCCTTGCAGCCTGATCCGCTACATGGCATTTCTGAGGGATAACAGCATACACCAGCTGTACACTGCAACATCTCCTTCCATTTTACCAACGCTGTTTAAAAGTCCTGGCTATGATGATAGCTGTATGCTATGGGGATGTGATAGCAGAGGACAGCAGCTTTGGACATATGGAATCATATAATTGTTTGGGTTGGAAGGGAGGTTTAAAGGTCATCTAGTCCATCTTTCCGCATAAGGAAATTATCATGTTAAGAAGGTTTAGTTAAATTAATGCAATGCCTTTGTACACACTTTCATTTAATTGGAGTGATGTAGCTTAAAACACTTAAGACACAGTATAGTGATGTGGTTAGTGATGAACACTCACTACACTCAAGTAGTGCTGTATGTCGGAGTGCTGCACATCCATCAACAGAGCTTTCACCCTGGTAACAGAGCAAAGCATCAGGTTATATCTGCAAGTCATCCATAAAGCTGATCATTCTCTGGTTCAAATGTTGAATCTGCAGCCAAAGCAAGACAGACAACAGCCAGCTGTGTATCACTTTCCTATCAGATGCAGACACAACCTTCTGCCTGAGCCCCAGGGGCTTGGCTGACACAGGGGACTAACTGATGAACAGCTGGATGGAGCTGGACCTGGGAAGATGGAGAGGATGTTTATAGGAGGGGGAAGCACTGGAGTGTAAAGATGGTTACTGCCTTAATATGCCTCATAAGAGAATTCTGCTTCCAGATTGTTAAAGGCTTCATTAATACTAAATCACCTTTGTTTTGTGATTTGAGATAATCAGATGAAAGGCGCTACAGGAGTGCGTGTGTGGTGATTGTGCTCTGACCTGCTGTGTGAATGTGAAATATTCTGAAAGCATACATGCACACTGAGGATTTCTGCACAGCTCTGAATATGCATGTCACGTATGAGCCACTGCTTTACAAAGAAATATGAATTGAATTGCTGATGATTTCCACTTGCTCCTTTAGTTTTATAGTCCTAATTAGTAGAATTAAGAACAATTAAGACTGCTTGAGAAAGGAAATATCATATGGTTAGTAGCTAGATTAAATGTTAGACAAATTTGTCTAACGTTTGGAGGATTAAAGCATTTTGTTTCTTTATCATTCTTTATCCTGCAGGAATTACAACTATCCACTTAATACTGGATGCTGGAATTCTCCCAGTATTTTTTAATATATTATGCACTGTGATCCAGCCTTTGAGACTAGCCTTACCAAAGCTACACAGTTTAGCTAGTGAAGGGCTGACCTGAATATGTTTGCCAGAGCTTCAGCTTATTTTTTATTTTAAGCTGGTTTACTTGGATTGAAAAAATCCAGTATTAGCCAAAATTTTGTTTTGTTAATTAAAAACATTCAAGAGAGCAATTGGAGGATAAGAACTCTAATGGACTAAAACCAAACAATGGAAAGAAAGTATCGAACTGTCACCTAGATCTAGGAGATGACTGGGAGTTTTTGTTGGTTCAGTCAAGCCTCTTCAGAAACACTTGATAAA